>NW_028258381.1:11806666-12107777 GCF_053883595.1 Heterocephalus glaber
GACAGCAAGGATGCAATGGGCCAGGCAGCTCTCAGGCTGATGGATTCCTGCTAGGGACCACCCACGGCCCTCTCTCCATTCTAATGCTGGTAAGCATTTGTCATAATTCTACATTTTCTCATTACAAGCAATGCTATGAAAAAGATATCCATGGAACACACCTTCGTGTGAGGATTTAATTGCAGACAGACTAGGGTTGGAAGGCAATATAGTAACATTTGCCCAACCATTTATGCAGAGGAGATAAGAAGTCTCATTAAGATAACAACAATAGATAGATATTATCTTTCTTTCTTTCTTTCTTTCTTTCTTTCTTTCTTTCTTTCTTTCTTTCTTTCTTTCTTTCCTTCCTTCTTTCTTTCTTTCTTTATTTTGGTACCAGATAGAACTCAGGACCTTGCGCTTGCAATGCAGGCAGCGAAACCACTGAGCTAAATCCCCGGCCAACATTGTCATTCATTCTTATTACTCTAAGTTTGCTATCAGTTGGTCTTTTCCTTTATCACCTCATGTATTTTTTAAATGCTATTTTGAAGTCTCTTGTGGAATACTTCAGTGTCTCTAACTGCTTAGAGTTCAGTTCTCCAGTTTGTTGGTGCTGTGGAATATTTTCATGGCTTTGTATTTTTTGGTATCTTTCAAATTTTTATTATCAACTCATTCAGTAAAGGAGCCACCCTCTATGACAGGCCCAAGTGTGTTCTGGAACTCTTTCCCGGCTGGTGTGCTGGGCTCTCTGGATGTTGTTAGTATGGTTTTTGATAGCATCTTGGATTGCAGTGGATTAGCCAGCGCTTCTGTTGATGGACCATACCCCACACGCGTAACTTAAGAGGAGAGGTTTCATTTGCTCAGTTTCAGTCCACGGTCAGCTGGCTCCATGGCAGATAAAGCTGCTTAGTTCATGGCAGCAGGAAATGGAGCAAGGGCCAGTGCCATAGTGGAAGGGCCAGGGAAAAGGCAAGAGCCTGGGCCACAGCGCCACGACACTCCCAGACACGCAGAGAGGGCTTCCCTAATCTGCTGCGCGCTTCTCAGTAGCATGGAGCTGACAGACCAGGGTGAGTGGTAAGGGGCAGGTCACCCCACATTGCTGACTCTACAGTGCAATGCATGGTCTCTGCTCTTCTCTTGTGGGTGACTCTTCTAGTCATGCACAAAAGCCATGCACAGCACTTGCTATGGTTTATCTCTATCCTTCTAAGGCTTCGTGCACTGAAAGGCGGGGCTTTGGGACAGTGATTGGACCATGGGGGCTCAGAGCTGACTGTGCTGTCAGGGGGTGGGGTCTGCTGGGGGGAGGCTGGGCACTGTGTCTCAGTGATGAGAAAGGTGATGAAGACAGTGCTATCTCTAGCATCCGGTGTTACTGGGGTGGCAGCTTCTGTTGTCACAGCTCGTGCTTCCAGGCAGTCTCTCTTGGCCTTTCTCAGCCTGGGCTCCCCTGTGCAGGTGTGAAAACCCACCATGGATCCGGCCCTTGTCACGGAGGTGACTGTCATCACTATCATTTGTTCACCTCTCACAATTTTTAGCTCTCTGTAGAGGAGAGAGACAAATCTTGCAGGCTGGAGATATTCTCCTATGTGTATTTCACCTCCATCATGATACAGAAAGACTTTTCACCCCATTCCCTCTCCCAGTCAATATTACTCTTCTGTCTTGTATCAACATGGATTCATTTTTTGTTCTTGAACATCAAGTAAATAGAGCAGTGTGCACTCTTTCGTACACAGCTTCGTTCATTCACCATCACATGAGAGTCAACTACAGCAGAGAGCCTGGTTACCACATCAGACCTTTAGTTATCGGTCATCGTTTCGAACATGAGCAGGCCACAAACTCTACTTTAATAATGATCAACTGATCACTTCCTGACATTCTCCTTAAACTTGGATGCCAGGACCACTGCTCCTTTATCCTTTTCCCATTACAGATGTTTTGCCTCGATGTAAGATGGCTTTGTGTCCCCACTAACCACAGTAAACCAAAAATATCCCGAGTCAAGAATGCTTTTAATGCACCTAACCAAAGGAGCAGCTTAGCTTAGCCCAACCTTCCTGAAGCTTAGTCAGAGCACTTATGTTAGCCGACAGGTGGGCAAAATCGTCTACCACAAAGGGTGTTTTATGATGAGGTGCTGAAGAGCTCAGGTGGCGTACTGAACTCATGTACCCAACAACAACGTGGCTCGTTTCCCCTCGTGACTGCCTCTCTGCCTGGGAGCTGCAGTTCCACTGGCTCACATTTTGAGAGGTCTGTGAAGTGAACCATGTTACTAACCAAGGGAGAGACCTGAACTCAACATGGAAGTTCAAACTACTGAAGACACATCACTCTCGCATCACCACACTAGAGTGCGAAACTGGAGGTGGAACCATAGTGGGTCATGACCCCTTGTCCTTTACTTTCTCCTCAGGCTCCCATCCTCGCTGAACACCAAATTCTGACACTGAACCAATGAGAAGACCTCTTTTCTGGGATTCTCACGGTTCTTTTCTTTCCCAGGAATCTCTGCGAATGAGAAGTCACTAAGTATTTTTAGGGATATTTTGGTCAGTGCCATTTGCCCATGGAATTGTTGCAGAATAGCAAACTTTCTCCCTCTTCACAGGCACCTGACAGAAACAGAAAGCTTCTGCTCACAGGCCATTCCATGTATGCTCCAGACGGGGGGAGGCCACCCTGCGTATCTTAGGGCCTCTGGGCAGGGATGTTGTTACTTCAACATCTCCACGGGAGGTGCAAATTTCACGCACTCAGGTCTGGATTGTTCCCGCTCTGGCTCTCAGTTCCCCTTAGGATTCTCCTCCCAGCAAGCACAGGGAGCAGATGGGCTTCCCGGATCTCCTGGCCTCAGTGAGAAGGTGGCTTTAGCCTTCTGCTGCCACTCACTGGAGCCTCTGTAGGTGAGTTCCTGCCTAAGGCTCTCTGAGTGAAAAGGAAGTGAACATAGATCCACAAAAACAGGGACCCATCCATGTGCCACTGTGCTTGTCAGCTCTTCATTCCTGGGACCAAATATCTGACATAAACAGCTTAAAGGCGGAAAGATTTTGGCTCATGGTTTCAGAGGTTTCAGTCCATGGTAAGCTGGTTGCACTGCTTTTAGAACTAGGGCCAGAGAAGAATCCTGGCAGAAGGGCGTGGAAGAGGAAAGCTGCTCACCTCATGACACCCAGGAAGCAAGGGAGAGGGAAAGAGCCAGAGAGAAAAGGCCAGATCAGATATGGTTCCCGTGGGTGCACCCCCATGCTCGCTCCCTTCTGCTAGGTCCCAGTTCCCAAGAATGCCATCAAAATTATGATCTCATCCATGAATTGTGCCACTGATGGAGCTAGAGCCCAAGCGCCAGCTGCCAAGCCTGTGACACAGTCTGCTTTTTAGGGATGTTTTAGAGAAGTAGCCATAGTGGAAAGTGGCATGTCGCAGTGAACTCCAGCCTCCCCAGGCTGCGTCTGACCATCGCAGGAAATGTCACGCAGGGTCCTGGCCTCCTAACAAATGAGGACACAGCGACCCAGCGTGGTTGGGGTCCCCAGCCCCTGGGATGCATCAGAGGTGACCGAGCCCCTGTGACACACCTGTGTTCCTCCTCAGCCGGAGGCTGCTCCCACCTTCTGTCACAGGTGTTGCTCCTGTGACGCGTTTTGACCATGGGCCATCAGCAAATGGACGCACGCAGAGGCTGGCCAAGAACTGGTGCACACGAAGAAGGCTGCCTCAGCCCCGCAGCCCAGCAGCCCTGAGCCCAGCAGGCAGACACCAACCTGGAGAAGCCCCGGGAAACAGCTATTCCAGGCAGGAAAAGTGGCAACTGTTGTTAGCTAGCATGTGGAGGAGCAGCTAGTGCAACTGACATCTGGAGTGAACTGGGGGGAAAATCCGTAAAGTAAGTAAATAAAGTACCAGCGAACCCTGGATCTGGCCAAGTGCCAGCTGGTTCCCCAGCTGCGTCTGATGCATCACTGGCATGGGACAAGGAAGGCAAGCAACTGTTCAGCTTAGAAGCAGAACTTAGAGAAATAATGGAGGAGCCAGGAACTGCTGGGCAGAAGGAGGAAACCATTTCGTACTTTTAATCTTGCCACCTGGCAGAAGATTCTCAAAGGAAAACAGCCTTGGGGGAAAACAGTGGCAGCAAGGTATGGCCGCGCCATGACTAAATACGGCTGTGTCCTCCAAGTCCTGCTGAAATTTCATCTTGGATGTGAAAGAGATGGGATAAGGTGGGGCCCCTAAGAGACTGATGAGGGGTGGACATGATGGCACACACTTGTGATCCCAGCTCTCTGGGAGGCTGAGGCAGGAAGCTCGAAAGTTTGAGCCCAGCCTGAGCAACTTAATGACTTAGCAAGACCGTGTCTCAAAATTGTATACATAATATACACATAATATAATATTTAATATAATATATATATATATAGGGCTGGGGCTGGAGCCAGTGCAAAGGCCCTGGGTGCAATCCCCAGTAACCCCCACAGACCTCTTTTCTTTATGACTTACCACCTTGTGGTACTCTGTTATCAACAGAAAACAGACAAGGCCACTTGGAAGATGTTTTATTAAGACCCAAGGAAGATTTAAGGTGGTGCCTCGCTGCGTGCCGTCTCTCCATGGACACCAGGGCCCCTAGGAAGGTCATGGCCGAGGCTTGTGCTCTCCTGATGCTGCCCCATGCAGACAGGCATGGGGACCTGGATGAGACTTCCAGGGTGTGGGGAGCGGTGGATGCATCCTGCAGGTAAGAGGTGGGTGGATCACTGGTGCTGCAGAGTGGACCGGGTGGGACAGTGCTTGAGGGACCCCCACCAGGCTCTGCACCTCTCTGCACCACACCCTTGGTGGCCCCCAGTGGTCTGATTTGATGCCTGACATGTGGCTTGGTTTGTCCAATGGTATAATAGCAGGTGGCTTCCTGTAGAGCAGTCTGGAGGGCGCTGTGCATGCTGGGATTTGCCCTTTCTGGTGCCCTTTGGAGCCCTGAGCTCACCCTTAAAGAACTAGGAGTCACCTGCTGGAGGATGAGGGACCACGTGGTATGAGGCCAACTTCAGCACAGCTGCCCCAGCGCCCAGGGACTCACGGGCCAGGAGAAACCACTGTCACTTGCTGCCTGCCTCTTGCAATGGCTGCTTCTACAGCCAGAGTAACGGATGCAGTGCTGTGACAGTACCGGTTCTCCAGCTGAGAAAACTGAGGGTGCAAGTGTAAGTGACTCATGGAAGATTACAGGATGGACAGGAGGGCATCTCTGGTTCCATCCACAGTAACCGATCTCACGGCCGCACTCAGTAATCACAGCCGTCAAAACCGTTCCCTTTCTCTCCTTAACTCCTGGCCACATGAAAGCCCTCTGGCCAAAGGTCCTTTTCTTATCAAATCAACATACAAAGTCAATCACATTTCCACGCAACATATTACAGTTAAAAAACAGGACCTAAAATAGATTAAAACAGTTTACGGAAAATGACTTAAAATGAATAAACAGAGAAGGATGTCAGCAAAATAAGAGGTTGCAGCCCCAGCCTTCTGTTCGCTGCACAGCAACGGTGCACAGCAAGCAGGGCCTGTCAGAAGCAACACTGTCAGGAAGGTGGGCAGCAGTAAAAGGCTCCCTCCCGGCAACAGTGCAGAGCCCACCAAATAGAAGGTGGCCTGCGAAGCCAGGAAGGCTCTGAGTGAGGCGTGTGTCCTCCATGCTTCCCTCGTCCAGGCTCAGGGATCCTGCGGGCTGCTCTCGCAGGGTCAGCGGGAAGTGGACAGTGTTAGCCAGCGGTGGAGCTGTCTGTGTGGGCCGCCTGGGGGACCCATGTAGGGCTTTCGCCTCTGACTGATGAACCCAGAGCCAGTTAGCGGGACATGCAGGGGACTCTGCCTGAAAACACTGCAAGATGGAGGAACAACTCCCAGCCACTTGGGCCAAGAGCTGCTGGTGGGGTCACATGACTGCCCACCCATGTGAGGGAGGAGGGGCTGGGGGGCTGCTCCGGACTTTGGCAGATCATCCAGAAGCACAGGGAACTCTGAGATTCACACACATGCCCAAGGAAGGTGCAGTCAGAGAGAGCAGAGGGAGGCCCAGGTCTGCCTCTAAGGGTGTCCCTGGGCCCTCTCCTCCCATTCAAGGAAATTCTGCCAAAACCCTCGCTCAGGAGCAGGCACTTCCATTACACTGAGGGCTCAGAACTCGCTCTGGAAAATCAGTTGTGAAAAGTCATGCAACAAACCAACCACCACAGCCTTCAACAACGTAACAAAACCCACAAGACCTGTGGAAGATGGGACATCTGATTTCCAGTTTTGTTGTGCTATAATAAACCAAATATATACTTTTCGAAAAATAAAGTCAGTAAAAACACAACATTTAAAACTTACAGGAAAGCAGTGATAAGAGGGAACCCATGGCTATGATAAAAAAGAAAAAGTCTCAGATCAATAATTTATGCTGCAAAGGACGGGTAAAAAGAAAGCACACTAAATCTGAAGCCAGCAGGAGGCAGGAAATAAAAATTAGGGCTGAGGTAGATGATACAGAGAATAGGAAACCAAGAGAAAAAATCAGCAAAACCCAAAGTTGGTGGTCTGTAAACATCAACAAAACTGGTAAGTGCTGAGCTAGAATGACAGTGAAAAGTGAAGACACAAGTTCCTAAAATCAGAAATGAAAGTGGAAACTCACAGAAATTAAAAGTATTACACGGGGTTAGGATGAACCAGTATATTCCGACAAGTCAGATAAGCTACATGAGACAGTCTGAGAGACCCACATACTGCCTAAACTGGCTCAAAAAGAAATACAAAAATCCTATAGTAAGTAAAGATATTGAATTAGTAATCAAAAACTTCCTAACAGAGAAAAGTTTGGGACCAGCAATCTTCACTGCAGGGTGTTATCAAACCTTTACAGGATAATTAGCACAGACCCTTCTCCAGCTGGTCCATAAAACAGAAGAAAAGAGAATCCTGCTCACCCCAGTGAGAGGCCAGCAGAACCCCAGTGCCGAAGCCAGGGCCACTGCAAGGATGTTACAGGCAGGTATCTCTGATGGATACGGACACAAAAACCCTCAACAGAAGAGGTGCAAACTGAATTGGACAGCATATTGCAAGGATTCTACATCACGACAAAGTGGGATTTATCCCTGGAATGAAAGGCTAATACAGCAGTAAAAACATCAGTGTGAAAGGGGACAGGAAAGAACTAAGCTATGTGATGTACATGTACCAACTCTCCACAATGAATGTAAGGTTCATGTCCTACAAATGTGCTGATAAAATTCGAAAGAAAAAAATCAGTGAATGCAACGCATTATAAGGAGCAGAACAAAGGGAAAATATCATGGTCTTCTCACCGGGTGTGACAGAATCGTCACCTGACTTCGCCCCTCATCCTCCCCTTGCTCTGCCCCTGTCCCCTCATCTCTGGGCCAGGTGGGCAGGGTCACAGGAGGCTGGGAAACCACATGCTCCTCAGGCCACCTCGGGGACAGGACTGGCCTGGGCCCTCCGGGAACGGAGCTGGCCTCATTCGCTGCCCACCATCTGCCACTGCGAGGCCCCAGAGACCATTCTGGGAACTGTCACCTTCCACTGCAGCACCAGGCATGAACGGTGGACTGATCTGAAGGGCCATGATCCCTTCAGGGCCTGGCGGGTCCCCTCCTCTCGCCTCCCCACCTCACTCCCAAGGGCCTGGCCTTCTCTCCCTGGTCCTCCTCCACCTGACTGCTGTGTGTACAAGCTGTGATCGGGAACCATGGACAATGATCGGTTTACAAAAATATGTTACAGTAAAAGACACATTGTCATGGATCTCCCTCAAAATCTCACCCCTGCCTCTAAAACACGTGTCCCCCATCCTGCCCACTTCCTGCTGCAGCTCTGGAGTTCTGTTCTGTGAGCATCTTTACTTGTGCTGCTCTGGCTCCCTAGATGTCCTGAATGGATGCAAAACATTTCCCTTTCATGATTATTTTAATTTTGGGGGAAGAACCAGAAGTCCCACTGTGCCAGATCTGGAGATTGAGGTGGATGAGGACACAGTGCCATGTTTTCATGAGCTGCCTTCCCACTGGATGGCGCTCGGCAACACCGTTCACCATATTTTGATCCCAGCTCAGAAAGACCCTCAGGAAAGAAGACTCCAGAGCTGCTGCAGAGTGTGGCAAGAATGGAGGGATAAACGTGTTCAAAGTGAGGGGCAGGATTCTGAGAAGGATTCATGGCAATGTCTTTTAGTGTAATAAATGTTTCTCTCTGGGATCTGTAAGCTGCCTTATTTATCGCTGCTAAACTACCACTGTAGTATCCTATTGTAGCATACACTTTCATCTGTGGTTTAGTCTATGTTTGTAGTGTACTGCGATTACACTCCCTGTGGGGGGTTGGTACACACACATAACACATCTTAATTAGAGGAAGGTCCCCTTCCTCTCCCCTATCATTGGCAAATGGCAAGGGGACCAAGAGGGGTAATAGATTTTTAAACTTAAACACCCGCCATGTATTTTGATGTCACCTTGACAGCCAGTCTTCTGAATGTCACCATGTCACCCAGAAGTGCTGATTGCCCCCTCCTGATTCCTGCCTCATGACAAGCAGTGTGAGGTCCAACTGAGCCTGGCGTCTCCTTGGTGATAAGAAAGATTATTACTGAACATTTCCATGAGAGAAACAAAACTCTCAGTAAACTACAACCTGATGTTTTCTTCAACCGCCACCTGCAAAACACATCCAATTTCAGAGATGACAAAATCTAAGGAGGAAAGAAGAGTCTCCTCGGGGCAGCTCAGAATACGGTACAGGCTTAATTATTAAACACCTAAGGTGGCTGGTGCACTTCTGTAATCCCAGCACTCTGGGAGGCTGAGGCAGGAGGACTGCAAAGTCAAGCCCAGCCTGGGCAACTCAGCAACTTACCAAAACCCTGTCTCTAAAGAAATAAAGAAAGGGCTGGAGATGTAGCTCAGTGCAAGGACATTGGGTTCAGTGCCCATTATTGAAAAAGAACCTAATTAAGCAAGCTTTTCACATACACAATCTTTTATTTCTATGTTTACAGCGTTGCTGAGGAAAAGATGCAGTTTTCTACTTGAAACCTCGGCTGCAGGGACCCTTCCGTCCCCTCAGGCAGGCCTGGTGACACAGCCGTGGACCACGCAGCAGCATTCAGCTCAGAGAGGGGTCACAGATGCCTCGGCGTCCCGTGAGACTGTCCCGGAGCAGGACATTCCTGAGCCGTGCACATCTGACAGATCAGAGCCCCGAATAGCCCGGCCCGGCCCCGCACGGGCTGCGCGGATGGCAGCCACGCCTGCAGCCAGCTGTGCTGTCGGGTTGTTCCTCCCTGATGTCAGGAGGATGGCAAAGTCGCTCAGCAGCGCGTGGCTCGGACCCGGCCCGTGCAAGAGGAACACGTGGGCCCCGTAGCCTGAAGACAATGCCGAAGGCCGACTGCGTGTCCCCAGGCAGGCAGCATGGCTTTGGGAAACCACCTTTGTGAGACCCCTCGTCCTCATCCGAAACTGGACAGCAGTGGCTGTCTTGTCCACGTATAATAAATAAACAGCAAACAGAAGGATAACAGTTCATGAACATATTTTTTTCCCGTAGTACTGGGGATGGAACCCTGGGCCTTCACAATGAGCCACCCCCGGACCCCTGTTTATGTTTTCATTTTGAGGCGGGGTCTGGCTAGGTCACTGCATTGCATTTGAATTTGCAACCCTCCTGCTTCAGCCTCTCAAAGTGCTTGGCTTGTAGGTATGGCCCACCACACCGGGTTCTTAAACCTGCTTTATAGCATTTCTCACGTAATCTCATTTTTCTCATTTAATTAAAGGCTTTGTGTCTTACCAGGACATCACCAGGACTCCGGCTCCCCCCCGCCCTTCTTCCCGGCGCAGCGGCTGGCTCGAGCTGCAGTTCCAGCGCGGACACTAGGTGGCGCATCAGGCTGTTGAGTCACTGCCGAGCATTTGCTAACCATGCAGCTCCACGGCAGGAGGAGGGGCCCGCCTTGAAGGAGGTCGAGGCAGAGGCTCTTCTGTCTCGGCAGGCACAAGCCAGCCACCGGTGTGGGGCTGTGCCCGGTCTTCCTGGGCACCACGCCGTGGTGCTGTGCTCAGTCTCCCCAGGGTGCTGTCACCCCGGGCGCGAGGCTCCCCACTCCGGGCGCCCCGCAATTCCACTGGGATGGAAATGCCGGGATGGCCAGAGAAACTAAACGCTCATTTTCTAGCAGATTTCCCGTCCGGGATGGCTGCATCCGCCTGGGATGGACGGAGACGCCGAGCCAGCTGTTGATTTTCTGGCAAGGTCTTAAGTGGGACAATGAGCGAAGGCTTGGACAGGAGCTAGGGCGAGGTGGTCCTAAGTCGGAAAACAGGAGGGCGGTGCAGCTTCTGAGCCCAGAGTGTGGCAAGGGCCCTGACCCGCACGTGTCTCGGGACTGGGGGACCCGGGACAGAAAGGAGTCCTGCGTGGCCGCGCGAGTCCACGCCGGCTCCGGAGGTTCGCGTCTCCTGCTGCCGCTGCAAAGCGTGGGCCCTGGAGATCCTGTCAGGGGGGTTATGGTTTGGATCCAGTGCCGCCCCCCACCCCGCCGCTCACGTGTTCAAGGCGGGGCTTTCGGAAGGTGACCAGGTGGGGGCGCTGTGCTCACCAGTGGATTAAACCCTGATGACTCCATGACCCAAAGTGCTGCTGGGAGTGGAACCTGTTCGGAGGAGGGGTCACTGGGGGGCGGGTTGGGAAGCTTCCGCCTCTCCTGCTCCTCCCTTCTCCCTCTGCTTCCTGATCCCCATGCTGTGAGCAGCCCTCCTCGGCCGGGCGCTTCCACCTGCCCTTCCAGCCTTGGAGCCACCGACTGTGCACTGAAACCGTGAGCCCAAACAAACCCTCCTCTAAGCTGCATTTGATGCGCAGTGTCCCAGCGACATGAAAGTGACTGAGGCAGAGGCTGTGTATGGAGGCGGGGACCCCGCCAGCCTCCTCACCTCCTGCTGGGCCACGGTCTGCTCCCCAGACACTGACAGCACAAGTGGGAAATCTGCACACTACTCGCCCCCTGGGTCCCTGTCCTCAGCCACAGTCCTGACTGGTCAGGCAGGGCGTCCTGCACACAGAACACAACATGCATCAGATTTCTCCCTCACTCAGAGCAACGCACTGTGCTCTTTATCTTTCATCTTCCATGTCCTGATGCTGCGACACCTGAGGCCTTGCTGACTGCACAAGGACTGTCCCTTCTGGGGACTGTGGACTCCTGCAGACAGCAGAGAGTTCACCCAGTCCAGGAGGACACCACTTCTCAGCGAAAACAAATCAGAGCGCCTCCCCCACCCCGGCCTCCAAGGGGTCCTCACACTGTGGGCCACTGTCCACCTGTCCTCTCCACGCCAGGGCAGGTACTAGGCTCCAGGCTGCCCGGGCAGCCGCGTGCCCTGAGCCTGCTGAAGTCAACCCACCTGGCCAATCCTGATCCACCCTAAGCCTTCAAACAAGGCTCTGCCTCAGCCCCTTTCGCGTCCTGTGGCAACCCCAAGTGAGGCTTTTGCTCTGTCTCCCTCCAGCTCCCTCTGCATCCGACCCACTGAGGACTTTGCTCGTGGTCTAGATGCCCGTGTCCCCTTTCTCTTGGGTTGAGTGAGTAGAGCACGTTATCCTTTCAGCGGCAGTTACCTCATGATCTGTTGACCTTGCCAACCGCAATAATCACAACGCCCACCTTTCAAAGTGCGTGCCCTTGGGACAGTACTGAGATTCTCTCGAGGCGAACTGGCCAGGCTCTGTCCGCTGAGTAGGGCAGCTCACCTGACCCTATCTCCAACTCCCCGCTGCCAACAGCTACAGCAGAGGTCTGTGGCCTGTTAGAAATGGGTGAGCAGCAGAGCTTTGGACGCCTTCCTGTCCGATGGGCCATCAGATTCCTGCAGGAGAGGACCCTGCAGTGGACCCGAGGGGTCTGGGTTTACGCGCCTGTGAATCATCGCAAAACCACGTCCCTGTCTTCCTCAAAACCGGTCCCTGGTGCCAAAAAGATCGAGACCCTGATCTCCAACACAGGCAGCGTCAGCGTCCAGCTCACTATGAGGAGCTTAGCGTCTCAGATGCACGTGACTCCTCAACATTCACAGAGCGCAGAGTCCGGCGCAGGATTCACAGCCCAGGAAGTCACTCCATTCCACAGCGTGCACCCTTTCCACTTCCTCACATTAGGTCTCCAGAGGAGGACTTACACCGCGCAGGGACCCGTTTAGGGTCTATTGTTCAAAGACAAAACCGTCTCTGTAGCTTGCTGGTCTCTGAAAACACCTTGCAGATAACAAGCCAACGTCTTCTGAGACATCCACACACTAACAGGGACCCTCTGCTCACTGCAAGCTAGAGTGAAATTATGCAGGTAGGAAATTTACAGCCTCACACTGAATAATTCACATATGCAAGCTGTCAAACTGCTAATTATTCCTTCAAAGAAAAACAATCAGATATTTGTATCATAATATTTTACCTCATCCAGGGCTAAACTGCCAAGGTGTCAGGGTGATCAGGAAGCCTGCTTCTCAGACTGTCAAGCAATGCTTAGGGAGATTTACATGTGCAGCAAGCAGGGAAAATGCACGGATCCTGTGTCGGAAGAGAATGAATTAACTCAGCCCACAGGGAGCACAGGGACAGGCGGCACATCACCACTCTCCAGGCACCGAGGGCCCTGAGATGACCAAGTTGACATGGGACTTGCAGTTCAGTGCCAGAGACAAGCAGAGCGGTAGCACACAGCACAGCATGGTCAGGAGAGAGCCACACAGTGCTCCGGCATGAGCTCTGTCCTCAGGGCCACAGCCAAATCGGGAAGCTGGGGACGAGCAGAGCACGTCCAGGACAAAGTGACCCCGAGGGTCACTTTGGGACCGAGAAGCTCCGCGTGTGCTCTGCCTGGTGATGGGGACCAGGAGAGATCTGGGGGGGGGGGATAAGCGGAGCAGAGTTCATCTTGGAGAAGTCCACCTGTCCACCTTACAGAGGACAGATGGACAGATGGAAGGAGGAGACTTGGGGCGAGACCATGAGCAGAGGTGGAGAGAGCTCAGAGGTCTGGCGGGGTCAGACCAGAGGCAGGGGCTAACTTACTGGGGTGGGTTTGTGTGTAAGACAAGGGAAACAGGCTAAGTCCTGGGTTTGGCTGTGGAGTGGGTTAGATGGGGACCCGTGAGCCAGGGGACACAGGAGGAGTGGGTCATTTTGTGTTGTGGAGGGGGTGGCAAAGGAGGAGGCAGCAGCAGCGCTAAGCTGCACGTGGGACCCACCGGCCTACTCAGACCTGAAACCGTGGGCACTGGGTGGCTATGGCCACAGCCGACTGCAAGATGAGGAAGTAAGGGTCCTCCGAGGGCGCCGATTCGGACTCCTCAGCCTGTGAGGCATTTAAAGCTCAGCGGTATTTACACCTGGGAATCTCCAGAAGTTACTCATCCCCACGCTGTCATAGCTCCACAAGTCAGGCCACACTGCTCAGAGATGGTGGGCTCCGCTGCAGCACTGAATGGTGCAGATACAATCCACTCCCAAAAGACTGTCCTGTAAGTATGTCCCTGGGCGATGGTTACTCCACGTTACTGAATCCACTGCATGGCTAGTGATGAATATACATTGCTACTCATTAGCGGACCATGAAACGGCTGCAAAAGCCCTAGAATAAGGGAACAGCGTGGAGGAGTGGTGGGCTTCGAGACTCTGGCATAGGCACCCTGGGTCTGGCATAGGGCAGACGCATAACCTCAGGGAAGTCACGTCTGTCCCCCTCCCTGGGCCATAATTTCCACTTTTCTAAAGAGAGGCGATTAAAGTAAACAATTCCTAGGATGCTATCTGTTAATTATCTATGATGCCATAGAAACCAACATGGTCACATACAACACATAATTTAAACAACAGCACCCGTAATTACGGCTGTCCACGCACTCGTGAAACTGAAAGTGATATCCTATGGTTTCACCATGAAAAGCCTGAAATGCAGAACAGGACGTTGAAGGAGCAGGTCTCAGACAGGGCCCCAAGATGTCTGTCTGAGGCTCAGTGCTAACAAAACAGCGTTTTGGTGTCGAGAGGACTCCCCACCAACGGTCACTCTGCAGACACAGATTTCTCCCACTTCACAACAACAACCTCAGTGGTGCTTCACAGGCAAATTATGATTCCTCACAAGAGATCCTGTGAGGCTAACAGAATCAAACCCAAAAGCACTTCCCAACACCAAAGAGACATTGGAATAATAGCGTAGGTTTTCTTGGCCTCTGTGGTGAGTCTCACGGGGTTACAGATACAGACACTTGTCACACTGGGAGGCGAATGAGCTTGTCTGCTTGGGAAGAAGAGTCAGGAGGGACCGTGTGCACACACACTATTTCTCCACTGTGCAGTGATCACTGTAGATTTCTCAAAGAATCTGCATCCTATCCCTGTGGATATTTTGATCTAAATCCTTTCTTGGTTCAGTTATTATAAAAGATGACTCTATGGCTTTACTCTAACTCACCTCTACTATGTATCAGTCCAAAGTATTTTAGGTGGCTTCAAAAGTACACCTTCAAAATTGCTTTTTTAGGACAATATCACTTTTTAAAAAGAAGTAACCATCCCAAGGATTGAGGCAAGTCAAATAAGTCCACCACAGTGAACTAACACATTCCAGGATGTTCTAACCTCCACTGTTATGGCTTAGATCTAAAATCAGCCCCAGAAGTCTAGTATATTCGAAGGAGAATTGGATCATTGTATGCCATACTCATCAGAGGATTCACCATGGAGGAGTTCAGGGCTAAATGTGTGGTTAGGAGGTGGGGCCTGGTGGGAGGTGTCACTGGGGTGACCCAGGAGGTTTGTTCTTGTCCCTGGCTTCTCCCTTTCCTCTGCTTCCTGGCTGCCATGAAGCGAGGAGCTATCCTCCGTCAAGTCCTCCTGCCATTTCTACCTTGGAGCCAGGGAACCATGGACTAACGCACTGGAAACTGAGCCAAAGTAAATCTTCACCTTTACATTTCAAGTACAGGGTATTTTGTTCCAGCGATGAGACAGTGGCTAAAGCACTGAGCATGGCCCACCCATTTCCACAGCTCTCATCACTGTGCTCAGGGTGCTGCCCTGAAAAATCTCATATCACTGCTTCTTCTGTGGTAAAGAAAGGAGCAAAATAATTGACTAAAACAACAATAACAACAAACATACATCTTTACCTACACTCTGGGTACCACAAATAGAGAGCCTTTTTAATTTGGGAACTTTTTATTTGTTCATTTGCCTTTTGCAGTTTGTAGTTTCGTAATTGCAATAGGAAAACTAGTCTGGGTGAGTAGCCTGAACTAGGCCACTATTGCTGGGCTCAGTGATGGGACATCCTGAGTGATATGAAGTGGCACCTTCACAGAATCCCCGAAAACATCTGCTTAGCAACCTGATGGGGCGCATGGAGTTGTGTCTTCTCTTCTTCACTTGTTAGAGTTTTGGGTCTGAAATCTCAGACCAGCACCCTGAGAGTTCCATGTGCCCAGTGTCATCTGATGCTAAGTAAATTGGCTTATTCTTAAAAGGAAGTGTCACTTTGAATTTGAACCTGGTTTTCTGTGAGTACAGCAGTACCTCGGGTCAAAAACTTAATTCTTTCCATGATTCTGGCCCTAGAACTCCATCCCAGTGATCTGGCTTGCAACACTGTAATCATCAAATTGCTATATCTCCTTGGTTATAGTAAACAAGAGATGATGCACAGTGTGAGGATGTCTGGTGCTAAGCAGGGGAACAGAGGACAACACAGTTCTTTCCTACAGGGCCTCCATACACTCACTCTAGGACACATGGAAAAATGTCATTAAGGCTGCATGGGCAAATTCACAGGATGAGATTTTCCTTTCATTTAAAATCTCCAGATTTATAAGGGGTGATCAAAATATACAGTGAACTCTAAAATTTTATAAATTTATTACAGTAAAAGACACATAGCTACTGATCCCCTTCGGAACACTCCTCCTCGTTTCTAAGATGCTTATCCCATCATTCTTGCCACATTCTGAAGCTGCTCTAGAAATCGTCGTCTTTCATGGCTTTACAAGACATGATCAAAAATTAGGTGAAAGCCACTGCTGTGTGCCATCCAATGGAAAGGGAGCTTGTGAAAACATGATGCTGTGTCCTCATCCACCTTACTCACAGGACCTGACATTGGGCAACTTCTGACAAAGTCAAAATGACCATAGAACGTAAACATTTTGAATTGATTCAGAACATTGAGGGAGCCATGAACGCACAATTAAAGACATGGTTTTTGAGGACACCCTGCATATCATTAACATTGGACTTTCATAGATCACATTATCTCCCACATTTATTCCCAATGACATTAGTGATAATGTTAATGATAATGCATGTGTACACACTATTCCTGATGCGATGCTAACGTGATTATTGTGGAGAAGGGACTCTTTCTTGAAGCATCCTACAGACAAGGACATGGATTCACTGTGAATCACTGGATCTAGCTGGGTAGCTCTTCCCAACAATTGTTTCTTTTCTGCTTTTGTTCTCTTATCTTTGGCTGACCTTCTAGGTTTTCCCCTATACTGACCTGACTCAAGTATCATACCCAACAGGCATCGAATTAGAAAGTAAAATAAAAGTAAATCATGACATTAAAACAAAAAGTAATTACATTAATTTAGACAGATAGCAAGTACATATTTAAATTTCTTTTTATTTCCTGAATGATAGTATTCTGCTATCAGCTTTTGTCTTGCAATAGCCATTTATTTATTCATGGATCTGCATTAAAATTTAGTAATTATCGAAAATTTATGAACTCCTAATAACATCAATTAAGAGTTAATTTAAATCATTCTCCTTGTAAGAGTTGCTTATTTCATGCCATGCTTAATGCAATCGATTGCTTTAGCCACATGGACAGGCTGTCCTCACTCAGGAACAGAGAGGGGCTGCTGTGGTTTAAACATAGCCATGAAGACTCAGGCTCCAACTGAGCCCCAATCAGGAGATAATGGAAAGGTGGAAACGTTATCTGATGACTTGCAGGTGGGGCTTCTGGGAAGTAATCAAGGTTGAGCGAGGAACTAAAGGTGAGGACCTGACCCAGTGGGAGAGGAGAGGCCTGAACTAGGACGGTCCATGCTGCCGCATGATGCCCTGTGTTACTTCAGGACCCTGCGCAGACACCTGCCAGCAGGAGGGACCTCACCAGGGCAGCTGCCCAGTCACTGACCTTCCCAGCTTCAACCACAAGCTGAACAAACCTTTATTCTCTAGGAACCACACAGTCCTCGGTACTCAGTGATAGCA
Organism: Heterocephalus glaber; assembly: GCF_053883595.1. Taxonomy (NCBI): domain Eukaryota; kingdom Metazoa; phylum Chordata; class Mammalia; order Rodentia; family Bathyergidae; genus Heterocephalus; species Heterocephalus glaber. The sequence continues at coordinate 11,824,013 of NW_028258381.1, forward strand.
ACAGAACACGACTAAGACAAACACAGGCTTCCCAGAGAACCAGCTCTGTGAAGAATGCCTCCATAAATCATTATGCATCATGAGAACTTCGTGGACAAGGACGTCAAATAGAATTAAGAGTCAGAAGAAAAGCAAGCCACGGGCATAAACCTCTACTCCAGGGCCTCCTGGGACATGAGAGAAGCCGCTGCTCCATGAAAAGGTCAGGCGAAAAAAGTTCCAGGTCCAAATTACTGTGGGAAATTTTCTGCACCCATTCTTAGAGATATGCAATGTTTGCTACAATATTAGACTTCTGAGGCATGAAACTTCCAAAAGAAAAGATACTGATTCAAATTCATTAAAGTGAGGATTGTACAGCCACATGTGAACACTGAATGTTCACCTTACATTCCCCTAACTTGTCTAATTCTTTACAATCAAAAAGTGTTTTGGCTCTTGCTTCACTACAGTTCTTTGAGCTGCTGTCTGTGTGCTGATTTTGTCTGATTCTCTTATTTAAACAAATCAAAAAGCTATACATAAACATCCTGTGCAGTTTCAGCAATGCTTGTCTTCACAACATGGCCACAAGACTCAGCCAAGTTTACCTGTGTTTACCTGACCTGGAGCATGAGGGCTGCTTGCCCTGGAACCCTCACTGGACCAGAATAGGCAGCTTCTCTTGTACGAGTGGGTATGTCTCATACTTCAGACAGGAAAATATCCTACCTCTGCTCCTCTATGCATCTGAATAGGACCAAGCAGTTAAGGATCCTGTTCAAGCAGTTAAGGATCCTGTTCTTTGAGTGGATGCCAGTCAGGGGTATGTCCCCTGAGGCCTCTCAGTCCTGTCATACAGGGTACTCTGCTCCCCGAGCTCACGCAGGTCGACCGGCTGCAGTACTAACCCATGTGCACTGACGGGCACAGGGCCTCTGACCCAGCCACAGCTCTGCCTCCGTCGTTGGAGAGAGGGTGGAGAAAAATAAACACATCATAAGACAGGCCTAATTCCTTGTGAACCTGCAATGTACTGCAGCTACAGTAACTGAAAATTTTGGGAAATTTTCCTTAGAGTCCAATGCATATCAACAAACAGTAAAACAGTGAATAAGCAGCTTTGCATGCATAAAAGTCTAGAAGTGGCAATGAAGCAATTTTCTAGTGATTCACAAAGGAAAAAACAGTCATACCAGTACCCTTTCTCACTCACAAAATAAATAAAAGCAGAGGAGTTTCCAAACATCTGCTGATTTGGAAACCTAACTCCTTGATTTCCGCTCAGGATCCATAATCACTGCCTCCCACTGCTGAACATTATTACACAACACTTGAGTCTTATTTACTAAGTGGCTCTCTTGCCACTGAGCTGGGCTGCCACACAGCAGCCAGGACACTGAGAGCCAAAGGCTCTGTCCAGATCAGGCACCGGCTGTACATGATGAGCTCCACAAACACAGGACAGCACAGCCTCAGTACTGCAGGTGGGTGTGTAAAGTGATGGTGAGAATCCTAACACTCATCGATGGGGTGCCTGCTGCACTCCAGGCTCTCAGCAGCTCTCAACTATGATAATCACCCTCACAGTTTAGAATTAATGTCCAAGAAACATTTGCTTATATACTAGCCACCTTAGCAAAATGCTTCTTAAGGGTTTCTCTTCCACTAACCCAAAGAACAGTCGCTCCATGTGCCATATGATTTGCAACATGACTGGAGGGAATAGTCTGCTTACACTTCCTAAGGGGTGTAAGCTGCCCCTACACCCAAATACTGCATCCTGCTCTTTTGGGGGTGTTATGATTTAGATCTAAAATGCTCTCCAAAGGCTCACGTATGCATAGGTGTGGCTTTTGGAAGGTGACTGGGTCATTGGGATGCTATACTCATCAGGGGATTCACCCATTGAGGAGCTCATATCTGAATGCTATTGGTTGGAAGTGGTCCCTGAGATAGTGAGTGACCTTGGAGTTTTCCTTTCCCTGGCTCCTCCCTTCTTCCTCTTTTTCTACTTCTTGGCTGCTATGGAGTATGCAGCTATCCTCCACCAGGCTCTTCCACCAGACTGTTTCTGCTTTGGAATGGAGTAACTGTGAAGGGAACCCACCAAAACTGTGAGCTAAAAATAAATGCCTACTCCTTTAAACTGTGGATTTCAGATCGTTTGTCATAGCAACAGGAAGTGACTAAGACAGGGTCTCACCATAGTGTTCACCTAGGAAGATATTTTGCTTTAGAAATCATTCATTTGGGAAAAGAACAATAAAAATGTCATTTGGAACCACCAGACCTTCTTTGGATGCTGTAACCTTAGGTTCTGGAAACATGAAATTTTACAACTTGAAACATGTAGTTCTAATTCTCAACATTAAACCTGAGCTCATGTCAAATATCTCATTCTTTGTAAAGTGACTTCATATCTCTGGAAAGTTCATTCTTCTCAGGATTTTTACAGATACCACCATGTAACTTTTATATCGATCCAACACAGGTAGGACTTTTTGGTCTTGGGCACTACACAAGGGACCTTTGGCATGAGACAAAAAAGAATTTATTTTTCATTCTTGCTTGAAGGTGATTGGCTATCCTGTACCTGGATATTCTTCAAGTGAAAGCACCCAGGTTTTAAAAATAATTATGATGTTCTTTTCTCTCTGCTTCAGTCATAAGACTGAAACATGATTCAGTTCAAACAGGGAGTTTTGAACAAACATTACAGGTTTTTTTTTTTTTTTTTTGGTACCGGGGATTGAACTCGGGTCCTTGTGCTTGCGCAGCAGGCGGCGAAACCACTGCGCTAAATCCCCGGCCCCATTACAGGTATTTTTGAACAAACAAGGCCTGGTTCCCTCAGTTTTGATGGCATGAGAGCATGGTGAAGAGTACATAAATGATGTCACACACTGTCAGTTATCATTGCCTCCGAGGTCAATTATTCCTGGGCGATATAAGGACTGAGTCTAAATCCTGCTTTTGCATTCCTGCGTTGTTCTTTTAGTCTGCCATATCAAAATGCCACAGACTTTGTCGTTTACACAACAGAAACTTATTTCTAACTATTCTGGAGACCTGGAATACACTGGGTGGTGCCTGGCAAAGGTTCCCTTCCTGGTTTGCAAACAACTCGCTATGTCCTCCCGTGGTGGAGAGAGGAACCCATCTCCATGTCTCCTCCTCTTGTAATCAGGGCCCAGCCCCATCAGGCTGGAGCCCCACCTCTGTGATGTCCTTTAAACTTTATGGCCTCTTGCTAGGTCTTATTTCCAAATTCTGTCCTATTTGGGGCCAAGGTTTCAACATGCAAATTTCAGAAGGACATAGCTCATCCATACCACTCTTCAGTAACTGTGCAGCTCTGGACAAGTTATCACCATCTTTACATTTTGTCTCATGATTTGGAAAATATGCATTATATTTACTTCAAAGAGCTATGATGATGCTTAGATGATAGATTAGAAGGTCCTTGAAAATCCTGGAAACATTTAGGACTTGAAAAATAAATTGCAATTACTACTGTCCTCATTGTAACTTCATGAGGTAACCAGTTAATCCTTCCCTCAAAAACACTGTGGCAGAGTCCTGCAAGAATAGCGGGAAATCCCAGCATATCCCCTAGACTAGGTGCCCTGAAGCTGCCCCAGTGTGGGTCCCTTCTGCTGGTCACTGGAAGAATCCAGCTGTGGGCAGCTGTGTCACCAGTACCTCCTCCCTAACTGATCTGATGGACAGAGTCTGCCTAAATGCCGCTTTCAGCTGATAGTCCTTGGTCTGCAACCAGACTGCTCCCCCCAAAAAAAACCAACCAGAGCTGGAGGTGGTGGCTCACCTCTGACATCCCAACACTCTGGAAGGCTGAGGCAGGAGGATCTCAAGTTTGAGCCCAGCCGAGGAACTTAGTGAGACCCTGTATCAAAATAAAAATAAAAAAAGGCTGGGGATGTAGCTCAGTGTGAAGGCCCTGGGTTCAGTCTCCAGCACTGACAAGAAAAAAGAAAGTTATCCTTAGGAAATGAAAAAGAGCACTAACCTGCTGAAAAAGAAATAGTTTAAGGAGAGGATTTTAGAGAAATCTCTCTATAAGTCTTTTGTACAGTACTGTTCAGGTATCTCAGATGAGAAATGTCTCACATCCACAGAAGGTTTCACCCTCCATGGTTTCTCGCTCCTGGCACTTCTCAGCAGAGATTAGCCCCTAACGTTGTCATCTGTCTTATCACTGGCCGGCACACTTGTAAGACACATCTCAGGATGCTGGCCCTCCATCCCCATGGGGACTATGAATTCAGTACTCAGAGGCGGCCAGCCCATCCGACTTACTTATGTGCCCTGGAGAACAGTGGCTCCCTTCTGATTGATTCTGCTGAGCTGCCCTGGGCCTTGTTGCATCCACATACATGAAACAGGGTTACCAGAAGACTTCTGAATTTCATGTTTGTCCTGTGAGAACGGGAATGATGTTTTAATGTGCTGTCATAAAGACGCACGGGAAAATGTCTCTTGGGTCTCAATGCAAGAAATAAATATAGGCAATGCATTTTTATTATCAACACCATGGTTCACGCAACGAATTTGATTTCCATCTCCCATCAATGAGGAGATTCCAAATGAAATGTGTATTTCATTTGTAATAAGTGAATATGACCTTTGGAAAGCATTTGGGCCATTACCTTACTACTGAATTTATCTTGTTCTTCTCCCTCAAATTGCATTGACTATATAAAAAGCTTTAAATCTCCTTGTGTCACACAGCTTGTGTTAGCCTGTCAAGTTCTTTTTCCAATGAAGTGGGGTGCAATGACTAAATCTGATTTTCAGGTATAATTCCCAGCTCTGATCTTCAAATTGTCCCTTGCCATGTAAGACACCACCCCACACTGTGTTTCTGGGGAGTTCTAAGACTGATTCAGTGTTCTGAGTCCTTGTCCAGTACTCCTCCATGACCTGGCCAGGCTTTGGGGACTTGAAGGCAAAAGCTGAGGCAAAAGATCAGCTAATGAGAAGGGACATAACAGTCCTTTGCATACTCTGGGGACATCCACGGTCCTGCCTGGCCAAGTAAGCACACAATCCAGGGTATTTGTTGTTTTGCTTCCTAGCTGCTCCTACTATTTATTTTGCAGAGATAACACAATTTTCAGCAATTACACTGAAAATGTTTCAATTTAATTAAGTTCTGCTACTCAAGCCAGTATGAGAAATGTTGGCATGGTCCACTGGATCTCACGGAGCACTGGGTAGTTAAATATTCCCTCGCTGCTGATCACAGTTGCAATTCTTATTTTAAATCATTCATAACTCTATGGAGTATGCTTAATAAAAATGTTTCGAAAGAACTGGGTTATTTCTGCTAAGGTTTTCAACTCACTTCAATAGCTGTCATGTATTATCTTCTGTGAAGTTGATTTTTAATGTCACACAAAGCAAGTAACTCAGACTTCAAAGACTCAAAATTCAAGCATTTAGTGACTAGACTCAAAATTAGGCAGTCTCAAGATTTTGATATTTAGTTCAAGGGCAGGACAAAGGTGGGTGGATCTGAGACTGGACTGTGACATCACATGAGGATTCCCTCTGAAAACATACATACCTATATGATACATACGGCCAAACAGTGGCTTTCTTTCATTTTTGAGGTATCTCTGTATTTTTGCATATACAAATCCTGAAAGATTAACCTGGGAAATAATCTGGATTTTTTTCTGTATTAGCAGAGTTTTTTAAATTAAATGTTTGATTCTATAAATATCTTTGGCTGGGTGTGGTGAGGCATGCCTGTAATCTCAGCACTCAGGAGGCTGAGGTAAGAGGATCCCCACAAATTCAGGGACAACCCGGGCTACATAGTGAGTCCAAGACCAGCCTGAATATAGTGAGACACTATCTCAAAAAACTCTAAATAAATAAATAAATGAATGAATGAATTTTAACATGTAACTGTTTAGATTTGCATGGGTCAATTATGGAAATGTATATTTCTCAAGGAATTGTTGGTTTTCATTATGGCATAGTTACTAACAGTATTCTTTTTCTACATTTTGTGACTTCAATTATAATTACAGTTGGGCCACAGATCATTTTTCTCCTTTTAAATATGGCTCATTGTCTTTGCTCTCGTTTATGCTCAATCTTGAGTTTGTGATAATTTTTAATTGTGATCTTATAATAATGTAGTTTTATATTTTGAGAGGACTCTTTTGTTCCCCGACTTGTCCTAAAGAGCAATCTGAGCTTCCTTTACGTTCTACACATCCACATTCGAGTTCTGTGAGCTGCGGAGCAATACAGAGGTCACGAGGTCAGAGCCCGATCAACCCTTACCCGCTCCCTAAAGATGACTCCAGCCCCTGCCGTGAGTCTTTGCTCAAGAAAATGTCATGCTGCCACACCGCAGTAAGTGACTGGCCTCCCACATCACACTGCAGTTTCAGTGATTCTCCACCTGCCCTGGTAGAAGCTGCCAGCTCCCCACCGACTCCGGGGCCTCCTGTGTTGCGCTGTTCACTTTCCCTAGCCCAGTTTGTTCCATCTCTGCTCTCACTCTGAAAACCTCAGCCACTTTTGTCTTAGATGGGGTGGAGCTCAGTTTGGCTGGACTCTGCCCCAGGGCGGTTGTCTGAATAAATCTGCCTTGCCATCATTAACAAGCACCCAGCGTTACTTCTCTCTACCAGTGTCTGGCCCTGGTCCTCCCCACTTCCGGGTACATGTGGCAAAATGGGAACCCCAAGTCCATTTATGTCACAAGTTAGGTATCGCCCATCCTCCCCTCTACCACCACCACACACAACCCAGATTAAAGCTCTGTGCAGGGCACATGTTCTAGGTCACTGGACCTGTGAGCAATTATATCCAAATCTCCCATTCCCACCTGGAATCACAATTCCCATCCTTGGGGCCTCCAGCCAGCCCCAAACTCCCAGAGTCCCTGTTGCATGGACCGTGTGATATTCCTCTGGGTTTTATGTCTCACTTTATGTCCAGCATCTGGGGGATTTTAATTTTTGTCCTAAGTCATATATTTCAAACATTTCTTTCTATCTATAAATGCCTAGATTTAGAAGTAGATATCCGTAGGTATCTATAGCTATGGATGTCTCTATGTATCTATAGATATGTATAGGAATAGATAGTGTCTGTAGGTATTAGAAAGGTGGGTGGTAGGTGGCTAGACAGGTAATCTCCAGCACCCACCCAGCATTCTTTGCTTACAGTAGGGTGGTTTCATAAATATAAGCTCCATTTACCATGTGGTCCTAAGCCTTATTTTCTATGGATGCTTCAGGATATGATGTAGACACTGATTCTTGATAAGACTGACAGATATATCAAGTAACCAGCTTGCTTATGAACTTGTTGCATGAGTATGTTTACATAATTTTATTCCTACTCTTAGACATTTTATCTTTTTCAGAGCCTGGGCCTTTTAATGTATGATGAAATCTCTCTGCCCAGATTCATTGTCCATCTAAAAAGCTATCTGATTCCCACAGAGTCCCCTGGGAATGAATTAGCCACCGGGCAGAGTGAATAGAGGACAAAGGGACATACCAGTGAGATGCACTGAGTCCACTCAAAATCTGCCCGAGGCTCACAAAACCCACACAACGCGACTCTGCTAATCAGAGCAGTCCTGCTCACAGATCACAGAGGGCTAACTTGGAAAGCAGCCCCACGCTCACTCCCAGGCCCTCCCTGTCTGCCAGGACCACAGCTCTGCTAGTCCTGCTCTGCCAGTGTCCTGTTCTCACCTGCAGGGTCAGCTTTACGGCCCCTGAATGCGATGATCCCAAAGTCACCTCCGCGTGTATCTCTCTGGTCTGGACCCCACCTCTGAATTCTAGATTCTACTTGAAAAAGTGACCTGTGTCTCCAACAGACTTTCAAACTTTACAGGTCCAAGCTGGACCCCTGAGGTCCCTGCAGCCCTCTTGTTATGCCCACAATTTTCTCAGTATCAGTAAGTACCAGTCCCATTCATCACTTGCTCAGAATAAACTCTTTGCAGTTGGGATGGACGTCCTTTCTCTCATTTGCAACTGCAAGTCATGGCAAGGAGTTGAGCTGTGACCGTGACCTTTGACCTCTCGCCTTTACTCTGACATCCTGGATTTCGCACATTTCCAACTCAAGACAAAATCCATGAAGTGGAACAAAACTGTCATTTGCAGGAAAATGGATGGAAATGGACATCATTATGTTGAGTGAAATAAGCCACACTCAGAAGACAAATATCACATATTCTGCCTAGGATGAGGAATCTAAAGAGATGTCCTAAAAGTACAGAGCACTATTTTTAGACAAGAGGAAGGGGAAGGGGGTGGCAGAGGGGCTAAGGGAGAGAATAGGGGGATGGAAATGAGCAAAGTATATTTTATACATCGAAGCCCCAAGTTAATAGGCACTAAGAAAGGGAAAAACTCATGTATTTTGGAAAAAATATTAGAATATTTGATGTCAGGAACATTTATACTGGTAAGTTAAAAAAATAAGTTTTTAACTATTAAAAAATATGGTTGAGAAAAAAAAGACAATTCAGTCTATACCTGCAATTTTGCAAATGTCCTTCTCCACTGAACACTGCTAGATTAGACTGCAAAACCCTCTGAAAGGGGTCAGGTTTTAGTCCTCACGTTTATGCTAGGGTCTAGAGCATGCCTGGACACGGGTCACAGCTCTCCACCCAGAAGCTGGTAACACCCAGGAAGTCTTGGCAGTGTTGGATTTTACTTGAGGACTGTTAGGGTTAATACGAGGCCCCAGTTTAGGACTGAGCTCCTGCCCGAGGCTGCCGCGGACCAGACCAAACCAGAATGGAGCTGCATGAGCTAAGGGCCAGGTCAGCAGCCAGCGCTGTGCAGAGCGCCAGCTTTCCCAAGCCCGGGACTCCAGTCCTTTTGAACCGAGCACCAAGGAACCCTTATCCCCCATTAACCACATTGGCAAAGGAGCTCTGAAACAACCGACCCTCTTTGTGGGCTGTTTCTCCTTTTATTAGCCCCTCTGTGCCTGTCATGCAGCCTCTTCTTCTAGCTCCTCGACACATTCATTGTATTTTACAAAATGAGGCACTGCCGGACCCTAGAGTCATAAATAAAAGCTGATTAGATCTTTAGACAATTTGTTATAATTTCGTCTTTTGACAAGGTCAAGGAATTTCCTTTTTTCTTTTAATTTCCTGAAGGCAGCTAGCTCACTGGGAAGAACTGATCTTTCCGATCTTCCTACATTACTGAGACAGGATTCGTGGTACGATTGTCTGCCCACGGCAAGGCTGGACACAGGCCCCAAACTCCCAGTGCCTGTCTCGTGGATGGCCAGATGAAGCCCTTCATCCTCAGCCATCGCCCAGGACAGAACACTGACCAACCTTCCCCCACACCCAAGCTCTGGCCCAGCAGAGAATAGGTAGCTCGGGTACGGTGATCCCCTGGTTCCTTCCAGGCTTGTCTACTTCTTTCTACAGAAGGAAACTATTCTGCTTAGCTCTTTAGTTACTCAACCTTTCGGTGAGGTGGGCAAAGGTTTCTCCCAACTGCAGCGTTCACCTCTCTCTCTTGTACCACCCTCCCCACACACTGCTAGATGCCAAACCCATAAAACTACCGCTTCCCCATGCAGCAGCCCTTTCCTCCTGTTGCAGTGTTTTTGAATACAAGTCTCTCTGGCCCAAGATTTCTTTCTTTCTTTGCCAGTCTGTCACCCAGCTGACAGAAGAGTTTTATTTTCATTGTCCCATCAGCATCTCCTCTCATTGAAACTGAACCCCGGCCCCTGAGCCTTTGCCCACGCACCTCCAGCATCTGGAGATGATCACCTCCCCATACCCCTTCAGTGTGAGGAGTATCTCTTTACAAGGAGCCAAACTCTGCCCTGTGAGGTGCCCTGAGGCTGTGCAGAATAGAGCAAACTGCTCCCCATGAGGAATGTGTAATCATTCTTCAGGACCCATGGGAGACTGGTTCCAGGACCCCCCACCCATACCAAATCCACATGATCAATTCCCTTGCATACAATACAGTCACACCTGCCTATAGCCTATGCACAATCTCCTGCTAAGTCATCTCTAGATACTTATAATACCTTACACAATGTAAGTGCTATGGGAATAATTGTTCTGTACAGCCACAAATATCTCAGGCCTACATGTTTGATCCATGAATGTAGAACCCTGCCGACTTGTAGAGCCAACTTCTACTTAATTAATGTAGCATTTCTCCCTCAAATGCCAACATCTTCTCTAATTATGCTGATACATACAACATGCATCACAGCATTAGCATTTCTAGATCCTGGTGTCCAGACAGCAAAGAATATTTCTCTTTATGACTGCCACTGCCAAAATAAAAATTTAAAAAATATAATTTCAACTGCTGAACAGCACAGGGCGTCATTTCACAGAAAGATAATCCACATCTAAATAAGTTAGAAAAACTCCAAAGATCCATGAGGAATTTCACAAACAAGCTCACCAACACCAAGAGCCACCTGATGTCCCAAAGAAGAGCCGTAGGGCACAGAACATTCTGGAACATTCACTTCTTCAGCCCAATGCCAAGGGAGGAGAGGATGGTTAACTCCTCAGCTGATGTAGAGAAGAATAAGCTGCTGCACCTGCCATGTAACAGCCAGAGCCATGTGAACTGTGGATTTAAAAACTTTCCCTAAGTTTAATGGCATGGAGAGAAATAGTGGAGGAGCAACGCTAGATAAATGCTGGCCCAGAAAAATTACTCTCCGCCCAATGGACTGGAGCCACAATGATGACAGAAGGTGAACTCATAACTTTTGAAATCATATCTGGGCACCAACACGGATGTAGCCAAGGTTCCAGAGAAGACAGGGAATTCTAATGCAGGTCACTCACCACCCCATGGAAAAGGAAACGCTCAAGGGAACGACTCCTCCTCTCCTCCAAGACTCCTGTTTGTTGCAGACTTTCTGCAAACATTAAAGTCCAAGGAGAAGATGCTAAGACTGAGCCACGCCAAGGTCAAGAAGGAGCAGGCTTCCGGCTTCTTCCTGGTGGCTTGGGGATGGACAGAGGTACCAGGCGGATCCCAGGCAACAGGAAGGCAGAGCCCCAGAAGCATTGCACTCAGTCACACTGGTGCCTGTGGAAGGAAGGGGAAAATGCTTCAGTAGCCACAGCTGTAAACAGTTCCACAGCTGTAAAAATCACTGGGATCAGCCAGAGATCTGAGAGCAGCCTAACTGGAGAAGATTACAGTAACTCACAGATCGCTAATGATATACAGATCAATCAGTATGTGTCCTGTATCTCTTAGCACGAGAAGAGCCTCAAGAGCCTGCCATTCCTGTCCTGAGAAGAAAGAGCTAGAAAACCTACACAACCAAAGACTTCTGGGGCTGCTGTTCTTGTTTGTTTCCTGTGTTTAATCATCAGAGAGCTGAGAACGCAGAGATGCAAGGAGGGTAAATCCAGAGAGGAATAAGCCAGTCCGTGGGTGCACATGCCCACTGCGGCCTGTCCTGGTGGGGACCCCAGAGGACAGAGGCTGAGAGGCCAGGGGCAGGGGAAGCAACGTGACCCCAGGTTTGAATGGAGACAGCAGACTGGCATGGTGTGTTAGGTCCAAGAGAGCCAGGACAAGGAGGGAGAACCCATACCCAAACACTGCCCCTTTCCCGGGGGCTTCCCCATGCCAGTTTGGTGCTAAGCTGTGAGAACCTGGAGTGAAGGGGCTGCAACCCTCCCTGGCAGCAGAGCAGACACCTGCACACAGCCGTACAACAAAGTGAATGCCCAGAGACTCCCGAAGCCGAGGCCAAGGCAGGCAGGGGCTTGGAATTCAGAAACCCACCATGGAATATCACCAAGAGCAGCTTCAATTTAGCCTGGGTACAGTCCTGAGCTCTGTAAAGGGGGAAATTCAGATCCAGCCCTGCAGACATTGAAGCCAGCGGGGAGCTTCAGTTTTTCAATTTTTTAGAATTTGTCTTAGTACATGTTTGCTGTAGCCGATGATTCCACTCACTGCGGGGAGCTGGTCCAGGTACAGACAGTGGAGTTGCAGAAACTAGAGGTCCAGCAAGGAGCCATCTGTCATCAGAAAGAGGCTTTATCTCTGCTCAACAACAGGGTCCTCTGAGCCCCCAGCACCACATCAGGAAGAACCTGACCCAGCCCTGGAGATGCAGCCTCTCTCCCCTCACTGGAGCCGATGAACTTAGGGAGACTGAAGGCGACCAGGAGGATATTTGGCAACCAGGACTCTCCTACACCGCTGACAGGACTGCAAACTGGTACAAACCCCTGCAAAATTGGCAATTCCATACAACTTTGATCAGGCCTAAGCTGCTTCACCCCTTAATTTTAATTAAGAGCAAAAGAAAGATAAAAACGTTCTTATCAGTTTATTCTTTACTGACCCAGACTGGAAAGGAACAAGATGGCCATCGGCAGGAGGGTGGATTTACAAATGGTGGTTTATTTTGTACAAACCCAACACCATTCTGCAAGGAAGAGGTATCAAAATGCAAATCAAGGCGGCTGTGGTTGTGCAAGTTTATAATCCCAGCACGCTGGGAGGCCTCGGCAGGAGAATTGAAAGTTTGAGCCCAGCTCAGGCAAATTATCAACCTAAACTTAGCAAGACCCTGCCTAAAATAGAAAAGAACCGGGGATGTAGCTCCGTGTGAAAGTCCTGAGTTCAATCTCCAGGGCTGCAAAATTAATTAGTTAATTAAAAAGCAAATCAGCATAACATGGATGAATGGCGGCAAAAATATGATGTCGGGGTAAAGAAGCAGACACAAAGTATCTCCCGCCAGATTCTGCTTACATCACGTACTGGAACAAGCATTCGGTTGTATGTAAGCCAGGCCCTAATATAAAGGACTTGATAACTATCTAGGAGGAAAAAAATCATTCTGAAAAAATGTGGATACAACAGTGTGGTTTAAGCATTACACTTTATAGTAAAAAACTAAACTGTGATGGGGGAGGGGCCGCTCAGGGGCGGAGCACATGCTGGTCCCGCAGGAGGCCCCGGCTTCCCTCTCTAGCGCTGAAAAGAGGGGTGTGGGGTGAGGCGGGGCTGCAAGGAGGCTTCCTAACGCCCCATTCTCAGAAGTTGGGAGAAGAGAGGGGAGCTACGGAGTAGACAAGTCATTATGTAGACGCTTAGGGCTGTGCTGACTATCACAGGATAGCCAAAAATAAAGCAAGCATCTGCGTTTGAACATAGTTTAACCCTAGAAAGTAAATAACTCACAATTACCTCTCATCTGGTACAAAGGAAAAGGGTTACTGTTGAGTACTACATAGGAATAAAAAGAGACACCGATATAGGGCACCACGTAATCCCAGTAAGGGAAATGTAACTCCCAACCTGCTAGATATCCCAAACTCAAGTCCGTGGTCTTTAAAATCAAAGAATGAATTCTAGGAGCAACGGAGGTTAAGAGTAGGAAGACATTTAACGAGAGAAAGACAGCTTCTGTCTAAGGGAAACACAAGGGGGACCTGAAAATAGGTTGCCCACGGACCTCGTGTCTCAAAGGGGTTTTATAGGGAAAGCCATGAGGTGAGGCCGGTACAAAGTGGGACAAAACTGTAAGATCCAATGGAAAAATCACAAGGTGGCCACGAGTGGGACAAACCCATGATCCATCAATAAGATTACAAGTGTAGTTGCCCAGGCGATATTGATTAAATGAAGATCAAATGGGGAAGCTAGTCATGTAGCAAGTACAAGGATTTCCCAAAAGGAATGGGCTAGTTAGGGATGTTTTGGTTGCCAATTACGGTGATTGGTGTCTTTCTAGAATATTAATCACTGCTCTTCATCCCCAGGGGAAGTAGGTGGGTGTAGTAGTTTCTCTCTTTTTATAATGTTAACCTTCAGTGAATGTGTTTTCTACGCTCAGGGCAGAGCCCTGTCTGCCTTATAATTTTTCACTAATTTAGCCATCTGCAATAATATGACTAGCAACAATAAGGAAGATAAAGGAAAACTGGGAGAAAATGATATCCCACGGTATGGCATATTTTGTAACATGCTGAAGAATGTGACCTACAGAAAATTAAACGTCCTCGCTCCTCCCACCTCAGGAGCAGAACACGGTGGTGCTGTCTGGACCTCCATGGCTGTTTGGAGACCAGAGAGAAAAGAGGAAGTAGAGTGAACAGGGCCACGGTCTGTCCCTGCCCTGACTTCCACTCTGGGGAAGGAGAGGGATGGATGTAGCCACACCTAGACGGTTCCCAGCAAGAGAAAGTCTGCCCGGGGCCATTCAATTCCAAAGATCTGGGCCCAGGCCATTCATTCCCATAAGAATCAGTCACAACTTCACTCCGCTTTCCCACTTTCCTTCTCCCTCTGGGAGGAGGAACAAAGCTGCCGGTAACCTCCGAGGCTGGGTAAATACCCTCTGGGAGTCCCCTGCTATGGGGCCCTCTGCACTTTAAGACATTCGATGGCTTTTCCCCATTTAACCTTTGTCAGTCTTTTTTTTCCCAGTGAATACTGTAAGGCTGTGGGGAGATTTCCCTCACCCCGACAGGGTTAGTCTGTATAAAACCCTGAAATGTGCTGGATTATTCTATAAAAAAGATGAGAGTGGATTTAATATGAATAACAACATTTTTGAGTATGTCAAACAATTTTGATGACTATAAAAATCACTTAAAACCAATATAGACAAACATACTAAAGAATGAGTAAAGATTCATTCTACCCCCATGAGTATAAAAAGTCAGAATTGGCTATAAAACCCCAACAATAGGAAAGAGTACACAAGATCTAAACAAAGATGCAAATCTCACTGTAAAGCACAACTGCCACCTGAAATACTAATGTATTCACAGAATACAAAAGACCAAGCTAAGCAAGGAGTAATTTTTTTAAAATTTGAAATTATAATATTATATTGAAATCTGGGAAAGTTATAAGGATGAAACATTATGCTTACATGTAACTGTGCCTAAGACAAAGAAAATAAAATAATTGAGAATAAACTGATTTTCCTGACAAAGAAAGTTGAATATGCTAAAGATGAAAATTTTACCTAAGAAAATATACAAAATTTGTGTAATATTAAATTGACTGTAAGACAAATAATACATTGTGCATTCTGGGGGGAAAATGTATGCTTATATAGTGTACCTATCAGGTGCCAGACATTTAAATAACTTAAGTCATCTTTTGTGATAACATTTTCAAACTTTCAAATAATTGTTAAATTTATTCAGATCCACAAGAAGTTTATTAAGACTTTTCAAATGAAAGTGCTCAAGAGCTCCAGCCAGATTAATAACATGCAACAAAACACTGATATTGAAGAATATTATTGATTTTGATGTCTTTAATTTCTAAATTGTGTATAATTTCAAAATGATTTTTCTTTAAGCTAAAATTAGCCAAGAGGAGGATTCCTCTTTTTTTTTTTAATTGGCTGTTTACAGGACACACATTTGTGCACTACTAGAGATAGACTTGCTTGTTCATCTCCATATCTTACACTTAGTGCCACACCTCATATATGAGAGAAACTTGATTAAAAAAGTTTAGTGACTGATTCTGTTTCATTTTTTGAATCCACTAAGATTTTATTTGTGGTCTACCATATGCTGAGTTTTTAAAAATGTTGTAAGGTGTTTGGAGGAAGTCTATTCTCTTCTCTGCCTAAATGATTTCTGATAGGTCTTCCACTACCTCAGCAGCTATTATGTATAGTAGCTGCCCTCTTCCTATGGTGCCTTGCCCCCTCCCCTGTGTGACGTCATGCCAAGATGGTTGCTCCCACCAAAGAACAAACCCTTCTTCCCAGCATGCCCCTGGTCCCACCTAAAGAGTAACCTAATACTCGCTCACCTCCTACCACCTAGTAAGGTCACCAGCTCCTCCACTCCCTGATCACTACCTCACTCAACTCCGCCTCAGCCCCTACAAACCCCACCCCTGTCTCTATAAAAGACTCTCCCTGGCCCGGCCATGTTGCTTTTGTCTCTCCTTTGTTCAGAGACAGCCCAGCAGATCTATTCCCCTAATAAAGGCTTGTTGTGGCCTGGTCTGGTCTTGGTCTTCGGCCCTTTTACCTGACAATTTCATACGTAAGGATAGTGAAATGAGCTTATTAAATAAAGACTCCTCATATCTTCATATTGAAAGCAAAAATGGGGCCGAGGATTTAGCTCAGTGGTGCTGCCACCTGCCTTGCAAATGCAAGGATCTGAGTTCAATCCTTGGTACAAAAATAAGTAAGCCTTCTTGCCACAGTGGTGTTGCAGACTGAAAACTGTCTCACAGGTAACAATGATGAAAACTTGGCAAATAAAACAAAACAATTACTGAGAGGTGCAGGAAAAGCAGCCTCGGTGGGATTGCAGATCAGTAACTTAATTAGATATTTTATAGGCAGTTAGACAGGGCCAGCCCACAAGGAGCCAACATGGAGGAGAGTGAAGATACATTCACCAAAGGCCAAAACTGTAAAAGAAGAGAAACTACCACACCCATGTAGGATGAAGAGCAGTGACTGGTATTCTAAACAAGTGTCAATCACCTGGGTGGGGGGCCAAGGTCTTAACCCAGCCTCTCCAGGAAATAACCCTGACCCACCCTTACTGAAAATCCTTGTACGCTTGCTACCTGACTTGCTCCCCCATTTGACCCCCATTTAATCAATATTACCTGGTGACTGTACTTGTGATCTTATTGGTTGGTCATGGTTTTGTCCCACCTCATGCCCACCTTGTAAACTTTCATTGGGTCTCATAGATTTGTTCCACTTTGTACCCACCTCACCACATGGCTTTGGTGTATAAAACATCTTTGAAAAGTGGGGTGGATGGGCAACCCACTTTCCGGTCCCCCTTCTGTCTCTTTTAGGCATAAGCTTTCTTTCTCCCAATAAATTTTTCCTACTCTTAACCTCTGTTGTCCCTAGAATTCATTCTTTGATTTTAGAGAACAAGAACTCGTGTCTTGGATACCTAGCAGGTTTGGAGGTTACATCTTTCCCCCCTATATCAGTGGGACAGCAGGATATGCTGGGGTAGGGCAGAGAAGCTGGAGAGCCAAAAGAGGGTAAGGCCCATGCTTGGGATTCAGACTGGCTGTATTCCTGGTGGGTCAGTAAGCATATGCACTGGGGAGTCTAGGGAGTCAGCCAGAGCTGGCATAATGACAGAGATACCCTTGAAAGACATGCTGCACCACAAAAGACCCCAATTTGAACTTTTTGACCCTACGAGTTTCCCAACACGCATGCAGCTCAAGCAAAAGAGGCTGAAGATTTACTGTCTTGAGCTGTCAAAGGACAGCTGGAAAAAGGAGAGAATAACTTGGAGGCAAGGAAACACAGAAAAAGGCTAAGTCCCAAATACCAGCAAAAACTGCACCAAGTATTTGACCAGTAAATGGCAATGGCAGTGAGATCTCCTAGAGCCTCCTGCTCAAAAGGAAGCAGCTATAATCAAACAATCAGTAAAACAAACAGAAAACAAACAAACAAACAAACTGGGCCAAGCTGGGGCACTCAAGGTGTGAGTCCAGACAAGCCAGTGTCTCTGGGTGAAGAAAACATCAATCTTCAGAAGAAATACCTGAGTCTAGATTTGCTGCAGCACTAAAAGGTATCTGCCAAAAAATGTATACACCAGGAAAAGAAAAACTTGTATGAACATTTTAATACTAAATTTATTGAGATATCTTGAGGTTAATACAAGTTACCTTTGGCCTCTACAATTACAAGTGCTCAAGGTGGGGGCCATCAGCTTCCTGACACTGATTAGTATAGGAGACTGATGAAGCATGTATACATTTTTTTGGTGGACTCTATAGACAATGCAGTTTTAAAACAAAAATTAGTGTCCAAAGGAGAAAGAAGAAAATAATATGCTCCCCATATTGAAGCTGAAAAACAAACACTATAGAAACCAACTTTGAGAAGGTCTAGATATTGGATTCTTGACAGACTTGAAAGCAGCTATTCACGTATGTTTAAACATGCAAAAGAAAACACAGAATGAGTTGTGGTGGAGGTACATGTGATAAACCAAGACAGAGAAGTGAAAATTATAAAAACAATTCTGTAGAATTTCCAGAACTCAAAAGTCCAATTATGGAAGTAAAATCCACTAGATTAATTGAACAGAAGATTAGACAGAACATAAGAACAATCAATGAACTTAAAGATACAGCAATAGAAATTAGCCAATTTAATGAACAGAAAGAAAAAAAGATGAAGGAAAAAATGAGCAGATTCTCAAAGACCTATCAGATATTAACATAAGTTTTTAGATGTGTAATTAACATCCAAAAAGACAGGAGAACAAAACAGAGATAGAAAAAGGTTGAAGAAATAATGGCTGGCAATCTCATAAATTTGGTAAATTTAGCAAGGTAAGAAGACATTAATGAAGAAAAAAAATCAAATGTATTTCTATATTGAAGCTATAAACAGCTGAAACTGAAAGTTAACAAAACATTTCTAGTTAATGTTAGAAGAATATAATATTAGGTATTGACATAATAAAAGATATGGAAGACCTACACAATATAAAACATGACTATGAGAAATTAGAGGTCACCTAAATAAATAGACATGCCATGTTCATGGATAGGAAATCTAAATATGGTTATTAAGCCTATTCCCCTGAAATGGGTCTGCATATTCACTGCAATCTTATTCAACATTCAAGCAGGATTTTGTAGAAAGTAACAAGCTGATTTTAAACTTTTATGACAGTTCAGAAGCCAAAGCAGTTTTTAAAATAAAGTTTTCCAACTTACAGTACCCAATTTCAACACTTTCCCTAATTCTAGTGTAATGAAGCATCTGATGTGGGCAGAAGGGTAAACTTAGAGACCAATGAAACCGGATAAAGGGTCCAGAAACAGATCCTCAGTTCTATAGTCAATTAATTTTTGCTAAAAATGTCAATGGAGGGCTGGGGATTTAGCTCAGTGGTGCCGTCACCTGCCTCACAAGTGCAAGGTCCCAAGTTTGAGCCCTAATACCCAAAAAAAAAAAAAAAAGTCAATGGAAAAAGGTAATCTTTTCAAAAAATGGTGCCGGAACAACCAGAAATCAATATGACAACAATGCAAACATCAACCTATATCTCCCTCCATACACAAAAAATGTGGCCCACATATGATAAATCTGACAGCTAAAATGATAAAACTGGAAAACAATACAAGGAACTTTGCTACCTTGAATTAGGAAAATATAAATCCACAGGTTATCAATAGGTCACCAAAAGTAAACCATGAAGAAAAATTGATGAATTTTCCCAGGGCTCTACAAGTTGAAAAGCAGGAGCATCCTGAGTTTGAACCCAGCCTGGCCAGCTTAGCAAATTAGCTGAAATAAAAAATAAAAATAGAAAGTGGGCTAGGGATATAACTCTGAGCAAAGGCCTTGGGGTTAATCCCCAGTACTGGGCCAGAAT
This sequence comes from Heterocephalus glaber, assembly GCF_053883595.1. Taxonomy (NCBI): domain Eukaryota; kingdom Metazoa; phylum Chordata; class Mammalia; order Rodentia; family Bathyergidae; genus Heterocephalus; species Heterocephalus glaber. The sequence continues at coordinate 11,843,415 of NW_028258381.1, forward strand.
GAATGATTGGGGAGAGGAAAGAAGGGGGAAAGAAAGGAAGGAGGGAGGGAAAGAGGAAAGAAGGAAGGAAAGTTGATGAGTTGAACTCTGTCAAAACTAAAAACTTTTAATACTATTTAAAAAGGCAAGCCATACACTGGGGGTAAATATTCACCATACAACACAAACACACATGCGCACACACACGTACACACACACAGGACACAGGATTTGTATCAACCTGTTCAAGTTAGTCATGAGAATCACAAAGGGTCTTAGGGGCCCGGCCGCTGCTAACTTTAGATGCAAAGCCAACTGGCAGAAGCCATTGGGTCCCAAGTACCCGGGGACGGCCACTCGCCGCTCCTTATGGGGATTACTCCATGTGCCCATCTCAGGGGGCCCAGCCTGCTCCACCAAGCCCTCCCCACCCATCTGCAGCTCCCAGGCATCTCCATGGCCCCAGCCCTCTGCGACCTTGTCTCTGGATGCCCCATGCAGGGAGCCTCCATGACAGCCTTGTGTGATGCGGTACTGTTAGCAACACAGGGCTCTGCCTTCCGTCCCTCCAAGAGCCCTTCTGTTCATCCTGCTGCCCCAAACACCTACAGTCAGACCTGAAATCATCTACTTATGAGCAAACCAGAGCCCTCGCACGGTACCAAAGAGCATGCGTCCAGGACAGCGGGCTGGGAAAACACACCTCGGACACCTTCTTACCCAGTGAGCCACCCTCCTGCACACCCAGCAGTCCCACTCCTAGCTTCCTACACAAGATAAATAAAGATGCATGTCCACTTACTACGTGATGGACATTTACAGGGTTTTTCTCCAGTTTCTCAGTTGTGCTAAGTGGACCCATACAATGGAACTCTGCGTGGTCATGAACACAAATGGGCCGACCTGGGCCATAACATGGATAAATCTTGAAAACATCCTGGTAAGCAAAAGAAGCTGGGCATGGAGACATTCTTACTTTATTCCTGAACTCTATAAAGCTCAGGTTAAGAGCCACAGTGACAGGAGGCAGATCAGCAGTTGCCTGGGGCCAGGGGAGGCTGAGAATTGAACTGCATGGCCAACAAGGGAGCTTTTATAATATGCAACGCACACTTCAGGAACTGTAATAAAGAAAGAAATTAAAAACACTGCAAATTTATGTATGACAACACATAATTGTTCCAACAGTAACAACTCCCTGAAACTTCAAAAGCTGGTGTTTGTTTCTTCTATTTGTTGAATACTATGATTAAAGCTTTCCAGCTGATTTTGAAAGAACCATGCAGCTAAAATAGAGAATTTATTTACAAAAAAAATTCAAAGATTTTTTTAGGCATGCAGGTTGACTTCAAAGTGGCTCTTCCAAAATTCAATCAGGTCTAGAGAAAATCTAGCTGATGGAAAGCTGAATTTTTATTTGCAAAAAGAAGGTTTACACAATTTTTAAATTTTGATAATCACAGCTTCTATATTTGTAGCATATCACAGTTTGGATGTATGAGTAACATGCACAGTACAATCAACTCCAAGTGCATTTCTACTTGGTTAGTTACATCGGTTAATGAGAGCATGGTTTCTATAACAACAGTCAAACATTTACTCCTAGTACCAGTCAAAAATAATTTTACTTTCAACATTGAATTTTAAAAAATGTATTTAAAATTGATTCAGCAATAGGGCTGGATAGTCTGTCTTTGATGGAATTAACTTCAAAATGCTTTGTTTTGACTCTTAAGTATTGAATTAAAACCAAAAAAATAAAAAAAACCCACAACTGGCTTTGTTTTTGAAATTATTAAATTGATTTTCTACTTCAAGCAAGTAAGACACTGATATAAAACTGATATTACTTAAGTTCTGCATTTTTCTTCTTCTGTTGAAACCAACATATTAGCAGTTCACTTTCTGTACAGCTATAAAGAAAACTTGCAGTTGAAAATGAATGTTCATGTAAATTCCAAGTCACTGGCTTGCATGCAGTTCTGAGGAGCCAGAGGCGATGACTCTTACTGCACTGTGGGTCCCCGGGTGTCTTGAGAAGGTCTCAGGAGGCCCCTAAGCTCTGAGCTAGAAGTCAGTGCTTCATAAGCAAATTTATATCTCTTCTTTGTTTGTACTTAGCCAGTGAGATCACTACAGTCCCCATCAATAACAGCACAACGTTAGGGCAAACTAAACCTTCATTATCAATACTCCTGAGAAATGGAAATCAATGGTAAATGTTGGCAAAATGCCCCCCCCACACTTCCTTCCTGTCCTCTGTCCTTTTGAATTGCTAATGGAAGGATTATTAACAAAACCGGAAAATAATTAACAAATGAATTGCGGTCACCTCTTCAAATCAGCGGTCCTGCATCTGTGGATTCAATCAACCTATGGAACAAAACTCTAAGACAATCAGTTTATAAAGAGAAAAGGCTGGCTTGGGTTCACAGTTCTGGGAGCTCCAGAGCGCGGTCCGGTGGACGCATTTTTCTTAAGCCTCTGGAAGGACCCTGGGGGTAGCACCGGCAGGAAGCACATGACAGGGGGACACGTGGTGGGGCAACACTGCTCACTTAGTGACACGGAAGTAAAGGAGAGAGAGGAACAGGCCAGGTCCCAGAGCCAACTTCAGGGGCACACTTCCAAAGACCTAGTGACCTGCCAGGGCTTCTGCCACCTCCCAGCAGCACAGCTTGAAGGCCACCCTCTAAACGTGGGCCTTTGGGGGAACATCTGTGATCCAGACCCAAGCACTGAAATTGAAAGTGTGGAAGGAATTCCCTACGGTACATGCGCTTTGGCCATTATTCCCCAAACACAGTCTTCCGGCTACTTGCATAGGATTCAGTCATTATAGATGATTTGAAGTGCAAGGGAGGGTGTGTGCAGGTGACAGGCAAATACTGCACCACTTCATGTACGGGATGGGATCATCTACAGATTTCGGTCTCTGTGGATGCCCAGGAGCCACCTGGCACCCCTCAGTTCAGAACCCCAGCCTTGGCTCAGCTCCAGACTGGTCCAACCAGTTCCCTGAGCAGGCTGAGGAGCCTCCGGATCTCACCACACTCACTGTGGTCCAGGGCCAGTCCTGCCGTGCTTCCTCTGAGCTCTCCAGGCACCCTGGGTAAAGCTGTCAGTTTCTCACCTTTGCGTGGATTTCGAGTGATGGATCATTGCCATTTTATTTATAAGCTGCCAAGGCACTGCAAGGCTCAATGACAGGGAGAGTCAATACTAGGGACTCACATTCGACTCTGTGTCCCCAAATATAAACAGTAACCATACTTGTATTCTTTGGCAAAAGGAAACGAAATTCACATTCTTCTTAATTGATCAGAATATTTGAACAAAATGTTACCAATGGAATATTTCAGGAGTAGTTAAGACTCATTTGCAACAAATGAATTGCATTTTAATCATTATTTCTTTTTTTTTTTAAATTGTTTTAGTATATGTCTGCACTGCATAATGATTACATCTCTTACAAAGTTCCTCCAAAGAAAGAAAAGACTGGACAGAAATGATTTCCTTTTAAACAATATCCTTTTATTCTCCGTCTGCTTATGAAATCTTAATGAACGAGCCATTCCTTGGAGCTCTCATTATTCGTGGGAGCCAGAGGGCAGAGTTTAGCGTCTTCATTACACCGATGCTGCATTTGAGATGAGGACTGTCAGGCCACTGAAGTGCTGGTGGCTCCCAGTCATGGCATAGCCTGGATGTTTCTGCCACTCCTGCCGAGCCGGAGCTCCACAGAGCCTGCAGTTAGAGCTCTCATGGGGCATTTTCAAGACGTCCAGTCAACACCATGTCCTCTAGGGGGTCCAGGCAGACCTCGAGGGTCCATCTGTCCCAAAGCAAGCACAGGGAGTGTGGCGTGTCTAACCCCACTTTATCTGGAAGGGAGTAAGGCCTGGGAAATATATTGTGGGTGTCAGAATAGGCTTTCCCAAAGTAGGAAGGACCGTGGAGCTGAAGAAATTAAGCTAATGCAAGAGAGCTCTCTCTCCTCCACCTATTTGCTTGAAAGTACGACATGGACAAAAGGTGTTGCCTTAGTTATTTTCTCCTCACTGGGACGAGATACCTGGCACCTAGAACTTAAAAGAGGACAGGTTTGGTTTGGTTCACAAGTTTTAGAGGATTCAGTCCACAGTCAGCTGGCTACAGGCAGCAAGGGTACGGTGGTGGAAGGGGCTGGCAGAAGAGCTGCTCACGTCATGGCGGCAAGGAAGGAGAAAGGGAAGGGAGGCTCTGCGGAGGGAGATGGCCTCTTCTGGCTCACACCCCAGTGACTGCTCACCTCTCTGATAGATGCCACTTCCTACCAGTGCATTCAGCTCCGAACTCTTCAGTGGATTAATTCAGTGGGTGGAGACCCAGCTCTGTGCACATGAGCCTGTTGGGGGACATTCCAGATCTAAGCCAGCTGTAACAGGTGTCCTGGTTCCCCTCACCAGTGAACCAGAGACAGCTGGAGGTGCTCAGCAGGGTCTACAGTAGCACGCTCCACTCCGGCCACACCCTGCCACTTTTCTTCCTTCCCCGGGTTGCTGCCGGCAGAGACTCAAAGTCCTTTTACTTCGTCTCATCGCTTCTCCAAAAATTCCCCATTCCCTACTGAAGATGCTCTGTGGCCTGGAATTCAAAGCCACCTCTTCGATAACTCCCATCTCCCATGTACATATAAAATTGTGTGTTAATAAACTTGTTTTCTCCCCTTCCTGTCTTCTGCAACAGGCAGCCATTCCCACTATAAACCCTTCAGAGTTGCCCATTTTCCCTGAACCATAAACACACTTTACATGTTAGGCTATTCAGGGTGGCCCAGGTGTCTCGCCCCTCAAGTCCTGGCTGAGAACAGGATGAAACTGAGCAGGTTCCGGTCCCTGGCTTGAGGCTGCCCACTGCCCTGTGGGAGAAAGTGGTTAACATAGGGCTCCAGTGGACAGAGGTGACGGCTACAGCAGCGCACACACACAACCTGAGACCGTGAACATGAGGAAGTCCCAGATTGCGGCATCGGAAGGCAGAGGACAGGCATTTGCTCTGACCTTTGAAAATGAGTCATTTTGTTTGTCCTGGAAGATTTTAAGGAAGTTTAGCTGAAGCAACCGAGCAGGAAAAGAGGTGAACATGAGCAGACAGCTCAGCGATTCTGTGTAGAAGCAAGATGGGAAGAACTGCTGCAGGTTCAGGGACAGCTGGCTCAGGACAGCAGGAGGCTGTGAGCTGAGTGGACATCTTTCCAAGGGCCTTCCAGCATCCAGTCAGGGGAGGAATGGCATCTGAGTAGGCATTAATCACATTTACTTTCTTTTCTAAGGCCCTGCCCTCTCTTAAATAATATTTTGTTCAAAAATTTAAAGGGAATCCATGTCCATTCTCTCCTACTTTGCCGATCTTATTTAGGGGCCAGGACAGCGTGGTGCTCACCACACCGGTGGCCTCAGAAGAGCTGACACAGCCCTGCTGCCCCCACTGCAGATTCATGGGTCTGTGTAGCAGAGCCGTGAGATTCCCCTGCCCAGACTGGGGCTTCTCCACCTTCCACTGTAGGGGAAAGTGACATGGCATCCAAGATGGGGAAGAACAAGAAAGTGCGCAAATTGATGGAGGAAAAATCATCCTGTCTGCACTGCCCAAAGTGGGATCACTGGATAATCATGTAACAGACACTCACACATTGGTGTCGAAGAATGACAGGTTTTAGTGCTGAAGGGCTCTTGAAGTCATCTGGCCTGTTCTGGGAGGTATTTATCTCAGCTGCGCATCCACTGAATTAAACAATTCTTCCTTTTCTGCTTTCCAATCTATCTTCTTCAAATTTCGACCCTCAGTGCCCCTTCCTCCCTCCGTTTACCCAGAGGCAGACAAGCACAGCATTTGGTGGCTGCCCTCAGGGTGAAGTCAGGTGTGTTCCTTTGTATCTACCTCCATCTGCTCAGCAAATCACCAGTTAGTTAGCTGTTCCTACAACTGCTGTCCCTAAACAGTTCTTTAAGAATCAAGTTACAGCATAAGCTAAGATGCCCACACTCATTCCAGAGGCATACGACTCCTAATATTTAAAAAAAATCCAGGGTTCCTAATTAAAGAATTGGCAATGTTTTCCCCTATATGATAAGGGTTTACTCAGAGATAGCTGATGTGTTTTCAAAAGACACTCAGTGAATGTGTGATTAAAGATAAATTCAGTTCACGGCTGTCAGGATTAGCAAATTGTAAGTGCTTTTAAGTGAAGGCATTTGTTTTAGAAAAGATGAGATGTAATTTTCAGAATTAGAGGTTTAGGGTACCTCCTGGGGTAACGGACTCCTTTACACCTGAAGTTTATCTTCCTGAAAGACAAATAAAAGGTTTGAGTTTTGCTGCTGGAATCGGAGCAGAATGTGTCTTCTGATTGACAATGAGGGTATTTTACATTCCCTACAAGCATTCACTGAAAATCCTTGCTGAGAATATTCACTGGCTCATTCTTCTGGAGACGGAGACAGATTGGGCAAGTCATGCACAGGGTTATTTGTCTGCACACTGTCTACCCCGACACATCATTTCTACCAGAATGCGCCTCGTGTAAGCACGGTGGCTGCAATTCAAGTTACCTCTGCTAATGGTGCCATTGATCATCCAGCCGATGTGGTAAAGTTATTGGTCTTGGGATGAATGGATTTATTGTGTATTGTGACAACTGATTTTCCTTTTGCAGAGGGCACGGGCTAGAGAGATTTTTAGACCACTGTATTAATGACCAAGGAGCTTTTAACCGAGGAGTGATGTCCAAGGAACAGACATGCATCATCTCTGAGGGGCCTCAGAGTGAAAGACAGCTAAAGTTTAACGGCTTCTGCAGCCTCGGTCTGCCTGCCCGAGCCTGGGAAAGTTGCCATGCTGTTCATGGAACACATTTTAGGGACTGACTAAAAGGAAATTTGTCAAAGTGTGCTACTATTTTTTAAAAATTTATTGACATGGAGTCTCACTGTGCTGCCCAGACTGGCCCCAGGTTGGTTACTTTTAGGAATCTGATTTTCTGGGGGCAGAGGTGGCAGGAAGTAGTTCCCAGGCTCTTGATTCAACAGGAGGGACTTGAATTCCTTAGTCCTCAAAGCAAGCCTACAAAGGAAGCAGGGAACATTATCCCAGTTTTGCAGGTGAAGAGAGCGCAGAGTGGAGCTGATCAGTCCACTAGATGAGGGCAGATTTGGGTGGAACGGCCAGTGGCCAGTGCCGTGCGCACACTGCTTCAGGGCGCTCTGTTTAACCTGCCCGCTCAGTGTGGAGCAGAAGACTCGGCCAAGCCTTTGTCTCCCATCAGGCCATGCCTGCTCTTCCTCCCATTCAGCCTGCCTCAGGACCTGCACCGCGATCTCTGCATCTGTTCCGATTTGAAACAGACCCCGTTCCTAAGCCCCCACCTCCACCCACCTTCCACAAGGAGCCACCGAGTCAGTTGACCTCTGAGGCTTCTCTGTCTTCCTGCACCTGCTTCACACAAGGCTCCAGCCCACATCCAAGCTCAGCCGAGGTTCCCCTTCCCTGGACACTGTGACAACAGCCTCGATTCTGAGTCCTGAAAACAGGATGACTTTGAGGGCTCAAATACTTTGCACCATTTCCAACCTTAAAATCCCTTCTTTGGCTTTGTATTCCCTGTAGGTTAAATCTACCTCCTCAACACGCTGTGAGGTCCTCCACAAATTGGCCCATGACCATCCTCATGCCCCTGCCACACTTCCTGACTGAGTCCACCTCCGGGATTATAGCACGAATCCAGTTCACCATCATGGCACCTTCTGCCTCCGACTGGCTCTGCTCTCGAGCCCTCTCTATCTTCCTCTTCTTCTCCTTCCTTCTGTGGCCCCTTCATGCATCCTCCTTGTGCACTGCTGAACCTATCTCACGCTCTGTTAGCCTAATCTGATTTTTTCTGGAAGTCCTGCTATTTGTCATTTTGTTTTCCAAGCCATAGAGCAAAGAGTCAGTTAATAGCACCTGAATGAATTAATGAAGGACTTCAAAGTCCAACATGCTATTTAGTAGGAGCTGACCACCCACTGAAGTAACTCTTCTTAGTATCTCCATTTTTCAAGTACAAGGACACAGAGAAATTAAGTTAGTTGTTGACCAAAGTCTTATTCTGAAAACCTCACTGAATTACAGCACAGCCCAACAATTGGGGTTCACGTCAGTGACTTTGTTAGTTAGCTCTTTATCTCTGTGGCAAAATCCCCAAGAATATCAATTTAAAGGGTGAAAGATTTATTTTGGCTCATGGTTTTGGAGGGTTCAGTCCATAGCTGTCTGGCCCCAAGGTTACTGGGCCTGGGTGGGGTCAGCACAATCATGGCAGGAGGGGGTGGCAGAGGAAAGCTGCTCACCTGAGGCAGCCCAGGGCCAGAAAGCAGAGTGAAGGAACCAGAGTGGAAGGGTTGGGGACAAGATATGGTTCCCAGGGTTACAGCCCCAGGAGCCAGTCCTTCCACCTTGGGCCCACCTTCCAGGAGCCCATTTAGCTGGGAACCCATCCATGCCTTGATTACCCCATCGATAAGGTTACTATCTCCGTGATCTGATCACTTCCCAAAAGCTCATCAGTGCACCATTGTGGAACATTTAAAATCTAAACCATAATACTGGGCTTTGGTCATCAAGACCCATTTATACTATGTTCAAAGCTGTTTTCTTAAAACGGCAGAAAGTATACTATATTGAAGAAAAAAAGCCATTCTAGATATTTTGAAAATTCAGGTGCTCAATAGTGAAATAATGAGGCATCATTTTCTACAAACTCAATTAATAAGAGGTTAGCAAGGTTATAATGAAACCAGAGGCTTTGTCGGTGTACACAGCCTTTCATAAAACAACAGGCCAATATTATCAGAGTCACAAAAATGTTTCAAGCCTGTGACCTAATCATCTCACTCTTGGGAATTTATCCTAATGAAATAATTCAAAATCAAATCAAGGCCACATACACAGTGATGTGCATTACTTTCTGCCCAGCCTCCCTCTCTGCTGTCATCATAATTCAACCAGAACAACAAACCCAGGATATTTATAAGACAACCTCCCTTTCAGACAATGAGCTCTTTAAGGGCGGGAACCCTAACTTGTGCTAACTTTGTGTTTGCAAAGGAGTAAACAGTAAATACCTCAATGTTTCACTTTAAAAATACAATGAAAATGTGCACATGCACCTCCAAAAATGTAAAAGCAGAACCAGAGGTTGAACAAAAGAAAATGCTTAACAAGGTGTCTCCACATTCTCTACACTCAGGGTATAATGGGATTAGTTGCAAGTTCCGAAGCGAAGGCACACAAGAGCATAGAGACTTTTTTTTTTTGGCACCGGGGATTGAACTCGGGTCCTTGCGCTTGCGCAGCAGGCGGCAAAACCACTGAGCTAAATCCCCGGCCCGATAGAGACTTCTTAAGAAGCAGGCAATTTGGGGACATGTCAGGAGAGGACATTTGGGAAGCAAGGACATTCGGGCACATGTCATGAGATTTAAGAGTGTGAAGCTGGGGCAGGGACTTGAGCTGCTCCTCAGCAATGTCAAAGGGCATCGTGTAAAATGGAAATGGCCAAGCCTAGTGGAGATCAGAATCAAAGAAGTAAAACCATGGCACAGATGTGATATATATGGCTAGGAATGTAAAGTGGACCTAAGTCAGAAAAGTACTTCACTGTAATAAACTGGAGCACCTCTTTCAGCCAGTCTGCCTGTAACTTATTTTAAAGTTCTGCACCCATGTTTGTGAATGTAAGGGCCATTTGAAGTTGCTGTGAAATCTTACAGAAGAACTACTAATTTACAGATCTCAGGAGAGGGAAAGGGATTAAACTCCTGAGTTTGAGAGACCAAGCTCTATCCACCTGTGCTCAGTATTTGTCAGAAGTGAGCCAAGAGCACTCTCAGCAGGGACCCGGGATGGCAGCAGTGAGCCCAGAATTAGCAGCATGGAAAGAAGTGATGAAGAGCAGCATGAGAATACAGAACAACACCAGGGCACTGAGTGCTTCTCCAAATAAGAATGAATAGGCCCACCAGCGGCCAGCTTGGCCTTTCGGTCAGAAGGGTTGTGGGTGGCTGTGGCCTATTCTGACCTGCTCGCCTTGCCCATTTACATCCAGGAGACTGTGAGGACCCCTGGGCACGCCCACCAGCCACCAGCTTAGCTGCCTGGGGGCCTGCAACAACAGGCCCCCCACCTCCCCACCCACCTCTGGCCTCTTGGCTGTGCAGCTACCTGGTTCCACACTACAGAGGCACAGGGGGACATAAAGGCCATTGTCCTGAACTGCAGAAGTGAACAAGAGAGAGGGCCTCTCTTGGGCTCCCTGATGAAAACTGAAGCCCACTGGAAAAGTGAAGAGAATCTCTGCAATAAAGGCACACCAGACAACCATGCTTGGTAAGTTGGAGGGATAATCACCTCCTATCAGAACCTGGACTATCTTCAGGGGAAAGGCAGTGGGAACCTGCAGTGGAGCCTTGCAGAGTTCAACCCTGCAGGAGGACAGGGAGCTCAACTTGGGACTTGCAGCCAGAAATCTGCCTAAATCTCACGGGTCTGTGACTGCTTACTGAGACTCACTGACTTATAACTGCACACTGCTGCCCACGTTGTCTATTGTGACAGCAGAGATATACCCTGAAGGAGGCCCTTCATTTTTGTCTTTTATTTGTTATTTTCAAAATTACCACTATACTTTTTGCTCTTAATTTTGATTTTTTTTTCTTTTTCTACAAATTTTTCTTTTGCTCTTTTTTCTTTTCCACTTTTCTTTCTCTCTTCCTCTCTCTCTCTCTCCCTTGCTGTCCCACATTGTTCTTCATCTCCTTTTGTGTTCCTGTTCTGGCCCTAATTCATATTTCTTCTTTATTTTTCTTTTCTTCTCTCTCCTTCTTTTGTCTGTGCCCTCTGGCCTCACTGCTAACCTTCCCCTATCCCTCTATCTACCTATTCCTCCCTCCCGAACTCCTTCTAACTCCCCATCCTGAAGGGTAGAGGTGCTATATTGAAGAGTTTATTCACTATAAACATATGTTGGATTGGTCCTTGATTTTGATTTAATTCACACAGTTAAAGGTGATAGATTAATAACCATGACAAATTATCATTTTCTAAAAGGTACTTGATGCCATTGTGTTGCTGATTGTATCACTTGGGCTAAGGTGTTGTAATTGATCTAATCAGTTATCCTTCCTGGTATAATGAAAATGATATAGCCTCAGAGCTATTAGAGACTCAAAACTTAAAGACCAGCTATACCTGGAAGACACCTCTGAGAAGCAATCATTCCATAAGGGTTCTAAATCCATCAACAAAGATAATTATAATGAGCAACTTTAAAGTATCAACCCTGGAACTAAACCAAGGACAGTACCAAAAACAAAATGAGAAGACATTTAAGCAAGTCACAAACTCAGACTTCCACCCCACAAAAGGCAAATTCTGAGAGAAACGAGGTGGAAAAGTCTGATAATCAACCGCCTAGACACTCTGAACTGACAGCACAGGAAGTAACACAACAAATGAATGAGGCTGTAGCAAAATTCAAAAAAGAAATAATCTCCCAGGTAACTACAGAGATGGTGAGCAGAGTGAAAGACATGATTAGTGGCTCTAGAACAGAAACAGATAAAAAAAAAAATAGATGATCTTAGAAACATGCTGGAAGCCATGAATGCCCAGCGTAAGAAAGAAATGGAAAACACAATTGCCCAACATAAGAAAGAAATGGAATCCATGAAACAGATTCAAACAGATATTCAGGAGATTAAAAACTTCATCGAAAGCATGCATAGCAGATTAAGGGAATCTGAAGATAGACTATCAGATATAAAAGACAGAATTGCAGTTAAAGAACATGAAAACAGAGATTTCATAAAAATAGTAAGAAACCACAAGAAATCAATCCAACAGCTGCTAGATGATGCCAAGAAGAATAACATAAGACTGATAGGAGTCCATGAAAACACAGGAGAAAGTATAATCGACATAAAAAAAAACCTGTTCACACAAGTAATTGTAGAAAGCTTCCCAGATAGAGGTAGAGAATTGGACATACAGAAAAGTGAGGCATACAGAACTCCAACTAGCTGTGATAAAAAAAAAAGTCTATGCCTAGAAATATAATAGTCAAGTTCCAAGAAACCCAACAGAAGAACAAAATTCAAAAGGCAGTTAGAGAAAAGAAACAAATCACCTACAAAGGAAAGCCAATCAGAATCACAGGAGATTTTTCAACATAAACCCTCAAATCAAGGAGACCCTGGACTCAAGTATTTCAAGTCCTAAAAGAAAATAACTTCCAACCAAGACTGTTGTATCCTGCAAAATTATCTTTCAAAATTGACAGGGAAATTAGATACTTCCACAACAAAGAACACCTAAGAAATTTCATGAACACCAAACTGGCACTCCAAACAATTCTAAGCAATATCCTAGAAAAAGACAATGAAGGTTAAAACTCCATGAAGCCCAACAGAGGGAAGCCACCAGGCAAAGTAAGAAACTAAAGAAAAGGGGAGGGGGCAAAGAAATAAAAGAGCCAACAACAGCATAACATCATGACAAGGATGACTCAATATCTATCAATTATAACTATCAATGTTAATGGTCTCAATGCACCAATCAAAAGAAATAGACTGACAGAATGAATTAAGAAGTAAAATCCAACAATATGCTGTATACAAGAAACACACCTAACTCAAAAAGAAATACATAGACTGAAAGTAAAAGGATGGAAAAACAGTTCTCCATGCCACAGGAACCCAGAAAAAAGCAGGGGTAGCAATTTTATTTGCAGACAAAGTAGACTTCAAATCAAAATTAATTAAGAGAGACAAAGATGGTCACTACATCCTTGTGAAGTGAACAGTCCAAGAGGAAGAGATGACAACCCTAAGTATATATGCACCAAATACGAATGCCCCCATCTATACAAAGCAAATGTGAATGGACATGAAAAACCAAATAAACACTAATACAATTGTAGTTGAGGACCTCGGTACCCCATTATCACAAATAGACAGATCGGGGTGGGGATTTAGCTCAGTGGTTCTGCCACCTGCCTCACAAGGTCCCGAGTTCAATCCCTGGTACCAAAAAAAACAAACCCAAAAAACAAATAGACAGATCATCTAGACAAAAAATTAACAAAGAAATTCTAGAACTGAAACAAGCTATTGATCAAATGGACTTAAAGATGTTACAGAGTGTTCCACACCACATAATCAGAATACACATTCTTTTTGGCTGCACAAGGGTCATTCTCCAAAATAGAACACATGCTAGCTCATAGGACATGTCTAAGTAAATGTAAAAGAACTGAAGTTATCCCCTGTATATTATCAGACCATAGTGCAATAAAATTGGAGATCAATGACATAAGAAACTGCAAAACTCAAACAAACACATGGAAATTAAATGACTCCCTCCCGAAAAAACAATGGGTCACAGAGGAAATTAAAGAAGAATTTAGACAGGTTCTACTAGTAAATGATAATGCCAGTACAACATACAGAAATCTATGGCACACAATGATAGCAGTTCATAGCAGAAATTCATAGAAATTCATAGCAGTTAATGCCCATATTAGGAAAACAGAGAGAACTCAAAAAAATAACCTAATGCAGAACCTCAAGCTCCTAGAAAAAAAGAGCATAACAAACCCAAATCTTGCACAAGAGAGGAAATTATAAAGATCAGAGCAGAAATCAATGCAATGGAGATGAAGAAAATGATACAAAAAAATCAATGAATCAAAGATTTGGTTTTTTGAAAGAATAAATAAAATCAATAAACCCTTGGCCAACCTTATCAAAAAAAGAAAAGGCTCAAATTCATGCAATCAAGAATGAAAAAGGTGAAGTCACAACAGACCCAGCAGAAATCCAGAGCATCATCAATACCTGCTTTGAGAAACTGTACTCTAATAAAATGGAAAATACAGAAGAAATGGACAGATTCCTAGATACATATGAATTGCCAAAATTAAATGAAAAAATATAGAAATTCGAAACACCCCAATTACAATGAGTGAAATTGAAAATGTAACAAAAAATATACCAACAAAGAAAAGTTTAGGTCCTGATGGCTTCACTGCTTAATTCCACAAGACATTTAAAGAACTATCACTATTACTCTTTAAACTCAACAAGGAAATTGAAAGGGAAGCAAGGCTACCAAATTCATTCCTGGAAGGAAGTATTACTTTGATTCCAAAACCAGGGAAAGACCCAACCCAAAAAGAGAACTACCGACCAATCTCCCTAATGAACATAGATGCAAAAATCCTCAACAAGATACTGGCAAACAGAATACAGAGGGTCATCAAGAAGATCATACACCCTGACCAAGTCGGATTTATCCCAGGCATGCAAGGATGGTTCAACATTTGTAAATCAATAAATGTAATACACTATATCACCAGAGTCAAGGACAAAAACCACATGATCATCTCAATAGATTCAGAAAAGACATTTGACAAAATCCAACACCCATTCATGATAAAAACACTACAGAAAATTGGAATAGAAGGTCTTTATCTCAGCTTGGTTAAGGCTATCTATAAAAAACCAACAGCCAACATCATACTAAATGGTCAAAAACTGAAAACTTCCACGTTAAAATCAGGAACAAGACAAGGATGCCCACTATCACCACTCCTGTTCAATATTGTTCTGGAAACATTAGCCATAGCAATTAGAAAAGAGAAAGAAATAAAAGGAATAAAGATAGGAAAGGAAGAAGTTAAACTGTCATTATTTGCTGATGATACGATACTTTACATAGAAGACCCAAAATACTCTGCCAAAAGACATCTAGACTTAACTGACAGATTCAGTATAGTAGCTGGATATAAGGTGAACAACCAAAAAACAATAGCCTTTTTATATAGAGCATACTTCCAGAACTACTATATAGATTTAATGCAATGCCAATTGAAATTCCAACAATATATTTCATAGAACTAGAGAAAACAATCCAAAAATTCATTTGGAACCAGAAGAGACCTAGAATAGCAAAAGCAATTCTAGGCAACAGAGATATGGCTGTAAGTATTACAATCCCCAACTTGAAACTATACTACAAAGCCACTGTGATAACAACAGCATGGTACTGGCAAAGAAACAGACCCAAGGATGAGAGGAATAGATTACAAGATGCAGAAACAACTACAGATATACTCAGCCACTTCATCTTTGACAAAGGAGCCAACCATCCTCATTGGAGGAAAGAAAGCCTATTTAATAAATGGTGTTGGAAAAACTGGATTTCAACCTGCCAAAGATTAAAACTAGACCCATACCTGTCACCGTGCACTAAACTAAGATCGAAGTGAATTAAAGAGCTAAATATTAAGACAGAAACATTAAATTTGCTGGAAGATAAGTTAGGTAGAACTCTTGAAGATATTGGCATAGGAAAAGGCTTTATGAACAAAACCTCAGTAGCATGGGAACTAGCACAAAGAAGAAACAACTGGGATCGATCTCATCTTATTAAAAAGCTTCTGCACTGAAAGAGAAACAACCAACAGAGCTAAGAGACAACCTACAATGTGGGAAAAAATTTTCAGCAGCTGTACCTTAGACAAAGGACTACTATCTAGAATATATAAAGAATTGAAAAAAATCAGACTCCCCAAATTCAAAGACCTAATTCAAAAATGAGCATCTGAAATGAACAGACATTTCTCAGACAAGGAAGTAAAAGTAGCAAATAAATATATGAAAAAATGTTGAACATTACTGGTCATTCGAAAGATGCAGATGAAAACAACACTGAGATTCCACCTCACCCCAGAAAGAATGGCTGCTATCAAGAAATCAACTAATAACAAATGCTAGCGGTGGTATGGGGAGAAAGGAACCCTTCTCCATTATTGGTGGGAGTGTAGACTGGTGCAACCACTGTGGAAATCAGTATGGAGATACCTCAAGAAACGAGGCTTAGAGGTCCCATTTCACCCAGCTATTTCCCTGCTGGGTGTCTTCCCCAAAGAATTAAAAGAATCATACCACAGCGATATATGTGCACCCATGTTTATAGTGACACAGTTTTTATTAGCTAAAGCTTGGAAACAACCCAAGTGCCCATCAACTGGAAACTGGATAAAGAAGATGTGTTTTTCTAATACAATGGAGTACTACTCAGCCATAAAGAATGAGAAACTAGAGACATTTATAGCTAAATGGATGCACATTGAGGCCATTCTCTTAAGTGAAATAAATAGGGCACACACGTGTAAATACTGAATAGTTTCTCTAGTGTGAGAAACTGAAAGTGTAATTAAGGATTAAAATGAATAATTGATAATTTGAAATATGAAGAAAAGGTTCAAAGGGGTAGGGGTGGCAGGAGGGGAAGGGGAGAGATCAGAGTTACAGGCTGGAATCTGGAAAAAATCCATATATAGATTGTGTTTAAAACTATAAGAAGAGATGTAGATAGAGACTAGGCTGGAGCTCATCAGTGGGTTGGGAAGGAAGAGTCACTGAGATCAAAGGAGAGAAGAGTGTGTTTCCAGAAGAAGCACATACAACTATGTACAGTACACAGTATTTGATAGTGTGATTATGACTGTTACTGTTTTAGGTACTCATCATAACATGCTGTGCTTTTTATCCTTTAGAGCATAATCCTACTTATATAAAAGAGTTTACTGTAAATCAGTGTGCTGCTATGCCAGTTGTAGCCTCATGTATCTCGTGTTTAACTGTGTATTTGGATAATATCAAGGGGCCATAACAGATGACTGACATGTACCTTTTCAGCTTTCACTTAGAAGTTGGCACTCTGTGTGGTACTTTGCAATACATATGGATGAAATTGCCTAATAGCATATTTCTCAGATTATATTTCCATCACGTGTCATATGAGTGTACTGAAATTTAAATTAAAAAAATTTGGCCTATGTGGAGTCCACTAGTTAATTAGAATTTTTTCTCCAGACCACTATTTGTTCAATATTATTATTATTATTATTATTGAAAATCTTTCTAAAACAAATCACATCTTCTGATGTCTTAATGCTTGAGATTTTTTACAAAAATTATATGGAAAAATGTTTAAGTACTTTTTAGTTGTGCTTTTGTTGAGTCCTATTATACTTGAACATTTTTATAGTTTTTTTCCCTTGCATTGCTTTTCTTTGAATAATTTTAATTTTTGTGTATGTGTGTGTTTAGTGAATGATAATAAAGTTATACATTAAGAAAAGAACGAATAAGGGCTGGGGATTTAGCTCAGTGGTTTTGCTGCCTGCTGCGCAAGGGCAAGGACCTGAGTTCAATCCCCGGTACCAAAAAAATAAATAAAATAAAATAAAAAATAAAAAAAATTAAAAAAGAACGAATAACTGAGGCTCGTGGGCTTTATGAGAATTAATGGGATGCTATCCAGTGGCTGTTTCCACAAAAGCAAGCTGTGAGTAATGCAAGACAGTGGCAGAAGAAGACTGTTAGCAGTTTGGAGCTGAGTCACTGCTGGGCAGTAGTAATCAAAGAAGTTGAAAAAAGGTTTTAAATATTTAAATAATTATTCTTCTATCTATTTGGGGGGTATATATGCTCACTAAAACGTTCCTTCTTCCAGGCCTCAATACCTAGCAAAGCATAGCTGTGTACTTCTTTTTGTAGCTAATATTTGCTGTTATTTTATGGTTCTCTTTTACTTTGTTTGATGGAAAGCTTGCAGTCAAATTTCATGCCCATCTTTTTTTTTTCAGAATGGGGGACTGAACCCACAGCCTCACAGAGTCCCCCCTTTTTAATATTTCTGCCCATTTTTTATTGTTTATTTTGAGACTTTATTTTGCTGAGCTATTAATTGTGCAGTTCGTGTTTGAACCTGTGATCGTCCTGCCTCGGCCTCCCAGAGTGCTGGGACAACAGGCGTGAGCCACCCTGCCTGGCTTCATGGCCACCTTAAAAACAAGCTATACAGGATGATGGAGAACTTTGCTTTCTGACTTAATGTGTCACTCAGCAGTCACTTTCTCCGTGCCTTGATATTTCCAAATTGTAAAGTACTACATGTTCTATATTTGCATAAATACTTAAAACCTCTAGAAAAAGACCAAACCTTAATTAATTAGTGCACTTGGGAAGCACCTGAGACTCCACATGATCTCATTCCACACATACAGCCTTACAGATACTCTGTGTCCTTCTCACTACATCTGACTGTGAGGAAATGGGTGTGGAAAGCGGCCCTTCCCTTGCGGAACTCAGGGGTCTCGTGGGCCAGGCCTCCAAGGGGCGCAATGCGCACACGCCCTGGTGTGAGCAGCAGGCGGATGGTGGAGCTGCTGTGCGCGCTTCGCTTCCATTTCCCGGACGTGTTCAGCACCGCGGTCAGGGACACGAAGCAGAGGAAGAGCCGAACGTGTTCAGCACCGTGGTCAGGGACATGAACCACAGGAAGAGCCGGAAGGACCACCGGGAAGTGTGAGGCAGGACTAATCGCAGGGCTGTGTGGGGAGCTGTTTGTCCACGCCATGCAAGGGCCCTGGAGTACAGACACATCTGTGAACACCAGTGGGCTCCCGTGCTTGTACTCCTTCACACTTCCTATCTCCTACAGGTGTTTAATGAATAAACAGGAGGCTCAGGGCCTGAGGCTGTTTTCTTCCCTGGAGTTCCTACCTAATAAACCAAGCCTTGCTTCAGGAGGATATCTTGTAACAAACATCTGGGTTTCAGCCAATCGCCAATCACAAAGTGAAATATCGCACCTCACCCAAATAAGGAGGGACCGCACTGCGCATGCCCAAAGAAGGGCAAAACAAGCAAGGCCTGTTGGGATTTCTCCACCTGGCCGCCTCCTTCAGTCCGGAAGCGCTCACTGCTCCCCCTGCGGGGTGGAGCTCGGAACTCTCTGGTTGTGAGTGTTGCTCAGTTGATGAATCATTCTCTGCTCAGATACACTTAGTTCGATGTATTTTAACACAACGGTAAATAATACACTTGGAAGGGTCTTGGCTTCCATTGGCTTAAGAAGGAAGAAGATTTCATAAAGTTATCAAGGGCATCAGCCCTACAAGAGAAGGTGTTTCTGAGAAAAGATGAAGGATTAGCCTCTCGTGTGACTCAAAGGAAATTACAGAAATTTCACCTTGTCTTTTTAAGAAGCTGTCAAGATTTTTAGCTCCATTATTCAGTTATACTTTCCAGATGCCATAAAGACATCCATTCTAAGCACGGCTTTAACTTTTAGTAAATTTATTTAACTCTGTAGCCATTTTAGCAGCAGAGAAAACAGCACAATCTCAAATAAATTCCCTCCTGCCTACTTGCAGTAGGGAGGCATGATCACACCCCTAGGTCACAGTTCACTGACTCCCTTCATATTAATTTGCCTTTTGTTGATATTTCCGATAAACAGAACCAAGAAATATGTGATCATTTGAAAGTGGCTACTCTCATTTAGAATAATGTTTCTGAGGTTCATCCACATTGGAGCATGATCATAAGTTGTTTTCTCTGTTACTAAAGAGTATTCCTTTGCATAGGTACACCATATTGTACTTATCCAATTGGTGAAAATTCAGCTTGTTTCCATTCTTTGGCCATTCTCAATAATCCTGCTATGAATATTCACATCCATATCTCTGTGCGAATACATGGTCTCAAACTGCTGGGACAGAATCTTAGGATGGAATTGTTGGGAAGTATGAAAGCTTTCTAACTTTTAAAGAAAATGTCCAATTGCTTTCCAAAGTGGGTGTACCATTTAACATTTCCACCAGCAATGTATGAGTGTTCTAGGTTCTCCACATATTTTCCAACATTGGTTTTATCTTCTTTTCTTATTATGATTAGTTGATGGGATATGGTGGTACTTCATTATGCCTCTGATTTTTATTTCCCAATTAACTAATGAGTTTGAACATCATCTTGTTTGGTTATTGCCCAGTTGTCTCTCTTTTTTGCTAAAGTATGTATGTAATCCTTGGCCCAGTGCTTATTATATTGTTTAATTTTCAAGGAGTGTGAGTTCTTTATACATATTGGTTACAACTCTTTTATCAGATTTGATTTGAAAATATTTTCTCACAATTTGCTTTTGGTTTTCTTAGTAGTGTATCTTGAAATGCAACAGATTTTAATTTTCATGATATTAAATTTTTCACTTATGTATTGTGATTCTGGTGTTGAATCTAAGAACTCTGCCCAACATAATGTCATAAAAATGTTCTCCTGTCTCTTTTTGTAAAATTGAAACTCTTATATTTATGTGTGTGGCTCATTCACAGCATTTGTAGATGGCATGAACGAAGGGTCTCAAGTCATTTCTGGGTAATTACCTAATTGTCCCATAGCATTTATTAAAAAGGCCATTCCCCTGCCCCCATTAAAGTGCCTTTTGCCTTAGGTGGAAACAGACAAGTAAGAATTCACATACTGTACTTATTTCTGGATTTCAAGTCTTCATATATATTATATATGCATGATATTCTTCATATTATGTATTATATACCATTTTACCATTATTATTTTTAAGTATTATGAAATTCTAGAGTGTTCCAACTTTGTTCTTTTTCAAAATTGTTTTGTCTATCCTTTAATGTTCCTCATGAATTTTAGGACCAGCCTGTCAATTCTTCCAAAACATGAATTGCTCTAGTACTGCACTGGGTTTACTGCTTGATTCGGGAAGAATTTCCATCATGGTGATAATGTTTCTTCTGCATATTTGTCTCCCCATTCATTCCTATTGCCTTTATTTTTTTTGGCAATATTTTGTAGCTTTTAGTGTACAAATCTTACACTTCTGTTACTAAATTTATTCCTAAGTATTTTATTCTTTTTGGTGCAAATGAAATTATTTTCTGAAATACATGTTTGTTATCCATTATCTGCTAGACAAACTGACTGTTTTGGTATATTCACTTGGTGTCATTCTTTATTATTCCTAAGAGGGGTGTGTGTGTGTGTGTGTGTGTGTGTGTGTGTGTGTGTGTGTGTTTTCCTTGGAAATTTTCACAGAAAAGCTCATGACACTTTCTAATAAATGAAGATTTTGTTCCTAATTTGCTCTCTTCTTCCCTCCCCACCCTTTGAACAAAAAGATGGAAGAGAAAGAAAAATGGATACCCTTGCCTTATCCCTGATCTTGGGAGTACTGTGGGGCCATTCATCTTACTTGTTATGTGTGATTTTCCAGTTACATGTTATCAGACTGAGAAAGTTCCTTCTCATGCTTAATTTATGGAGAAGCTTAATCATGAGTGAGTGTTGGACTCTGTCAAATACTTTCTCTGCATCAACTGAGATCTTGTGGGCTTTCTGCTTCCTTTATCTCATTCACATGGTGTAATTTCATTTTCGTTGATTTTTCAGACACTAAGTCAAACTTCTATTCCTGGAGTAAATCCCAATCGCTATAGTGCTTAATCCTTTTATTATGCTATATTCAGGTTTGCTAATATTTTGTGGAAGAGTTTTGCATCTATATTCACAAGGGGAATTTATCTATAGTTTTCCTTTGCATATGTGGTCCTTCTTTGAGGTTTGATATCAGGGTTACAGTGCAGAGACTGAATTGGGACAGGTTCCCTTTGCCTCTGTTGCCTGAGTCAGTTTGTGAAGAACTCATATTATTTCTTCTGTAAACACTTGATAGCATTCACTAGAGAAGGCAGCTAGGCCCGGGTTTGTATTTATGGAAAGCTTGAGTATTTATTTGAATTTTTATTTGGGTTTCCCTATAATTTTATGCATTTCTTCCAATTTTGTAATTTGTTGACATAAAGTTGTCCTTAGTGTTGCCTTACAATCATCTTCATTTTTGTAGGATCATTAGTGATGCCTTCCTTTCATTCCTGCCTTGTCTTTCCTGACTGTTTTTGGTCAGTTTTGCCAATTTTATTGTTTCCAAAGAGCTTTCAAAGAACGAATTTAACTTGGTTGTAATGAATTTTCCCTGAAGTTTTCCATTTTCTACATAATTGACTTCTACTTATACTTTTATTATGTTCTTTTTGCATTTTGTATAATCTACCCTTTTCCTTAAGGTAAAAGGCTACATTATTGATTTAAGAGATAGTTTCCTTCTAAACACTACTTTACCACCACCCCATCCACTGTGTATTGGTCTGTTTTCATTTTCTATCGTTCAAAATATTTCCTAGAATCTCTGATTTCTTCACTGACCCACAATCTATTTAAAGTATGCTAATTTCCAAACATTTTGAGATTTGCTTCAGGTGTTAATTTTTGTTTAATTCTGTTGAGTTCTGTTGTGTTCAAAAGGCACACTTTATGCTGCTGAAGCATTCAAACTTATTGAGAACTGTGTTATGGTGAGCGCTTGGTCTGGCCAGAGCCCGGTCTTATACCTGAACATGGCAAACACGAGTGTTTTTCAGTGCGGGGCTGGGGGTGGGTGAGCTCCATATCCACGTCACAGTGGTCAGCAAGGCCAACTGTGTATGCAAGTGTTTGACAGCCAGCTGATCTGCTGTCTAGATTTTCCCTGAGTAAATTCACGGTTGAGTAAAATTTCCAACTATCGTTATTTTTGTTTCTCCTTTGAATTCTATCAATTTTTACTTCATACGTTTTGGATCTTTATTATTAAGGACGTACACTTTTTATTTGTTTTCTCTCATTTTACTGCTTTTTGTTTCTCTTTGAACATCTTTTTAAAATTTACACACTTTTAATACACCCTGCTTAATGCCTTTATCGCTCTTCTTAGGGATTACTCTAGGAATTACAGGATGACTATTAATTCATAACCATCTACTTCAGGTCAACACTATTTGCTGTAGACTAGGAAACTCTGTACAATTTTTCTTTCTCTCATATCTGCGCAAGTGTAGGCCTTGTGATGGCAATGCAACGTGATGGAAATAACAGTGGAAGTGTAGGGTCCCAAACTCAGTGAGAAACATGCCCTTGAGAAGTGAAATTGGGAAAAGAGTCCTGGTGTACAGAGTTGAGGAGCTCCATTATATTTTTCTTTCTTTTGTATATTTCTTATTTAAGTGGATGTGCAGAAATTGTTTAGACTTTTGTCAGATTTTCTCCCATTAGTTGGGCTACATTATACCTGTTTAGTAATATTATTTGATGAACAAAGATTCCTAATTTTATTTTATTTATTTTATTTTTTTTTTTTAAGATTCCTAATTTTAATAATGTTTATTTGTTAATTCTTCTTTATGGTTAGTGTTTTTAGTGTTCTTTCACATTTATCCTTACTTACTCAATGTCATAAATGCATTTTCCTATATTTTCTCTAAAATCATTATTGCCTTAACTTTCGTATTTAAATCTAAAATCTATTGAAAATTGATTTTTCTGTGGAGTGTGAGGAGAGTGTGGGTACCTTTTATCTTCACTTGCTGTTCAACTGGCCAAGCATCCTTCATTAGACTGACCACTCCTGCACCCACCGTATTACAGCATCAGCTTCGTCACAGCCAGCGATCTCACATGCACGCGTCTTTTCTGACTGTATTCTGATCCGTTTGCCAGGCTGCCTATCTTTGGGACCACATTACAGAGTGCTAATTATTATGATTCTGAATAAATCTTAATATCTCCTCATGTACTCGTCCCACCTTTGCTGCCCCTGGATATTTGATTTGCTTCTTTTTAAGTGTTGTTATGTCCATTTGGCTTTCAAAATCAATCTGGTGATTTTCACAAAAATGTCCCTGGATTTCTTTTTATCAGTACATGTTTGTGATACATAATGAATACATTCACTGTGGGAAGTCGGTACAGGTACGGATTGTGTCTTCGTTCTTCGTGCTTCCCCTCCCTCTCTTCCTGCTCCATCCCTAGCTCTCCTTCCCCCCTGTTTCCTATTGTCTTATTTTGCTCATTAAGTTATATACACCTTGGGTTTCCACTGGAATTGGGCTAAATCAGAAGATTAGTTTGAAGCAGCCTGACACGGTTCCATCACAGAGTCTTCCAGAGGTGAATATGCTGTCTCCCTCTATTCACTTAGGTCTTCTAGAACGTCTGTCGATGCAGCTTAAGATTTTTAGGTATGGAAATCTAACATAATTTATTGGGATTTACTTCTATGATGTTATTTCACACTGCAGTTGTTTTTTGTTTTTTGCTTTTGTACTGGGGATTGAACTCAGGACCTTTCATTTCCCAGGCAGGCGCAGCACCACCGAGCTAAATCCCCAGCCCGAGACTGTGGTTTTTCATTTGTTTCTGTTTGTTGATGGTATATGATAATATAGCTGACTTTTAAACACTAACCTTGCTTTAACAACTTGCTACAGTTAATTATTCATTCTGATATTTGGAAATTCCATCATCTGTCAATAAAGATAGATCGTTGCCATAAGAGTGGTTTTAGTTCTTTGGTACTTTTGGAAGGACTCAATGGAAAGGCCCTACAGTGAGTGGGCCTTTTCTTTATGCAGCATCTTGCTATGAAACAGCCACACACACCATTCCGTCTTGTCCAACACCATAAATCTTAACTCTGATCTTTTCCCACTCTGCAGCACAGGGGAAAACCAACTCAACAAAGCTCTGCCTAATTCTCAGAGTTTCTCACGTTTTCAGCCCAAATACATCTAATCATTTTAAATCTCTATGTTTCTCTTAAAAATGCCATAAGTGTTTTTCCTTTTCCTCCACAGAAAGATTATTTTCTTACGAAAATGGAGCTACAAATAACTACCATCAAGTACCAGTGAGACAGCAGGGAAATATAGGAACTTTACATCTGGCGTCCTTGTGCTTTTGACAGACATCTTGTCCCCCCACGTAGGGCACCATGTTCCACCCTGGAGAGGGAGAGCAAATTCTGACAAGGCTCTCGTATTGCGACAGTGATGTCTTCCTTCTTATCGGTTCTCCTCCTCTGTGTGCACATAGTAAGACGACAGCGGCACACACAGGAAGGAAGTCCTCTTATCCCTAAGGGGAGGTTTGAGCTCAGTTAATGCTGATAAGCATGCCTGACACCAAGGGCCTTGAATGCAAAGGGTGCTGTGAACTTCTAAAGTCCAGAGGAAGACCTGGACCCTTGAAAGCCAGTATAGCACTCACTGTATCATTGTGGAGAAAAAGAGAGAAAACGGTGCCACAAAACATCCATTTTTATCAAAAGAAAACCCTTAGGAGATGGATCTACACTAGTCAACAAAGTGAATATATTAAAACATATTTGATTTGTGATCATTTATTTATATTCAAGACATTCCCGGGTTCAAACTTTCACTCCTTTGATGCAAGTGACTCTGGCAGCCAGCAAGTGAACTGTAATTTCCCCTCTGATGGAGAAAGAGCTATTTAATGCTGTGGGTCATGACATGCTGGTCTGACGAGGGGAGGCAGGGCTGCCAGGATCAGGAGTTAAAACCTTCATATTTCATCCCGGCGAAGTCTACCCAAGCATTTAATTTCACATAAAGCATCTATTTTTGGTATCCTCTAATCTGCAATCCATCAGACAAAATCGTTTCTTACAAAAACATCCTTTTTTTTCATATGGGAGGCAGGCGTACTGCAAATTATTTATTAATTTCAATTTTCACACCGTATTTGTCTGATAGAAGTGGTTTTCCTTTTTCAAGCAAAGATCACTTTGCTCAGAATTTTTTTGCCCAATATGCCCCGCCAAGGTCAGAATACTCTAACTAGAGACAGCTCAACGTCAAGTTCTCTCTGCTGAGAGAAAAGTACATAAATCCTCCTCAAAACAAAACTTCATATGCATAATGTGACACATTTCAATTTACTTTTAGTGTGGTCTTCACACTAAGAAATTGTAATATTTTAATACAATCAGCTCAAATCTCTTAATTCAAAAGCTTCTGTAATATAAATCTAGTTTAGAAAACCATGTTTATCCTTCTAGGTATCTTCCCCAAAGAGTTAGACATCATACTACAATCATCCATGTAGATCCATGTTTACAGCTGCACAATTCATAATAGCTGAACCTCGTAAGTGGCCTGTATGTCCATCAATGGATGAACAGATAAAGAAAATGTGATATTTTGTTTTTTTGGTACCAGGGATCAAACTCAAGACCTTGTGCTCCTGAGGCAGGTGGCGACACCACTGAACTAAATTCCCGGCCCAAGAAAATGTGATATTTACACACAGTGGAGTACTACTGTGTCATAAAGAAACAAAAACTTGGGTTGTATATAGAAAAATGAGGCATCTGCCTCATCAGGGACTGTCAGCTTCATGTTACTGTAACAGTGCCTGCGGGAATAAACTGAAAAAGACAGAAAGAAGCCAGGGACAGCGGCACATGCTTGTAATCACAGCCGCTCACATCCAGTCATTCTTGCCACTTTCTGAAGCTGCTCTGGAGTCCTCTTTCCTCAATGTCTTAAAGAGGTGTGATCAAAAATATGGTGACTGCTGCTGCTGAGTGTGTCCCGCAGAAAGGCAGCTCCTAAAAACGTGACACTGTGTCCTCATCCACCTCAGTCACCAGATCTGGCACTGAGTGATTTCTGGCTCCTCCTTAAAAACAATATGACCACGAGAGGGAAACATTTTGAATGAATTCAGGTCATCGAGGCAGCCACAAGAGTGAAGACACTCAGGAAAGAGGACTCCAGAGCTGCTGCGGAAAGTGGCAACAACAGTGGGTTAACCCATAGTGTGTTGACAGCGAGGGAGAGGATTTTGAGGGGATTCATGCCAATGCCTTTTGCTGTAATAGATGTTTTTGATTTAAACATTCACTACCGTTTTGATCACACCTCACACAATAGCACTGCAAACTGCATGGATTCCCGTCCACTTCGCGGAAGCATCCTGACATTTTGGTTTAAAAGGACACACACACACACATGCACAGACACATGCACACATGGCAGGCTCCTAGCCTTCTTCCCCCTCATCTGCTGGCCTCATACCTCATGGACTCTTCCAAATACACATAAAAGAACAGGCAAGCCCATGAGAATCCCATTCCATAACACTTCCCCTTGGACACCATCCACGGACGTCCAGGGAGAATGCACCACTTCCAGGGTTCCCACCTCTGATACACTGCTGGGCTGTTCGGACTTTCCTTCAGCAGCAACTCCATTTCCTCTTCCACTAACAGCTCAAGAGGGTCACAGGGGCTCAGTGTGGTGCCCTGGGGAAGGCCCCCCATTTAGATGACATTTCTGTGGATTCTCAGCACTCTGGGGTCACCGTGAATGCCCT
Source organism: Heterocephalus glaber (assembly GCF_053883595.1). Taxonomy (NCBI): domain Eukaryota; kingdom Metazoa; phylum Chordata; class Mammalia; order Rodentia; family Bathyergidae; genus Heterocephalus; species Heterocephalus glaber. The sequence goes on from NW_028258381.1 coordinate 11,870,564, forward strand.
GGGTCACCATGCACCCCAGTCTGCCTGCCACTTACACAGCCGTGTCACCCAATCATCAAGCCTGAGCCCAGCCAGGCTCATAGACAAAGCCATCACGAGTGGGCCCCGAGATGCACCGTGTTCAGTCCCTGTGGCGTGCCCCACCATGACATCCAGAGAGCCCAGTCCTTTCTACAGGGAGGGTACCGGGTCCAGGACCTTGCAGAGCAGGGCGACTCCCAAGACAGTGCTCTGCCCATGGGGACAGGGAGCCTCTTCCTTCAGGACAAGGACAAACTCTCCCTTGATCTGTGAGGGTCAAGGGCATCTGGTGTGTTTCCCTAAAGCAGCCCTGGCTTCCCATCTCACTGGGAATCAGGGTAGAGCGAGGGGGGCTTTTCCTGCCTCATCTGCTCATGAAAAATATTCAATTATGATCCAAGTTTAATTCACTTAGTAATGAAAAGCAAATGATCTCAAGCAGCATGTTTGATTTGTCTTGGAAAGAGAGAAACAGCTTTGCAAGAACAAACAGAGTTAAGTTAAAATAAGTGAGTCTCCTCAGAGGTGGAAATTGCATTTCTCCCCAAAGAAATTCTGAGCATCCATAAAACACCGGCTGACACCGGGAAGACACCGGAAGTGCTAGTACCCAGCAACTCCCCACCAAACACCAGACGCGCCCGTGCACATGCACGCGCCACACGTCTATGTGGACACATCCCGTCCACCGGTGTGCGTTGCACGTACCGTTTTTGCAGATGGGGCAGCACTGGTCGGGCTCATACACAGGGTCCACACACTCCGTCTGGGGACACGCCGACACCGTGCATAGCACCTCCCCGTTGGCCTCGCAGCGACACCGCTCACAGGGGGACACCTGGAACACAGGGCTGGGGTCAGCTCAAACCTCCGCAATGCTTGTCCCATGAAAACCCAGCGTTTTTATCCTCCCGAACCGCTGTGGCGACACTCACGGCTCTTAAGAATGGTAACAAGAGCACGAGGCCAGTGGCTTTCTGGGGGACACGGGTGTCTTGGTCCCCTAGGAACAAAAGCTCTCGGTCAGGCCAGGGGCTCTGCTTCCCTCTCTGCTCCCAAAGTTAGCTGGGGTGCTCGGGCATCTATTCACATGGTTTCCACAAGAGCTTTCTTTGGAAGAAGCATTTCTGTTTTTTAAAACAATCAATCAAATAATAAACCACTAATAAGCAGCTACCCTTACGTGGGTAAGGTAGCACCCCCTTCCCACAGCCCTGCTGGCTGGACCCTCCCAGGGGTCCCAGTGAGGAGGCGATGGGGTGGGGAGACCGGGAAGGGGAGAGCTGGGGACCCTAAGTGTCCCAGCCTGGCCTTTGCCCCAAGCTGCATGACGGCTGTGTATCTGAACTCTTCCTGTAACGACTAAATACCCCGACTAGTGCCACTGGCTCTGCTTACAGATGAGGAAACTGAGACGCAGAGGCACCAGGCAAGCTGCCCTTGGCAGATGTTTCCCAAGAGGCTCTCATGTCACCAAGGGTTCCTGACCACCACTTTCAAGGGTTACAGTGATTTTCTACATTAGGTTCCAATTTGTCTCTCGATTGTCCTGCAGTGGCCCAAATTCTCCTTTTTGGAGCTGTTCAAGTCAAGCACAGTCCCATTTCTGGAAAAGTCGCGCAGTGCCTACTGACTGAAACCTCACAGAGAGACCAACACAGTGTTCGGTGTAGATGAATTATTTTCTGGAAAGATGGGGTGGTTTCGGATCTGAGCTGAAACAAGGCAAGGCACAAGCTGCAAATGCAATCCCAGCGGTCGGAGGCAGAAACTGGAAGTGAATAAAGCCAGGCATGGCGGCACACCTGTTATCCCAGCACTCAGGGAGGCAGAGGAAGAAGGTTTGGAAGATAGAGCCTGATTAGGATAACTTAGTGTGATCCCTTCTCAAAATAAATAATAAAAAATTTAAAAAGAAAGCTGGGACCCGAGCTCAGTGCAAAGGCACTGTGTTCAATCCCCAGTGGTGCAGTAAGTAAATAAATAAAAGGGAACAGTGGAAATGACAGGAGGTGTTGCAAACTGACCTTCCTGCTCTCCCGGGCCCGGGAAACCCCGCTCCCTGACTTGTGTGCACCCCAACATGCCTGAACTCTCAGGGGGGGAAGCAACGCTGGCAGTGCATGGGGTCTTTCTTCCATGAATGCAAGGCAAACATGGGGGACCGGGATCCCCACTTGTGGACTGGTCGGGCAGGAGCTCAGTCTGGGTTTGACTGTCTATCTGTGGTTCCGGACTCCAGTCAACCTGCTGTGAGCGGGGACTTAGCATGCACGCATGGTGGGTGTTGTTCCCATTTGTCTCCATCTCCCCCATTTACTTCCCGGTGCACACCGCAGCATGTGCACGGCCCATGGTGGGGACACCATGCTGGATCTGCAAAGCAGAGCCCTTGAGGGCCTGAGATACTGCTCACTGCATGCCCCAGGGCTCCAGCCCAGCACCCAGGTGCAGAGGGGGAGGCAGAGAATGGCCATGCAGACCCTGAGGAGGGGGGAGCCCATCCCTGTCCTGACAGAGGGCACAGGGGCAGCCAGGGCCAGAAGGCCTGGCATCTGGGTGCAGCCCTGGGAGGGACACAGCCTGGCACCTTCCCCAGGCCTCAGCTGTGCTCGGGCGGGAGCCAACAGGAGGAGACTGGGCTTAGCCAGGCCCCCGAGGCCACATGCAGCCACGCAGCTTCCTGTCGCAAAGGCTCCAGGTGCTGGGCAGGAGGCCTGAGCGGGCCTGGTGCAGGGCTTTCTGCACGAGGGGGACTTGCAGTGGCTGGGGATCACTGGCCACCTAGGAGACCCTCCTGCCTGCCCAGGGCTGCAGCTGGGGCTGTCCATCCACAGAATGCAGCTCGAGGGCAGGCAGCTGTGCTGGCCGGCTCTCTTCTTTTTCCTTTGCTTGCTTGCTTTCTTTTCTTCCTTCCTTCCTTCCTTCCTTCCTTCCCTCCCTCCCTCCCTCCCTCCCTCCCTTCTTTCTTTCTTTCTTTCTTTCTTTTCTTTCTTTCTTTCTTTCTTTCTTTCTTTCTTTCTTTCTTTCTTTCTTTCTTTCTTTCTTTCTTTCTTTCTCTTGTACTGGGGATCAAACCCAGGACCTCTGCACTGAGCCTCATCCTCTGTCCTTTTACTTTTTATTTTGAGACCAGATCTCACTAAGTCACTAAGTCACCCTGGCTGGGTGTGAACTTGTGATCCTCCTGCCTCAGCCTCCCACAGTGCTGGGATTACACGTGTATACCAGCATGCCTGGCTTGGCTTGCTATTTTCTTAAAAGACTTGTATGCAACTTTATCAGAAATTTGATGGTGAGCTTTGTTGCCATTAAATATTTAGAAATACAGATTGAACTATCTGGAGATGAGTTCATGGCTCAAAACTCAGAGTGGACGCTTCGACAAAGGGCCATGGTGAGGACCCCACCTGGCCTTTGGGTCTGCTCACCAGGGCCCACACAGGCTACTCTGCACCCCCTCAGCAGGAGCAGGCCGCCCGGGTCCCACAAGGCCAGGCTGGTGTGGGCCCCTCAGTCACCGGCCCGGTGCACTGTCGCCCTGACCCAGGTCCCTGGTTTGTAGAAGACGGAGCTTCTCTCCCAGTCAGAAGTCCCCAAGCCCTACTGGGACCCAGGCCACACAGCTGAACTGTGCCTTGCCACGCTGACGCTCCGTGTCCCGAGAGGGGGACACAGGCTGACCCACAGGCTCGCCAACCAGAAAGCCCCGCCGGGCCCATGGCCAGACAGCGTTGGTCCCACCTGCTGGGCCTCTGCCCTGCTTAGCTCCGAAGGCGCCCAAGTCTCACGAGGGAGAAACTGGCAGGTCACTGGGCGCTGGGCTCTCGGGGGCTCACCCATGGCTGCCTGTGTTGTCAGGAGGATTCTCGTCCTGGCTTCTCACTTCTCTGCTCCCTGCTGCCATGACATGAGCGGCTGTCCCTCCCCAGGCCCTCCCGCCCTGCTGTTTCTGCCTCAGAACAGCTGACCTCGGATTGAAACCATGAAGAGCTCCTCCAGCTCTTGGGTGTCAGGTATTGTGTCCAGGAGACGAGGAAGTAACTGAGATAGTCTCCTTCCACTCTTGATTTGGGCCCTGGTCCCTGACTGGGGTGCATCCACCCAACCTCCCAGGCCGACCCTGACCTGACAGACACAAGTGACACTGGGTCCCTGGGTGCAGAGCTCGGTGACATGGATCTGGGAGCACGGTGTGCCCGGCTCTGCTCGCGTGTGCTTTTGTGGTGACCTGGCCCCGGTGAGGCTCACAGCAGATGAACCTTCATGTGTCACACATCAGCTAAGACTTCCTCCTCCAGGAGACTCACTTAGCCTCCAGCTGGGGACTTCTGTCCCCCGACCCCTGCCTGGGCCCACATGGCCCTTACACAGTGCAGGAACGCTGCCAAGTTTAAAAACAAAGCAAACACAAAGCTCAGTGCCTGTTGAGCCCAGCAGCCAGCCAAGGACAACACAGCCACGCTCAGCATCCCCCTGTCACACATGAAGCTGCTGCTGGACCCCAAGCCTGGAACCCTGCACAGAAGCTGTGGAGACCTAGCGGCCCCTCCCACGGCTCCAGATCCAACCCAGCCTGGTGCCCGCCGATCCAATACCAACTATCAGCTCAGTGCCTCACATCAACTACTGCATGCCAGGAGCAGTGAAAGACTGCGCTGCATAAAAAAAATATGGCTTCTCTCAGTGGGAAGTGAAAATAGAGACATTCTCAGTACATTCATTCATTTTGGCCCAGAGGCAGAGAGCGAACAGCTCTTCCAGCATTTGGGGGGAAGGTGAGAACAAGGACGAGGATGATATTTGGGGTGGTAGGAAAACAACAGAGGGGTGCAGGTAGGGTCTGGCCTAAGCTGATGGTGTGATTCTTCCTCATCCACCCTCTGGCTTTCCTAGTCAGCACCCCAACTCTGTAAACAAGAGGCCTTTAACTGAATCCAAGAAGCATGCGCTCGAATCAAAGCAAAACGATGTAGAGCAGACATGGTCGGGAGAGTGGCTTTCAGTGGGACAACTGTGAGCACAGCCTGGACAGCACAGCCTAAGTGAAGATGCTAACTCCCTGATGATTAGAGGAGAATTGGTCTGAATTAGTTAACACTCAGTAATTATGTACAGGCCTGGATCCTATGCACACAGGCAGTGAGGATCACACAATGAACACTGAACTTACTTCCGAGCAAGTAGGTAGGAGTGAGTAATAATATAGTTTACACATGAAATGCTTCCAAAATGCGTGCTGTTTAACTCAAGAGCCTTATACATATACTACGTGACCCCGTAGGACCTAACCATCTCCTGCTTAAAGGCCCCATCACCCCAAATCACACAGTGGGGACTGTGCCTGCAGCAAGGAGCCCCACAGGATGGCCAGTGGGGTGAGGTTGGGCTCGCACTCCTACAGGAATGGAATATAAGGAGCTTCGTGTTGTATCGCACGTATTTTACATGAATCAGCTCAGGTGCTACTGGGCACCATCTGGAAGAAGGCCTCGGTCCATTCCATTAACTGATTGTAATCATAACCACAAGTCTCAGGTTCTGAGATACTGCAGAGAGCTGGCTGAATTTCAATGCCATTCTTGTCTACGTTTCCAGTCTCTTCCACTGTAGGAGTAGGGAGTCTTTTGCAGACACTTTCTCCTGTTCTTTCCTGTTTGCACACCAGCCCTCACTCCCCATTCTCCTTGGAGTGCAGCACACTTTTCCCAAGTCCAACTGAACACATCTTCTTGCTCTGTGCTGCCAGGAGAGGCTGTGGCATGGAGGAGAAGCAAGAGATGCCTATGCCAACAATCCAGTCACCCATACAGGACCAGCGTCACACTTCCAGTCTGCACCATGAAACCCCACTGCTGCAAAGCACACTGGATCCTGGTGGCAGGGAGCGACTACAGGCTGAAGGCAAATGTTCACTCAAAAACAGACAAATGGAGGCATGAAAAACCCACAGCATTTTCCCAAATAAAGTAATGCTTTCATAGATGGGATTAATCTAAACATCAAAGAAAGAGAAGTATGAGCTCACAAGCTGCAGCATAGATCTCTATCAACTAAAACTACTAACACCAAATAAACTCTTCTCCCCATTTTGCTATTCCTTTCGTCAGCAGAGATGTTCCATTTATTTTTCTAAGCCTGGAATTCTTTGATTCCACTATGACCCAGAATCAGATTAACATAAAAACAAACAGAAATACTGAAATCTGCTCTGGCTTATTCCTTTTATCTGTCTTTCCCAATCCTTTCCTCCTTGAAACTAGTTTAGTCCCTGGGCCCACAGAAGTTGGCCAGGAACATAAGGTACAACGTTCATCTCTTAATTCCCTAATCCCAGTATTCTGGAGAAGAGAGACAAGTGTGGCCACTTGTTCTTGGACTTTCAGTCTCCAAAACTGTAAGCTGAGTAAACCTATTTTCTCTCCATACTCTCCAGCCTAGGGTATTTTGTTATCATAGTGGGAAACAGATTAATACACAACTCTATAAATACTTACTGGGTCCAAAAAGAAACGGTTTGTAAGAAAAAAGCTAAGATTAACTTGCACATTAGGTGATGAAAACCATAAAAATGACAACACAAAGGGCACTCAACATTTCCCAGAGTGCTCCAGGGTTAGGTATCCACACCTAAGGAAAGGGGGAATAAATACGAATCTCTCCACTCAGTAGATCAAGATTTGGAGTCTTAATCCACAAATGGAAGAGAGGATGAATACTAAGAAGAGCCCTGTCTGTGTGGAGACTGAGTAGGCAAATGCAAGCTCTGAAAACAGAACTGAAGACTCTTTGTTATACTGAAACTTGCCCAGCAGCCACCACACTTTTATTTCCTGTGTTCTAATCCAGGGGTTCCCAGCTCCAGGCCATGGGCTGGTTCTAGTCTGTGGCCCCTGAGGAATGAGGATGCAGAGCAGGAGGTGAGCAAAGGGGAAGAAAGGGGAATATGGCCCACGCGGCTGCACCCCGGCCAGATTGGAAGCATCAGATTCTACCAGGACACAGACGCTGCTGTGAACTATGCACAAGAGGGGGCCGGGCTATGCTCTTCTTGGCCACCCCAAACCACTCCTCTGTCCCCAGGAAGAAAGGTCTGGTCCTGAAACTGCTCCCTGGTGCCCAAAGGTTGGGAACTGCTGTTCTAACCTCTCCGTCAATGCTTTCTTTAAACAGCTAAAAAGCTATATGGACTAAGCAAAGATTCATACTTTCTGACGTACATGACTGAAAACTATGTTTCAAATCCGAAGACAGAAGATGCAAGACATGGACTGCATCCTGCAGAATGGAGGTGGCATCCACGGGGACCACAGCAATAACAAAGGAGCGGCCCCTTGGCCCCATGACTGCCCTCGGGTGTGGGTCACCTGCTCCAACCCTGTCTGCAATTTTGTTAAGAATCCTGTGTTCTCAACAGACGAGAGAGACAAAAGTCCCTCCCTTCAAATGCTCAGGAAGGGTAGAAGAGGAGATGTAAACACACAGGGAGAAACTACGTGGCTGGGAATGTGCAGGGCTAAGTGTGCTGGGTCAGGTTTACAGCCTCCAAGGCTGCAGGCTCACTGGGCAGAGCGAGGACTAGAACGTGGGTCTGCAAAGTGGGGAAGGTTGGGCCAGGTGAAGGGAGAGGGCGGTGAGGACGAGGAGATGGAGGACTGAGATGGGAGATCAAAGAACGCTGCTACTCCACGCTGGCTGAATTTCACCCTAGGTAGGGGTGCAGCTGCGGATCAGACTTCACAGCTTGCGAGGGAGGAGCGGAGGTATGTGTCCTGTATATTCGGCTGCAGCTGGCAGTGGAAGCCCTGACTGCTATCACCAGCCTCCCTCACACCTCCCACCAGGCCGCGTTGTGGGACTGGGGCCCAGGGTGGTTTTATTGAAATGATGGAAACTTCAGGGCGGTGGATGGTCTCATGTCACTGGGCACCGGCCATTGAAGGGGACCTGTGGGACCTTCTTTCTCACTTCTGCTTCCTGGTCATGTGGAGACTGTTTCTCCTGTCACACCCTCTGCCAAGCTGGGCTGCCTCACCACAGCCTCAAAGCAATCAGCCCGATCAGCCATGACCTAGAACCTCCAAAACTGTGAGCCAAAGTAAACCTTTGCTGTTTATAAACTGGTTCCCTTGGGTATTTTGTTATAGTGATTGAAAGCCAACATAATAATGGTCTTTAGCTCAAGGATTATTGTGAGAGATGAAATGAATTAAGACAGACTAAGTTAATACATGCTGGTGGATTCCTCTGGAGCTGTCATAATGGAAACACACGGTAAGAGTATGCAAAACAAGCAAGGAATCCTATAAATCCATTGTGAAGTGTTTTTAAAAAACTGAAAAGAAAAACGAGTGAAGTCTTTTATGTAGCAATTCACAAAAGCAACAATCTGAATAGTCAATTAATATAAGTATGAGTCTTTCATTTCATTAAAAATCAGAATTCAAATCAAAGGAGAGAGAGTTTCGGAAGACGGCGTCTCAGGACCTCGAGTTTTGGCAAAGAGCTTCTCTTGTGTTGCCGTGTGCAGCGGTGCTGGGTTGTGGCCCAAGGTTGCAGCTCAGGAGGGAGAGAACCTCACGGCTTCTCTGCTGGCCTGCAGCCAGGAGAATGCTCCAAGCGAGCTGGCAACTCACCCACAAGGTGAGGGCAACGGAGTCTCCCTTCCAGAAGCTCGCAGATGCCAGGGTATAGGTGACCTCAGCACTGGTTCAGTGGGCAACCTGGCACCCCTGAGTTACAACCCTGAAATGAAACCGAGTGTGCTGGTGCACAGCTGTGATCCCAGCACTCTGGGAGGCTGAAGCAGGAGGATCCCAAGTTTGTGCCCACCCTGGCCAACCCAGAAAGATACTGTTTCTAAGTAAATAAATAAGAGGCTGAAGGTGCAGCTCAGTGCAAACGCCCTGGGTTCGATCCTCAGTAGCACAAAGAGAAAAAACATCTTGAAAGTGAACTAATGGGGAACTATTTAGATGCCACTTACTGACTCCCTAAAGCCCTGGCAGTCTGTGATGGAGGAAAATTAGAAATAACTGAGTGCAGGAAGAGAATGGATAAACACACTGTTGTGTTAATCAGCTGGAATCAAGCAAGGCAGTGGCAGACATTAAGGAATGACTGTGAAAGAAAATAAATGAATTTCAAAAACATGAGATAAAAGGCTAAAGAGTGCACATGGCCTCGTGTGATTTGGGTAAATGGCAATCTTCAAGGACAGAGAACAGTGGGAGTCCTCTACAGGGACAGGCTCGGCAGAGCAAGGAAGTCCATGCAGGAGGCGGACGCACCAAAGTCGCTGCCCCTGGGACTCCCACGGGGGAAGGAGAGTGGAGCAGGGGAGGTGTGTTTGTATCTGTGGTTTTATTCACTGAACAACAGAGTAAGAAGCAAACATGACAAAATCACAGCACCCAGTGAACCATGTGGTACCTGAACATCATTTGGGCACAGTCAATAAATCCTGTATGTAAGTTTTTTGCAAATGTCCTTGTTGTCAGAGGGCATTACATAAGTGCCTGAAGTAAGCAGAAAATCCCCTAAATCCTCAACACCTGCTAACAACAAGAGGGTGGAGGGGTCTAGTGATGCTTCCACTGGGTTGGAAGAAAGGGCTCAGGGTGCCCAAGACCTAGAGATCCCACAGGCAAGGGGTGGGCACTGGCTTGCCAGCATGCATGTGGCCTCAGGGGTGTCCCCACCAGCCTCAGGTGAGCTGCACAGGCCGAATTCCCCCTGCCTACCTGTCCCTCAAGCCACCGGGAGTCAGGGAAGACGCTGGGGAGTACCCAACACTGGCCTTCTCTGACCAAGCCCACAGGAAATGCAAGGTGGGGCAGAGTGGCGTGGGGAGGCCTCTGGCCACCAGGACAGGAGATTTCTAGTTTCCCCCCACAAGAACAGGAGTTGGAAGAGGAGCCACTCCTAAGGTGGACAGCACAATGGTGGGGCCGTTGCTCCACCCCACTGAGCCTCGGTGTCTTCATATAAAAGGGGAAGGAGAGCTGGGCACAGCAACACACGCAAGTCATCCCTGCACTCTGGGAGGCTGAGGCAGGAGGAGAGCAAGTTTTAGCTCAGCTTGGGCAACTTGGCAATCTAGCAAGACTCTGTCTCAAAATAAAAAAGGGCTGGGATTGGAGCTCAGTGCAGAGGCCCCGGGCTCCATCCACCCTCCACGCACTCACACACTGGTGGAGTTGGAAGTTTTCTGAGAAACCAAGCCAGCAAGCAAGCGGTCACCCTGCTGGGGTGCCTGGGTGCGGGTCCCGGCGTGTGCTGCAGCATAAGAAGGTGCAATGGGCAGATTCTGCCCCACGGACTGTGCCGTCTTCAGCAAGTTGCCTGAAACTCAGGCCTCAGCCTCTCACCTGAAAAAGGCGGATGGTTAAGTAAATTGAGGCTCCCAATGCACTTCGGCCCCCAACAAGTGCACGTACCAGCGGGTCAGCAATGGAGAAAGTGGTCCAGTAACCCTCGACATCCGTGCGGGATTGTGGGATGGGTTCTGTGACCCAGACAGACACAAAACCCTCTTTGAGGAGCTCAAGTCCCTGTAGAAGCGGCCTGACACCCGCCTGGACCCACACACACCTCCCGCATGGCTAAAGTCTAGACGAATTGTAATACCAAATACAACTTGCATGTCCTGGAAATAAATAGCTGTTTCACAGCCCTTTTCTCAGCCTTTTCAGTCCATGGCAGGTTGAAGCCACAGACACAGAGGCCCGTGTATGTGCTGCTTCGCCCCCTGTGTTTCTTCCCATCAGAGCCTCCTGGTCGCCTCCCACCTCTGCTGCTCGAGAGACTGGGCCCTAGCATCCTGGAGAGCAGCCAGACCTAGAACAAACCCTAATGGCTTAGTGCGAATCTGTAAGGACCACAAGTTCGAGGCATGCCAGAGGAGGAGTGGGCCTTCACAGAACTTCCTGGGGTTTTTAAATATCACGTGTCTAGGTCAGCAGGCTCAGCCACAGAACTGAGAGAAGATGTGACACGAGGTGTTGAGGGGAGGGAGGAGAAAGGACAAAGGCAAGGGGTCAAATGCCATGGCCCCTGCTTGAGTCCACCTGGATGGTGGAGGGGCTGTCGGAAACCCCGCTAGGTTTGGGGGGTCTGAGAACACAGGGCCGGTGCTCCACTCCCCAGATGGAGCCTGGAGACCTCCAGAGGCTTCTGGAGGCAGCCAGCTCTCCATGAGGTGCTGGCACTGCCAGGTGTGGGAGTGCAGAACACCGGCCGTGCTGGCCCAGTGTTCCTGAGGGGCTGGGGCAGGATAGCTGCACAACATAAGGTCTCTGACCCTGAGATGGGTGTGGCAGCAACTCCTGCCAGCATGCCGAGGGGCTGAGGCAGGAGGATCACATGTTCAGGCCCCGCTTGGGAAACCTAGCAAGACTCTGTCTCAACATTTTAAAAAGGGTTGGGGATGTAGCTCCGTGGGATGGCTCTGGGTTCAACTGCTGGTAATAAAACAAACAAAAACTCATGTGTTAGGGGCTATAAAGAGGTCCACACGTGCCAGGTGTGAGGGCTAGGACTGCGTCCCTAGGGGACGTGGTACCTGTGGGACTCTGAACAGTGGAGATGTCCCAGGAATAAGGCTGGAAGCCGGAAGCCTGGACCTCCCGAGGCAGACCCGGAAGCCCCCGCCATAGGCAGATGGATGTTCTCAGCCGTCCGCAGGCACCAGAGCCAGGAACCCGAAGGACTTGCTCCAGCATGGTGTCCACTCCTGACTCTGTAGTGTTCACCCAACCCCACTGGGGATGATCTGAGGACCTGGACCAGGACCCCGGGGTGGAGGCGGGAACTCAGACTCTTCCCCTCCACCGGCCCAGGAGGACCACAGCTCCCGAGCCGCTGTCACATCTGGGCCCCAGGTGGCGAAAGCGTCCTCTCTGGCCACTCCGTCCATCACACCTGCTTTGGCTCACTCTGGGCTGGCCCTGAGACCGAAGTCCTCAAGACCCTGCTGGGTCCGCAAGGCCACCGCATGGGTTTCTGAAACTCTGGAACTGGGGTCTCTGTATCTGCCTTTCCAAGCACGACAACACTCCTGGACAAGGACTCAGGGGCATCTCAGCACCTGGCCGCTGATGCTGCTTCTTCATTAATCAGCAGAGCTGGGTGTGAGGCTGTAGGCCAGTGACCCCAGCACACCAGGAGGCTGAGGCAGGAGGACTGTACCATCAACCGAACCTGAGCAACTTAGTGACTTAGGGAGGCCTTAACTCAAAATAAAAGCATAAAAAGGCCTGAGGAGGTAGCTCGTTGCAGACCCTGGGTTCAGTCCATTATATGGAAAAGAAATGTAGTCCAACTGCATGTGTACACGGGCTAGGGTTTCTCCTACTCGAGCTCCCTGCTCGCCACCTGCAAGGAGTCGCAAGCCTCTGCTCTCCTTGCCATGTTCTCCAGGCCTTGGCTCCTCCCTGTCCCACCCGGGCTCTCTTCCTCAATGCTGTCTTCTCCCACCATCCCACAATCCCCTCCAAGATCCAGGCACATGGTCACCTGGAGGCCAGGGCGGCACGCACACACACAAGCAGGAGCGCACACGCACACGCACGCACTGGAAGGCAGATTCTGAAGTCACCCACATCTGACCCACGGCTGCTTTAGCCACCCCAGCACAAGTAGCAAGAGATAGTCCACCCCGTAGGGAGTCAGCAGCCCGTGCCCTTCAGGAAAGAACGGTTTGTCCTCCTCTGTCTTCCACGCTCTGTCAGAGGATGGACTTGCACACAAAGGGACTTAATTAAGAACTGTCGCCACAAGCTGTCAGCTCCTCAGTGTCCAGAGGAAAACAACTCCAGGACCATAGCAGACTCCGCACGGCTCTCTCTTCGGCGCAGCCCGGGGTGGACCACTCGCCTCCAGCACTGAACAGTTCCCTCAGATTAACACAGCACGCAGGAGCTGCCGGGTGCGTGGGGAAAACGCTGGCAGTATTTGCATTGTGCATTTGGTGGCAAAGAGCTGAATAGCAGCCAAGTGTGGTGGGGCACACGTGTCATCCTTGCATTCTGGGAGGCTGAGGCAGGAGGACAGCAAGTTTCAGCTCCGCCTGGACAACAGAGTGATTTAGTGAGACCTTTTCTCAAACCAGAAAGTAAAAAGAGCTGGAATGTACCTCAGTGTGAAGGCCCTGTGTTCAATCCTCAGTACCATAATCAATAAATACAGTTAGTTTTTTAAAAAAGCTGAATAGCTTAGGAACAAAAGGAAAAGCCCCTCCTGTCTCTGCCTCCCAGACCTGGTGAGCACCTGGAACCCACCGGCCCGAGAATAGCTAGGAAGCACACGAGGCCTGGCCGCCCGCGCCTTCTCCTTGGCGGGCACAGGAGTGGGCCTGGCCCTCGCTGGGTCTGAGTGTGATGAGGACTCAGAGCGGGGACTCGGATGCTGCCGGCTCTGCCTGCGAAGGGCTCTCATCTCCTCCCCAGAGCCCCAGCCTATGTGCAGGACTGGAACACATAGCTTCCTCATTCACAGTTCTCCAGGAGCCCTTGCCAAAGGGCAGTCGTGTCACCCAGGGGTGCCGGCTGTGTGGGGCAAAGGAAGCCCTGGCTTGTCACAGACAGCACTCTTGGTTACAATCACAAGGCCCCCACACTCATCTTGGAGAAAGGTGGAAAGCTACCGAATCGGGGGGAAGGAAGTGGGGAGTTTAGTCTTCACTTACACGGGACTGAAACTGATCCTCCAAAGAGCAGGCTTTTGAAAGCCGGGTGTGGCGTGGGACCATTCTCATGGGGGCCGGGGCTCAATTTCCTCCAGTGATGAGCTCGTGAAAGGAGGCCGGGGACTGCGCGTGGCCACAGGGCGTGGGGGATGGCGCGGTGTCTGCAGCCCCAGAACTCTCAGGCTCTGAGCGGCACGAGCAGCGGGGGCCAGCTCTGCAGGTGACACGCACAGAACACTGCGGGGCCCAGAGCAGAGCAGAGCATTAGTCACCCTGACCCGCACTGTGCCCTGCATCTGTGTAGGTGGAAGCAGCCGAGCCACGGGGCGCACACACACAGGGCCACCGCCACGCCCAGGCTCTGCTGGCCAAGTCCCTATGTCCAGAGCATCACTATCAGCAGAGCGACAGCATCCCCAGGAGGGGCAGTGTAGCTCCCAACACCAAGTTACTAGTAAGGAAGAGTGGAGCTGGGCACAGTGTTGTATGCCTGCCATCCTCGAAGTCTAGGAAGCTGAGGCAGGAGGATCGCAAGTTGGACCCCCGGCTAACCACTCAGCAACTTACCAGGGCCCTGTCTTAAAATATGAGAATAAAAAAGGGCTGGGGATGTAGCTCAGTGCAAAGGGCCTGGGACCCGGGTTCAATCCTCATTACTGAAGAAAAAGTGGACCCAAGCTTGAAATAAGGTTAATGGTACTTAATGTCAAGTAAAAATACTGAAGTATCTTTGCCAAACAGTTCAAAAGTAAAATACAAAAAAGAAATTGTTTTTAAAGCTGGACATGAGGAAAGCGAAGGGGAGTCAGCTCTGTACAGCTGCAGGGTCCTATTCATTTCGGAGCCACCCTGCATCCAGCAGGCCCAGAGCACTGGGTGGGAAGGCCCTCGTGGAAGCTTCTGACCTTTGGGACAGGAAGGACAGCAGCAACCGCCCTGGGCCGGGCAGCAGGACGCACTCTGCAGATGAGCACGGCTCTCAGGACTCCAGGCTGAGCTCCCCAGCACCCTGTCCCCAAGCACACTCTCAGCCTCACTGAGGAGTCTTTCCCGCTTCCACTCCCAACTCCAGCTCCAGGGGCAGACAAACACCAGCTCCACCAGGCGAAGCTCCACCCCACCCGCTGCCCTCCAGGACCCTGGGGCCCCTGCAGGCTCTGGGGCTGCTCTGCAAAGGCCCCTGGGAGGTTGGGGCACCTTTGCCAAGTGATCCTCCTGCTTCAGCCTCCCAAATACCTGGAACTACAGTCTTGCATCACCGTGTGTGGTTTATTATTCTTACTTATGTATTTATCTCTGTGTCTGTAGCACATAATGATCACATTCCTCATCCCCACAGTACATGGACATCACACATCTTAGTGGCTTATTATTTTTAAAAATATCTCTGCTCAGTCTTCTTCGTGAAAGACAGGTTTGCTGAGTACATGAATACGACAACACTTGTTTTCCTTGTTCCTTAAAGACCTTCTCAGTGCATTGTGAACTTTCTGTCGACCTGACATCCCAGGTCAGCCAACTGCCTTGCTCTGCATGTAGCATCCTCGCTCTCTGGCAGCTCTGAACATCTTTTTCCTGCCTTGGGTGTCCTGCAGCCTCGCTTTGCTAGGGTCAGATGTAGAGACATTTTTACCGATCTTTCTTTAGATTCACTGCATTTTCTTAATCAGAAAGTCTCAGGCACTGACTCTTGATCTCTCCTGTATTCTCTGTTATCGCCAGTTCTGACCAGGTGTTAGATTTTCTCAGGCTCCCACACATGTCAAACGCCCCATTCCTCCATCCACCTGCTCATCTGTGCTCCTTACTGGTTACTTCCGCCCTATCTGCTTGTCCCCTTCATCACCCCCTTCTCAGTATCCAATCTACCTCTGTTAGACCTGCCCACGAATAGCAATTCTCATGTCTGTAAGACTCACACACATTGTATCCGATTCTCCTTCCAATCTGCCCAGTGCTCGGATACATTTCTGCTCTTTACCTGTGCATTTTATCTCAGCATTGATGTCTTCACATTGAATGCACGCCCCCTCCGTCCCAGGATGAGTCTAACTTGACTGCTTTTGTCTCAGCTCCTTTCTCCTTGTGTGCCATTTTTATTTCCAGGCCGTATTTTTCGAACACTATGTGGGGTAGAGGAGGTACACTCCCCCATGTGTGTCTGCCTAGCTCAGACCCTGTGGACTGCACTGGGTCCTGTACCCCGAAGAGGGACCTGAACTCCGCATGTACCCACTCAGTCTGGCCCTGTAAGTACCAAGGGTGTAGATGCCAAGGGCCAAGAGAAGCTCCGGACAACTTCTACTTCAAGACAGAGTCCGCTGTATCAATTTTCACTTCCACTTCTACAAATTAGTTTCTTTCCCTCTCCTCCCATCTCAATTGCTCTTTCCAACAGATCTTGCTAGAGTGTAGATCTTCTTGTGTTTTATTTTGTTTTTGCTTGTCTGCAGTACTGGGGATAGAACCCAGGGCTTTCATACTACATTACATCCCCAGCCCTTTTTTTTTCATTTTGAGACAGGCTCTAAGTTGCCCAGGCTGGGTTTGAACTTGTGATCCTCCTGCCTCAGCTTCCTAGAGTGCTGGGAAGACAGGTGTGTGCCACCTCACCTGGCTTACAGTTTGGGTTTTCCATGTCCCCCAAAGGCCCAAGTTAAAGACCTGATCCTCAAGGTGGCACTGCTGGGGGGAGATGGAGCCCTTAAGAGGTGGCCACTGGGGCTGTGCCTAGAAGGGACGGGGATGGGGGATGATTTTGCTCCTCTAATACCATGAGCCGCCGCATCCAGACCCAGCTCAGTGGAGCCAACTCATCGTGGACGAGGACCTCCGGGACTCTGAGCGAAGAGGGCCTTTTCCCTTCACAAGTGCAGTCTTGGGTATTTTGTTACAGTAACAGAAAGCTCACCGACACAGGTGCACTGCACTCAACAGCAGGATTCTGTGGATTTTGTAAAAGGTGGGTCTCAGGCTGTCTTCCGTCTCCCCAGCACAGGCATGGTCTCCTCACATTTGCATTTACACCACTTCTGCCAATGCTGGGGATGTGCAGAGTGACAGGGGATTTTACTTTTCAGTCCCTGAGCTTTTCCTCCAGCTTAGCACATGGGGAGAACTCCAGGGCCACGGCAGACTCCTGACAGCATCCTTCTCCAGAGTGGGGAGACAGTCTCCATTCTGGCCGCTTCCCAGCACTGGACAAAAATAGAAGGAGGAGCAAGACCAGCTGGCAGGATCTCAGCCTCCGAGCAGAAGAGCCTGAGCAGGATTCCTGGCTGGGTTGGAGCAGCTCAGGAAGGGTGTTCAGGGGCCGGCGGCCAGGCAGAAACCTGGTCACACTCACAGCCCTGACATCTGAGGCAAATTCTTCCCTTCCCAATGCATCTAGCCCAGTGCCTGTCTACCCTTCTAAAATGGGCTATCAAAAATATTTAAAAATAAAACATAAACAAACCAAAGCAATAGAAATGAATACAAGTGACCCATCAGCAGCAGTCTGTTAATAACAATTGGTACTAATGGTAAAGGAGCGTGGCTCCCAGCTGCATACCCACCACAGCCTCGGGACACACCACACACCTCACACCACCTCCAAGAGGGGCCTTCTGCTGCTCTGGTGTCTCCAGCACCCAGCCTAACGCCTGGCACCTGGTATTCAGAATATTTTGGCCAAATAAATGCACAAATGATTTTTCTGCTAGAACTTACCAGATTTGGAGGTATTATCCAAGTCAGAAGTGCTTTATGGAAAAACCAGGCTCCGTAAGGCCACCCCCCTGATGACAAGGGTGCTCTGGGCAGGTTCTACTAGTGCCCAAGTCACACCAGCTGTGTCTACCTCCCTCGAGCTGCTGAGCTCCTGCCAACTCAAGAGGATCACACTTTCCCCCACTTTTCAGAGCTTCAGATCCCTCTCGGTGCACAGGGTTGCTCCAACTATTTACCACCAAAGCCAAGGTGGCTCTGCACACTGCCCCCAGGGCACAAGAGGAAGTGGAACAAGGGCTCTCTCTGGCCACTCCCTGAGTTCCCATAGCTCTCTCTTCCCCCCAATAAAGAGGGTAGGGACCTGGGGAAGCCCAGTCCTCTTCTGGACACTAACTGGCTGTGTGATTGAGAAGACACGATGTCTAAGTGGAAAGTTCAAATCCTGGATCTACAGAACCTGGAGCAGGGGTGGGTAACACATCTGCCACCTAGGGACGTGGTCAGCTGGAAAGAGGGCTCCTCCCCCAGAGTACAGCAGTGGTCAGCTCGGAAGTATGGCTGCCACCTGGGCGCCAACCCCTTTCCACAAGAAAAGACAGTCTGCCTATCTGTGTGAACCTCGGACATGAACCTTTCAGGCATCAGACACTGGCACCAATCAAACTGAGCCTTGGACACTGAGCCGGGGGCAGGGCTACAGGCCAGACCTGGCTTCCAGGCCCCAGCATGGTCCTCATCTGCAGCTCCCAGGTCCTGCACACATGGGGGTGGGGAGCACCCTGGGCACTGCCCACGAGACTGCAGACTTAGGGCTTTTAGTCTCATGACAGTCCAGAACTCCATACATCAAGGAACACAGACATTTATTTTATTTGGAAGACTTGAATCCAATAGGCCATAAACCCACATAAACATGTTAACCAAATGCAACTGTCATTTATTAGACACAAATGCAGGTCAGCACTCCCAGCCTGTGTTCGGGTTCCTTTCTCTAGGTACCTGGATTGAAATGCCACTCTCTCTGCCCCCACGAAACGCCACTTCATCAGCATACAGGCATGAAAATGCCACGGAAAAGCCAAAAGTGCATCATTTTCAGAGTCCACAGGCTAGGGTGCAAATCCTAGCTCTACAGTTACCAGCTGTATAATCTGCATGAATTGTTTAGAGCCCTAATTTTCTCTTAAAATAAAGAAAACACCAAGTGATCAGCTTGTTGTATAAATTACCAAAGGGAAAAACATCAGTATATTAAAATACAGGATAAATACTAGTTATTTCTGCCCTCTGTATTAAAGTCAGAGGATACATATTTGTATCCTCTGCCCACTATAATATAAAAGGCCAAACTTTTTATTGCGTTAATTCCAACATTTTTAGACATCAAATGTAGAGCATGGAAATAAAAATCTTTTACACTGTCTTATTCCCAGCCTGAGTTAGGGACACATTTGACAAGTCTGGGATTTAGCTCAGTGGAAACACGCCTGCCTAGAAAGCACAAGGTCCTGAGTTCGATCCCCGGTAACAAAAGAAAAGTCCAAAGCAGCCACATGAACTTTTCAAAAAAAAAAAAAAACAACCAGTTAATATTCAAAACAGAGAGAAAAGCAGAAACTAAGAAGTCCCTAATTTGCAAGATCTTACAAGAAAAAACAGTCCAAGGCAGCAGCAACAGCTCATACATTAAACTGACTGGAAGAAAAGAGCAGCAAGTGTACATAGATTTCTTTTGTTCTACAAAGGCAGATAATTATAACATTGTTTTTGGTTAAGTAACATCAGCCAAAAAAATATAAATGTTATTAGACTGAAACTCGATGATTAATCGTGTCTTTCTCTTTACTGGCCTGTACTCAAAACTGTAAAAAAGGTCTGCTTAGATGGAGGTTTGGGTTCCAAGTTTCACGTCAGAATCTTTTTTCACTGATAAGAGTCTAGCAGTGAGGTCTGTGATGGAGTCAATGGCCAGGCGTTTCCCGAAGCTGTCCACCCATGAGGGCTCCAGTGAACTCAGCGGTCACAGATCAATGCGCCCACAGGAATCTTTCCCACATCTCGTCTCCCTCTCAACAACTCTCAAGCTCTGCCAGACAGCGAGGCCGGCAGCACTGATTAATCGTTCATTTTCTGTTTTTCTTCAGGACGTCTACAATTGCCAATCAGAGCTTCAGATGGGCCGTAATCACAGTGTGGGCTCCCTGACTTGGATCATCCCGACCAAAAGCAACGAGATGTGAACTTCCCCTGTCTCCACTCATAAAGCTACCTAAATCCAAGGGATCCTATACAAACTCTGAAACGAAGCTGCAGACTCACATGTCAATCTTCACAGTCCCCCAAGGGACCAGAGTTCCCACGACAGGGACAACCTGTGCTGATCCAAATGGAATTATTATTAATGGATCCCAAATTCAGTTTGCTCCTGGACTGGATGATAATCACCAGGGATGGATTTTAAAATGCTCAACACAGGGCTGGGGATTTAGCTCAGTGGTTTTGCTGCCTCCTGGGCAAGCGCAAGGACCCGAGTTCAATCCCTGGTACCAAAAAAAAAAAAAAA
This sequence comes from Heterocephalus glaber, assembly GCF_053883595.1. NCBI lineage: Eukaryota > Metazoa > Chordata > Mammalia > Rodentia > Bathyergidae > Heterocephalus > Heterocephalus glaber. Next base: position 11,890,546 of record NW_028258381.1, read on the forward strand.
AAAAGAAAGAAAGAAAAAAAAATGCTCAACACAAACTCCATAGTCACTTTGAGTTAGTATGACACGATACATGATCCATTCATAAAAGAGATAAAAAGAGCTCCTACAGCGATGTTAGACTGGCAAAGACAGAGCCAGGTGGGCACGGTGGGCTCTTAGTCGTGTTTATTTGGCACTGAGTTTATCGTTGACCACGCTGGGCATCCTCAGACACTTCCTTCCTTCCTTCCAATCCTACTAGCTGATGCTTCCTTCCTCACACCCTAGTGCCTGCATCATCCATTTCTTCCAGGTCCACTCCAGTCCCTGACACCCACATTATGGAATGCACCATGTTGTCCCCACATCCCGATGTACGTCAGAGTTCCAGCTCCGAATGCCTCAGAATGTAACAGCACTTGCAGGCGGGGCCGTGAAAGCGGTACTCAAGTTGAAATGAGGTCAGGAGATGGACTCCAACCCAGAGGGACTGGTGTTTCGTAAGAGCAGGCCATGTTGTGGGGCTGAGGCTGTAGCTCAGTGGGAAAACTCTTGCTTAGCACATGCAAAGCCCTTCATACCCACAGCCCCCTAAGAAAAGAGAAACAAGAGGGAACCTGTATATGGACATAGAAGGGGAGAAAAGGTACAGACATGTGGCCACCTAAAGCCAAGGAGAGAGGCTCAGCGGACAGGAACCCTGCATATACCTTGGTCCAGAACTGAGGGACAACAGATTTCTGCAGCTTAATCAGCCCAGGTTCTAGCACTTGGTCATGGTAGCCCCGAGATAATTATTCCTGGGCAGGGATTTAGCTCAGTGGTTTCGCCACCTGCCTCAAAAGCGGAAGGTCCCGAGTTCGATCCCCGTACCAAAAAAAGAAAAAGAGAAGATAAATATTCTCAGTGAAGCAGGAAAGAGATGGAATATCATTCATGTAGAAAAACAATGTAAACCAACAGACCTTATTCAACGCTGGATGCCTGCTAGTGTAAGGTGGAGGACAAGACACTTGCAAGGCAGTGGGGAAAATTCTAAGTACTTTTTATTAATTGTGTGGGTTTTTTGGTTGTTGTTTGTTTGTTTTTTTGGTACCAGGGATCGAACTCAGATCCTTGTGCTTGCAAGGCAGGCAGTGGAACCACTGAGCTAAATCCCCAGCCCTATTAATTGTGTGTTTTGATTCGTACGTGTTTGCTGTACATAGAGATTACACTTATCCTGGGGAGTCTGCACTAAGCACTTTCTATATGCATGTACCATCCGGGGAGTGAGGTATTACTCTCCTTATTACCACCTGCTACTTTCAGCGGAGTCAGTGACATCTTCTACCACCTATAGCAGAGACCAAACAGGTGTAAGGAATAGGGGTTTTGGTTTTGTTTTACTTTGTTTCGTTCTGTCCTTGACAGCACTGGGGATGGATCCCAGGGCCTTTGGACTGAACTACAATATCCACAGCACTCTTCTCTTTCCTTTTCTTATTTTTTTGAGGCAGTAAGTCACAGTAAGTCACTAAGTTGCCCAAGCTGGGTTCAAATTTTCAATCTTCCTGCCTCAGCCTCCCAGAATGCTGGTATTACAGGTGTGTGCCACCATACCCAGCAGAATAGGAATCTCTCTGGGTAAAAGTGTCCAGAAGAAGAGGATGGACCGGTTTGGGATGTGCGGAAAAGTGGCAGAGAAGTTGGCAAGGAAATACGTGCCCAAGACAGGGAAGCACAAGAAGCTATGGAGAAGCTGCCCCCTGTCAAGAGCCAGGCGCCCTGCAGGTCAGAGCAGGGGTGCGGTCTGGAGTTCCCCTCAGACACCTGAGGTGGGTCCAGCTCCATCGGTGGCAATTTCCTCTCAGGAAGCTCACAGAAGCGAGCCCAGCGTGGCTTACCAAAGAGCACCAGGTCCCAGCTTTCGTCACTTCCGGAAGTACGAAGGTAAATGCCACTCCACGCAAGCCCCTGATGCCCCACAATCTCCCATCTGAATGGTCCCTCTTCTGAGAGGCTCATAGCACTTCAGACAGAAAATGTCTTCGTTTTTCATTTCTCACCTCCTCTGTGCTGTGCAAACTACATACTGCAGTTAATCTCTCTGGAGCTCAGAGTACCCAGAGCAGGTTAACAAGGGCTGGGACTCCTCTCAGCATTACAACGAATCTCCCCCACTGCAGCCCAGACACCCTGGATGCACAGCGGACCCCACGCCCTTCCACATCCCTCCCCCCACACTCACCACCGTGTGGATGCTACTTTTGTGCACTGCAGGGCTCCAACAAAGCTACAGGCAAACCAGGCAGATGCCTCGGTATGTACCTGGCACTAACAGGAAGGGCAAGGGTGATACCAGACAATAAAGCCTTGATGTAGCTTAAGTATTACACAGGAGCGCATATGATAAAGAGCCAGAAAAACATCTGCAACATTCCCGTGTACTTCCTGGTATTTGGCAAAGTCAAGGGTGAAATGCCAAGTGAAGATGGAACATGTCCTCTAAAACAGCTTTCCTGCTTTGGGAAGATCGCATGCTTTCCAGTCTCCCCATTTGAAAACACATCGTGAATCTACTGACAGTCAGGAATCAGGTAAGAGAGGACTCACAGGCAGAGCATTTGTAAGGGCTCTAGTCCTTAGCAAGGAGTCACAAAGTCGCAAGTCTGAATTCTTTCCTCGACCTGTGACCCCTACATGGTGAGTGACTCAGACTTGTTTATTATGCTCCTGAAACCAGCATGCTAATTCCTTAGCTTGGGGCATGGGGCCATCCTAAAAAGGATCACAGAACTCTAAACAGTGCAGGTGTCAATGTTATTAATTAAAGATCAATTGCTTATCTTTGATCTTATAAGAGTTTGATTGTTTTAGAACACAAAAGTCTTCTCACATGGATTTATTTTATTTTATTTATTTTTTTGGTACCGGGGATCGAACTTGGGACCGTGCGCTGGCGAGGCAGGCGGTGGAACCACTGAGCTAAATCCTTGGCCCAAGAACCCAAAACTCTTAAGAGAATTGTGCTGTAGCCATGGCCCGGCCTCCCCCACACCCAGGCCCAAATGGCAGCCTCCGGGCGGTCAGCACCGTGGGTGCCTTTGGCCCGTGCTTTATTGTGCAGCACCCGGACCTGGGAACGCATCTGCCAGGCTCCCGGGAGGGTGGGCTCCTCACTGCGTGAGGTGCTGCGTGGGCCTGGCTCAGGCGAGACTCTCACCAAAGCCGTCCTTCTCCAGAGGGCTGAAGCAAAGGCTGCCCTAAAACAGTGTATCCGGAGTTACTCCCTGCCTGGGAGACTGAGGCAGAGCTGGCAGGTCCCTCATCTCCCGGCAGAGGAAAGCAAAGAAAGGCAGGGCGGGACACCCGCTCTCTGGACAGCGGCCCGGCAGAGCAGAAGCCCTTTCCTGACTCCAATCCCGGCGCCCTTCACACATTCTGTGCTCCTGCCCTCGCCGGCCGCCCTCGCCGGCCTCCCTCCCCGGAGCGCGGGCTAATTCAGCGCTGCAAATTATTACGTCGGCCTTCACGTCCTGGGCCCCCGGGGCTCCTCTCTAGGGCGATCCAGAGAGGGCCCCTCCGTACCTGCCCTCCCAGCTCTGCTTTAGGACCCCGAGGTTTAGGAGCCGAAGGTCAGCGCGCCCTCTGCAGGCGGAAAAAAATCTGTGAAAGGCTAAGTCTGAAGCCAGGCGGGCAGGCCGAGCGCGGGCCAGGTAGTTGAGGGACGCTGACCGCGCCCTCCCGAGCCCCAGGCCCTGAGCCCCCCAGGCCAGCGCATGCGTGATGGGCCGCGAGGCCCTGGTGGCTGGGCCTGTGACCCCGGGTCGTGAAAGGGTTAAGAGAGAGCTACGGAGAAAGGTTAGTGCGACGCAAGAATGTGCTTCCCGGCAGCTCCCCTGCTTTCTGCACATTATTGAGATGCTCTGGGTCTCAGTTTCCTCTTAGTGGAGCCAATAATCTCTGTTTCTAGAGCAGCAGGAGTTGTCGCAGCCGGAAGCCCACCACGGGATGGGGGAAGTGACCAGGGCCGTGGGTATCGCTACTCTTCTGGCGGGCGCCCACTTTTAACCCAAACGGGGCTTTCTGGTTCTGCAGCCACTGATTTGGCGCCTAACGTGCTAACCTTTTCTCTTCCTCTGAGTTTCTAGGCCATTTCCCTGATACTCCGAACGCAGACCCAAGGAAAGAGCTTCTTTCTAGTGCGGTTGCCCTGAGCCAGCGCGAGCAGGAGAACGCACCCCAGGTGGATAGCGGTCAATCACCCCGTGCCGGAAAACAGGTTGAGCATTTCCCCGCAGCGCTCAGTCGGGGCCCCTCCGGCGCCGCACAGGTACGGGCAGCCGAGGGACCGGGGACCCCGCAGCGCACGGGGGGTGAGGGCCGGACCGGGCAGGGGCACCGCGCGCCGCTGCTCCACGGCGGGGCTGCAGCCCTGGAAGGTGCCGAGTGGCCCGGGGAGGGCGTCGCTTCTTACCACAAACTCCTCCAAAGTCTGGTAGGTCTGGCCCCGGAACTCGCAGTAGTTCTTCCTCTCTTTGCACTGCGGGCAGCACTGGCTGGTGTCGACGTGGATGCAGCGCGGGTGGAGCCGCGGACACTCGGGCTGCGCGCACAGCGGCCCCTCCTCGGTGCACAGGCACGGGCAGGCCGAGGGGCCGGGCGCGAACTTCTCGCCGATCGCGTACACGAAGCCGCTCTCGTCCACGCAGCCCTTGCCGCGGTAGTCCGGGTACGCGTACTCCTCGGGGAGCTCCGGCGTGGGCGCCAGGTCCAGGCCGAGCGCGTCCTGGGCGGCGGCGGCCGGGGGCTCCGCCTGCGGTGTGTCGCCGCGGGGTCGCCCCTGCCAGTCCCCGGCCTTGGCGCCCCCGCCCTGGGCCGCCCAGGCCTGCTTCTGCTTGCTCCACGCCTCCCGGCCGCCGGGCCCGCGGCCGCCCCTGCCCTTCCAGTCCCGGGCGCCGCCGCCCTCGTCCCTCGCGGCGCGCCCCAGCTCGCTCACCCGCCCCGGGCCGTCCCGGGACGCGTGCTCGCGCTTCTCCTGGCCGGGCCGCTCGGGCGCCTGGGCCAGCTTCTCCAGCGGGGTGCTCGGGCTGCACAGAGCCACCACCAGGCAGCAGGCGACGAGGACGGAGCTGGAGCGCGCGCCCACTGCCATCGCCGCGGAGCGGGGCGTCCCCTACCTCGTCCCGGGGGGCGGGCGGGGAGCGCGGGCGAGGCCGAGGCGCATTCACAGCCCGGGGACGCGCCGCCGCCGGCCGGGAGCCGCCGTCCCTGCGGAGAGAACAGCAGCCGCGCTGAGCCCCGCGGCCCACGCGCGCCCCGGCCCCGGCCCGGGCATCGTCCCGGGGGGACGCGCGGGGCGCAGCCGGGCGCTCAGACCCCACGGAGCGGGCAGCAGGGCACGGGGACCCGAGGCCGGGAAAACGCGTGCATAGGAAGCGAAGTCCAAGAAAGCGCCCGCGTCTCCAGGGGTCGCGGCGAGAGCTGGAGGTGGCCGCGGGAAACGCAGCGAGCCGGGCCCCGCGGGACTCAGGCGCTCGGGCTGTCCCTGCGCCCCGGTCCCGGCCACGCTTCCCGAGGGTGACAAATGGGGACTTCCGCAGAGGAGCTGGACCGGCGAGGGCTGGGGAAGATGAAAGAGAAGCCCTCAGCTCGCCCTGGGGGTCTGCGCTGGGGAAGGCGGGGAGGAGCGGGACGAGGCCTCTCCGCAGACCCTGTGACTGGTCCGTAACTTCTTAACTGCCCCCTCCTGCCCCGCCCGCCCCGGCCCGGAAGGAAGCCCAGCCCCCCGCCCGGACAGCCGGGTGGGGATCCGGAGCCCCGGGCTGGCTCCTCGGGGAGCTTGGGGCTGGAACCGCCCTTCCCCGCGGGGGTCTGGGCTGCCCACGGGTGGGGAGGCTCGGGCTGCTGGGTGATGCCACTAGAGAGCTGCCCGCCAGCCCTCCTGGGTCCCAAAGTTTCTGCAGCCCTAAGGGGCCAGAGCACCCGGGCATCGATGGGCCTGGGCAGGCCGGCCTCCCTCCGTGGGACCCCACGCGCCCACCCTCGGGCTCTGGCGCGCGCGTGCTCCCCGCCCTCCTCCCTCCCTCCCCGTGGGGCTGCGTCCTCCCCGCCCCCGCTCACCCCCAGCCCGGGTCCAGCCGACCTCAGCCCGGAGCGGATCGCCCTATTTACAAACTTGGGCGGCGGGCGGGGGGACCCCGCATGCACCCGCACCCTGCGCCCCAGCGCCCAGCCTACGTACATGAGCGCAGGTCTCGGCCCGGACGCCGAGCTCGCGGCGGGGGCAGCTGCGGCGGGCGGGGCCCCGGGCCACCAGCGCCCATCCTCGGGCTGGCGGGGGACCCCCGCGGGGCGGACCGCGGGGAGGGCAGTCCCACCTGCGCGCTCCGCTCGGCGCGTGCACCCGGCTAAGTCGTCTGCCCTGGCGAGCTCATCCCGGGGCTGAACCTCGGGCAGTGCCCGCGCCGCCCTCCGGGTCTCGTTCCCGTGTCCCCGGGAGGAGGAAGAGCGGCCCGGAGCCCCGCCTAGCTCTTCCCCGCCGGAGCTCTGCACACCGAACCGCGCGCGCGGAGAGGGAGCAGCCCGGAGCGCGTCTGGCCGGCGAGCGGCGCAGCCTGGCGCGGAGCCTTCGCGCCCGCCGCGCGCGCCCCTGCGCGGCCCACCTGTCCCGCGCGCAGCCGGCCACCGCTGCCACTCACCGGCCGCCGGGCCTCTCCCCTTGGCTGTTCTTTATTCTTTCATTTCTTCCTCGCTCATTTGCCCGCTTTGGCTTTCCTCTCTGTGGACAGCTTGGTTTTGCCACTGTGGAAAAAACGTAAATTAAATTGTGCAGTTTGGAATCGGCAGGCTGGGTTCGCTCCGGCTGGTGGGTTGGTTTTTTGTTTTTTGTTTTTTTTTCCTTTAACAGTCAGGAACCCGGAGGTTTTAAGAGTAAGAAACTTTTATAAAAATCCAAGTAGGGAAGTTTTGGAGTCTCTGCCGGCTCTGTCTTCTACCACAAAGAGAAACATTATCGTCATTATTATTAACTATTAATTAGTTAGAACGGTAGATTGTTTAGCGGGCTTTGAGTGGTCCAGGTTTGGGTTTGCTCTTCGGTCCTGATCAGGGAATTTGTCTTTACTTTTTGATAAATGAGTAGAGGTCAGTAGTGCCTGTCCAAATCAACCTCTGAAACTCGGAGGTGGGATTTTTATAGAAATGCCCATTTCCAAGGCAGTGGTTATCATTCCTGTTATTTTATGGTCCCTAAGGACGCTCAGATGTTAAACTCACCACCTTGCCCTGTAAGGCAGGGCTCTCTGCATGCTGAGGTTTGATCCCTGGTCCTTTGCACTCTGCTATATCCCTACCACCACCTTCCTTTTATTTTTAGGCAGGGGCTCCCCACGTTGCACAGACTGAGGGTTCGGACTTGCAAACCTCCTGCCTCAGCTTCCCAGAGTGCTGGGAATTTCTCACCCATCTCTTTATGTTAAGTGAGCCAGGTTTAAATGAGTCGCTAGAGCGAAGCCTAGAAATTGCATTCCTTCTGTATCAAACAAGATAAAATGTAGCGAGGTTGGGCACAGGGTTTCCAAAATCTTCCGGGTGATTTTTCAGCTTCAGGAAGACCGGGTGCTTCTGCCTTTGCCTGCCCCACTCCTGTCACCCCGGATGGACAAGTAGCCACCTTGCCTGTGGGCTGCAGCTGGGCGGCCACCACCTGTCCAGTGCTGATGTCCCATGGCCATGTCTGCCCTCTTCGCCTGTGGCTTCCCTGTCTTTATGAGGCCTCTGCCTTAAATCCCACAGTTGGCACAGTGCCCCCAAAAGGAGCACAGAGGCAGGCAAGGTACAGTGTGACGCTTTTTCCTGTTTGCTGCTTGCACGTTTGCTAATTCTGTTCCAGGTGTGAAATCCGCTATTTTACCACAGCCGTCTTCTCACAGGGTCGCAGTGACACCCCACAGGGATGTGGAAGATGCCACTCCACAGTTGCCTGGGGTTGGAAGGTCTGTCTAGATTGGTCCTGACCCAGTCGCAGTTCCCTGGGAATCGGAAACTCTCCATCCTGCCTCCTGGAGACCCTCTGGTTTGCAAGAAGAGGCCTGGCAAAACTATGGATCAGGTATCCCCCTTCTGTCCAGACCAGATCTCTCCGCCACATCCTCCCAAACATGGTGCAGGTGGGCAGGCGAGTGGAGAGGGAAGCAATTTCAGGAGAATTTTCAACCTCAGTGACTTAGAACACTACCCAGATAGCTTGATGGGTTGAGCAACTCAGAATATAGAGGACTTTGCCAGCATTGGAGAAATTTGCAATTTGTTTATTGCCAATGCAATAAATTGTTTTATCCTCTTTCCTCCGTCCTCCCTTCTTTCTGTTCTTCCTCCTCCTTCCTTTCTACTCTTCCTTCCCTTCCTAATCCCCTTCTGTGCCACAGTGGGAAGGGCCAGCAGCTGGATCTCTCAGGCAGTGGGGACACAGGAGCCTCCATCAGGGTCACTTTTGCAGTGTTCAGTCAGCCACCCAGTGTCGCAGGGGCTTTGTTTCCTTGTGTTTAAAAGGAAAAAGGGAAACCTTCCAAATGGACAGGACCTCGGGGTGCTGTAGGAGTGTGGCCTATTTCTGCTACCATGCCCGGTTAACCCAGTGTACGGCTGCCATTCTTCTTTGTGTGTGATGGACTCAAATCAGGCAGAGCCCCGTCCATCTGCAGTCAGTCTGGGGTGTGCTCAGCTCGGGGCTCCAGGCAGGAGCCAACTGAGACTTGAAAGGCCGTCACCTTCCTTCCTCTTCTTCACGAGCAAGACTTCTGTCTCTGTCACGACGCTCTAACCAGTCAGCTTCTTCACAGCTCGGGGTATCTGCTCTCCCCTGTTAGAGCAGTTTAGGGACTCTATTCATCTTCCAATGCTTTAGCATCTGGGGTCCTAACAGGGCCAAAGGAGTGGGGACAGTGGAAGGAGGAAAGAAGGACTGAAGAAGGAAGAAGGAAGGCTGGAGGGCAGGGAAGGAGGTGCTGTGGTTTGTTCACACCCCTCCCCAGCACCTCTCCAGGAATTTAATCTCCCAGACCTTATGGTTGTGGCCTGAAGAGGGAGGGAACTTATTAGGGTTAGACACAGTCCTTAGAGTGACCCCTAGTGGCTTTATGAAGAGAGGTCAGGTGACACAGTGCACCCCCTGTCCCTGGACAGGGGCTCTGCTGCCTCAGGACTTGGCCAACAGGAGGGCCAGGGTCAGACGGGGCCCTAGACCTGGCATTGCCAGAACTGCAGGCCCGATAGGCCTCTTCTTCATAATGTGGCCTACTTCAAGTGGTTTCACAGATTACTAAACAATGAGCTAACTGTGGGGGACAGAGAGAAGGGAAAGATGGAAAGAGGGAGAGGAGGGAAGGGACTTGCTGTCAGCACCCTAATATATTCCTCGTCTTGGGGATCATTACTGTTTCCACTTCACAGTGGGAAACCACACTGCAGCAGGGTTGTGACCCACAGGTCACAGAGGGACAGCGAAACGTGACACTGGGGCATTCTGCATCAGTCACTGTGCCTTTGTCCCCTCCTCCCAGGTCCTCACAACTTTCCCTCCTGTGCTGAGCTCACTGTAGGAGGGCGCAGAGAAGCCAGGTGAGGCCAGAGCCCAGGACAGGCCCAGGACAGGCCGCTCAGAGGAGACTCGCCCGCCTGTCCTTAGAGTGTGCCCACCTCCACTGGGCTGTTGTGGTCAGCGTTTGTAAGGGAATAGATTTAATACAGGACACATAATTTATAGGATTATTTAATAATAGTCACCCAAAAAGTCAAATGCAGAAGAGTATAAGATCTAACCACACTAGAGAGCGACAGAATCCCGCCACGGGCCTGGATCGCACAGCACTGTCCCGCAGAAGTCCAGCTGAAGGCGCACAGCCCATGGCAATGCCTCACGCTTGTCCATATCGAGGATCTGCACCCAGAAATCCCAAAGGCCTGGGGTGGAAGCCAGAAAACCTGCACCAGTGGGGTGAAGGATTTGTGCCACCAGGCTGAGGGATCTGCCCTGGAGCCAGGAAGCGATGCTCATGGTGAAGATCAGGGCTCCCCTGAGGAGAACAGCAGTCATTCCCAGTGACAGCAAGGCCTGAGCTCCTCCTCCATTGAGAACAGCCAAGTTCGCATCAGGAAAACCAGCGGCAGCAAGCTTCTCCTAGAAATCAGCAGTCCACGCTCTTCCCCTCCAGGTCTCTTCCTATGCCATTAGCAACAATCCTCAGGTGGGTCTTCCATGCCCAGAACCACACTGATCTAGTTCAGCTGGCCTTCCAAACTGGCCATTAGTTAACCCACCACACAGCTCTACTCGGTATTCATTCATCCCAATGAATCCTGGGATCGATTACTAGAGGCGCCATCAAGGGAGGGTGGCTTAATGGAAAATGAGACCTGGAAGGTGGGGAAGCAGGTTCACATTGGAGGAAGAAGCAAGACAAGGTGTTCTGGGATGGGAGGGACGTAAGAGGATTCATCTGGGAGAGAAGCAGGAGCTCTGAGGACGCTGAGATGCATGCAGAAGGATGCCACAGAACCACCTGCTGGCACTGAGAGTGACAGTCTGTCGTGATTTGAGAGTACAGAGAGATGATGGGAAAGGAGATGTGGAACGAAGTTAGGATGTGTGAAGAAGTGGCAGAGGGGCTTACGGGGACTGGAAGCAGGTACGGGAGAAGTCTTTGCCTTTACAGCACCGTGGACCTCCTAGGGCTGCAGAGCCCAGCTGGCTTTAGTAGCAGCCATGCAGGAACAAGTTTGGCTGCCATTGCACCTGGCCCTCAGAGACAGGGAGAGAGGGCCAGAGGGCCTCTGGGAACCGCGACCCCAGAAGATGCAGCTCCTCACTGTGTCCTGTCCCCGAGGCCCATACCCAGACACCTCCCACACGCCTTCATTCTGCACACACCTGACACAGCCATGTCGCACTGGAGCTCTGGCCTGGGCCGGTGATGGAGGCCCTGTCAGACCTCCCTCTACAGGTGGCAAGGAGGAAAAGCCACTGCTGCCCGAAATTAAATTCAGCCGGGTTTTGTGGCTCAGGCAGAAGGCTGACCGTTAGCTCAGCCTCACGAGTGGAGGAGCCACCATCACTGGCGCTCAGATGGGTTTTATGGATGTGCACAGAGCCAGCCGGCTGCTAAGGGAGCCACTAATTAAAGTTCTGCTTTGGAGCGAGCTCTGTGTGGTCAGGGCAACCAACCATTCCCGCTTAGCCTTTGATACACAGCTGGGGCCGAGAGTTAGTGTTCCCTGGCTGGCCTGCCGCACAGGCTGCCTGATTACAACACACCTGGGGGACTCATCCCTTCCACCAGGGCGTCAGAAGTCAGCAGCAGCTGTTCACAGCGTCAGATGGATGACTCGCAGGTATTCTTCTGCAATCATGCGTGAAAGCTTGCTTCTTGAAGGTGGCTTCCAGGGATCCATTCTCAATATACTACAAAGTCAGCCACAGTACAAACACAGTGGCACGGCAGACCACATCCATGATGGTGGGCAGAGAAGTCTGGGAAGCTATCGTTATGAAGCAGCATGGCCCAGAGTTCATTGGTCTAGGAAGTGCAATAAGAAGATTGCTTGGAATTTACAGGGCTATGGAGAGCACATTACAGTGCTCTTGTAGGAAAAGCCTAGGGGTGAGGGGAGAGAGAGAGAGACTGGAGTTCCACTATTAATGAATGAAGAGTCCTGTGTGGCTTCTTTCCAGGTTTTTGGTGTCCCGAACAAAGAACTGGACAACACACACACAAAAGGCAGTGAAAGTGCACATAAGCAAGGCAGAAGAGAAATAACTGCAGAATGAGGATGCTCCAGTAAAAGGCTCACGGGGCCTGAGGATAAGGGAAAGGGATCTTTTGTATGCAAATTCCCAGGTTACCTCTCTTTCATGCAAATGAGGCATTGGCAAGGTCCCCCCTGGCAACCCCTCCCTTGGTGTCAGCCACACATCAACTGTCCCATCATTTGGCTTCCTGCCTTATATAAATGAAGGACCAGGATTATTGTCTTTTGATTGGCTGTGGCCACATGCAAATAAAAGATTGAAAATAGCATGTTTCTGGTCCAAAATCACACTTTTTAGATCGGCTCTGTGCAGTGATGATGGGTCGCTGTGTTAGAAGTGTCCCTCCCTCCCCCTGGAGAATCCCTGACCCTGTTGCTCTGTCTTACCAGTGTCCCCTTCAAGGGCAAACTCCGAGTTTCCTAATGTCCTGCCACCAGGTCCACCTCCTATGTGTCCCACTGACTTCTGATGTCACCACAGGCTGGTGACCAAGCCTCAGCACCTGGGCCTGCAACCCTGACATGTGACACCTTGAGCTTCAGCCTGCAGATGTGCTGGGATAGGTGACCCATGCTTCACAAGAGCCACCGGGCCATTGCCACTTGGAGGTGTGTCCTTGCTTTCATCTGCTCAGAATCCAACATGGACCTCCAGATGTCTGGGACTTGTGTGGACGAGAACGGTGACAAGTTCACTGGTCTGAGTTAGGAAGTGCTCAGTGGGAACGGAGGACCAAGGACAAGCGTAGGAGGACCCTGGTAGACACAGGCACACTGCCGCAGTGTGCATGCACCCAGGCACCATGAAAAGGCTCTCCAGCACGGGTGCCTTCCATGGCGCATACTCCACCAGCCTTCCCAGGGCTGATTTGGGCAGGCTGAGCTAAGAAAGGGCCGAGCCCATCAGAATGCCCGAGGAGCCTTCAAAACCCTTCATTTTCAAATCTAAACTCTGTAGCATTGGTAAGATAGTGTCACATATACAGCTGTCCCTCAGTAACCACAAGGAACTGGTTCTAAGACCCCTGGCCATGGATGCTCAAGTCCTTTATGTAATAGTTACTCTGAGTATATAACATCCACACCTTCTCCCTTATATATTAGACCATCTCTGGATGACTTGTACCCCCAGCACACTGTAGGTGTTCAGTAAATACAGCTACTGTATTGATCTGTTTCAGGAATAATGATGAGAACAGAAGTCGGTACATGCTCACAGTAGGTGCAGTTGTTCCTGAGTATTCTCAGTTGGTTGAATCTGTGGATGTGGGACCCATTGATGCAGGGGGCTGACTGCATCTGTTTAACAGTCTCTTTCCTCCTCTATGCACTGAGCATCCTTACTCTAAGCCACTTCTGCGTCCCCGTATCCAATACACGTCAGATCTCTAGCATGAAGCAGGGTCATGATGAATGTTTGTTACATGAATTAACCAAGGGTCCCTGAACATAACTAGGGTGACTTTTCCTCAGTCTCTCCCTACTTCCTCATCCCATCCCAAGCTTGATCATGCAGGGCAACCTGCTTTGCTGGACAGTCCCAGACATTTAATATACTGTTCCTCACTTAAGAGCATGCTGGTTAGATTTACCTTCAGATAGCGAAAGGATTGCCTTCCTTTTAATGCCAGGCCCAAGGAAGCCTGAACTTAATAGCCTTGCAAGAAATGTTAAAAGAAGTTCATTAGGGGCTGGGAATTTAGCTCAGTGATGCCACCGCCTGCCTCGCAAGCCCAAGGACCCGAGTTTGATCCCTGGTACCAAAAAAAAAAAAAAGAAGAAGAAGTTCATTAGAGAGGTATCATGGCTTGTGTTTGGATGTCCCTCCAAAGCCTCATGCAGTTTTAGATGGGGCTTTTCCAGAGGCAGCTGAATCTAGAGTGTGTGTCTAATTCATGGTGCAGTGCTAAGCCAGACAGGGCCTAGGATTAAGGGTGTGAGTTCTATACCCACCCTAAGTAGTCTAAATAGGGTAAAAGGGGCAGCAAGAGGCTGTTAAGGCCCCTTGTTGCTTTTGCTGTCTTCCACCGCCCTGAACTCTTTCTTCTCTGGCACCCTGCCTTGGAGCCAGCCGATTACGGACTGAAACCTCTATGAACTATGAGCCAAATTAACTTTTCCTCCTTTAACTCTGGGTGTTGGGTATTTTGTCTCAGCAATGAGAAAAGCAACACAGAAGGAAACTGCTATAGTTAAAATCTTCAATCTCTATACGGAAAATCAGAGCATCAGAGAAAGAAGAAGTGAAGATTAAAAGAAGTTCTCATATTCTGAACCGATCTAAAGGAATTCCAATTAATTACTGGATTGGCTTCAGTCTAGACACAAACCAGCAGTTACATGATGAGGAATCCCATAGTTGGTGACAGAACCTTGAATCTCCCTGTGTCACCACTCTGGATGAAACAGGGTCTGGTTATTTAATTTTCTGGAAGACAGAATGTTAATTCAACTGAACGGACTAAGTTAAATAATGTGATGTAAAGAATGAACCAGTCAGTGATTAGTACAGAGACCTGCTCCAAGAAGTATAAAATAGGACAGACTTCCCACTCTCAAAGGCTGCCCGAGTCTTCCCAGCCAGTGGTGCACATCAGATGCTGAATTTCTTTCTTGAACATCACAAGGTAGTAGGAAATCGTGAGGATGCAAGAGCTATAAACAGAGCAATCGAAAAGGAATTCCTGGCCCAGAACCACAGAGAAATAAAAAAGGGCTGGGCATGTAGCTCACTGTGGAATTCCTGGGTTAGTTCCCCAGTGCTAAAACAAAACAACAACAAAAGGTCTCTATTAATGTTAAAGTATGTGGGGAGGGGAAGCACTTTTAGTGCTGTGGCCAGGTTTCCCTCTGTGGTGAGCCTAAAAGCCTGGGCTCTAAATGCGCTTTGAAGTCATTTCCACCCTGCCCCACCCCAGGGAGGGTCAGGGTGGCGGTTGGCTGGAGGTGAGTGTCGCCTTCCCAGAAGGCAGTTAGGCAGTGGCTGTGATAATAGCCCAGCAGGTCAGTTCTGGGTAGTTTCTCCTGAGGGCAGATCTCAACAGACAATAGAATGTTCCTCTTCCTGCCTGACTAGCAACAGGAACTTGGTGCAGCTCCAGAAGGCAAAACTCACAGAAGTGTGAGGGCTTCTGCTTGGGCTCAGTTGGAGATTTTAAAGTCAGATTTGTCCACATGGAGCCCAAGGAATTAGTCAGTCAGTTCAGATTTTCCTACTCTGGCTCTAGGTCCATTGGAGGTGGCCTCTTTGCAGACTTCTCTGCAGTAAATTGTGATTCTCTGTATTTGCTCATCTTCCCATTGGATTTTGTAGCAGACATTTGCGCTGTGTGCTCACTCCTCTGAAAACAATTGGAGAGGTTTTTGTTGATTTTTCAATTTGTTCATCTTTTCACTTGTAAGGAGAGAGGAACAACTTCTAAGCTTCTTTCCTCTCAGATGAGAAACCAGAAACTCCCTATTATTCTTGGATTGATTCTAATTTTTCAAATCGATCCAAGACAACTTTCTATTCTTGCATTTAAATATATCTTCTTCTTGCCTCAAGGATAATGTTATTATTTATGCATTAGAAGTTTACTTATATATGCTCAGACCTGGCTTTTTTGGAGATTGTGTACAGAGAGAGGATGTCATGGTTTAGATCTAAAATATTTCCCCCAAATTTTTATGTCTGTGGAAGGTTATTGCATCAGTGAGGGCGCTGTAGCTGCCTTGCAGTTAGGAGGTGGGCCTGGTTGGAAGTCGTTCTCTGAAGGTGTGGACCAGAAGTGTGTATTCTCACCCCCAGCTCTTCCTCTTTCTTCCTCTGCTTCCTGCCCACCATGGGTCAAGTACCTTTCCCTCCGCAGGCCCCTCCACCATGCTGTTCCTGCCTTGGAGCAGCCGACCATGAACTGAAACCATGAGTCAAAATCAGCCTCTTTTCCTTTAAGTTGTAGATGTTGAGCATTGTGTCTCAATAGGAAATTGTGTCACAAAAGGAAAGTGACTCAGACAGAGAGATATTGATAGTTAGATGGCAATAGATGCAGAAGTGTTTGCCACCCAAGATCCATTTCCTTTCTGATAACAAACACTTGAATTTCCTCACGGACTAAGGCTCCCCATTGTCAAGCCACCTGTGTCTCAAGCAGAGCTTCTTGTTAGGACATGGGACCAGGTCTGGTGGCTTCCTGGCTTCTAGGTGCTGATGGGTGGCGTAATCCTTGAGATGACAGTGAGGACCAGCCTGAACCATCTTGTGATTGTTTTTTTCTTTCTCCACTAGCACTGAGTCGTTTAAAGTGAAAGCTAGGTTTTCTAGAGCAACACAAGTGGTAGGTTCTACCTGAAATGGAGCTAACACAGAAGAGAACTGAAGCAAGAAAAGAAGATGAACAGTTCTTGAGAGTGTTATGCACAGTCCTTTCAGCCCAAGGAAGTCTCTACTGGTGTTCTTTTCAATTCCCTCACCCTGTATATGTTTTTCCTTTCTTTTCCCCAAGCCTATTTGAATTGGAATTTTCTGTCACTTGTAAATTCAAAAGACCTGACAAAATGGCGCTTTAAGTTCATTCATTGAATTGTACTATTTCAGTCCAAACTGTGGTGCCCAAACATATCTGCAGACATCACAACCCTACCATAATGATGGGTTTTAGAGCCCTTCCTTGTTTTCAAAAGTGGTCTCTCACTTCGAAATTAAGCCCCTGTTTCTCCTGCACAAGAACTCCTTTCGTGCTATCCCAGCAAATCTGCCTCTGTGCTCTCAGAGGCAGAACTGGTCCTGAATTGTGTGGAGAGTTGCCACTGCCAGCTTGGCTATGGTGTTTTCTGGCAGCCCCAGCATCCAATCAAACTTTCTGGATCTTTTCCAATTATAACCCCATTAAGAAATACTCAGCATTTTCTGGCCTTGAATAATGTATTGATTTTTTTAAAGGAGAAAATACTCACGTAATAGAGTACCCCCCAGTGTTGACTTAAATTCTTTTTATTGTAATTTTTTTGTTTTAATTTTACTGGAATATATGCAAAGATAAAATGCTCCAAACCCTTGTGTTTATATAGCTTTTAGACAATTATAAAAATAAATTTACAGATCAGATACAAAATAAACTATAAACCCAATGAAATTGAAGCCCTGCATGCTGGTTTAAGAAGGCAGGGAGGCAGTTTTCCTGAGCCCTGGGGTGCTCAGAGCATGGGAGGCCTTTGTCTCTAATTATTTGGGTTCATCTGAACTCAGCATGGTCAGGTGGTTCTTGCCTGGTAGGGCCTGCGTTTTCCAACATTTTTCTCTATTTAAACTTACTTCAATGCTTCATTAGCAGGGCTTCCTATACAGGCACCGGCCTCTACTTAACACAACTACAACTGTTATTTATGAAGACTCACTGCTGTTTCTTATTGAGTCTGTGGCCATTAAAATTGTACCAAATGCCATATCAGCATAATAATAAACACGTTTGAACTATGGGGAACAACTCACATGAAGGTCTCCTAAGGTGGTCAGCTAAGCATTCAGAATATGTTTACATCATTTTAAACCAACTTTATTGGGGAACAGTTTATAAAGTATAGAGGTTTTAGATGCTTTGATGAATTTTGACAAAAATACATACATGTGTAACCAATATGCCATGCAAGATGGCAGAAGAGGGCCCATGAGGCAGGTGGTAAAAGAATTTACGAATAGACAAGGAATGTACAGAAGACAAAAATTTATTAAGATCAGGCTACACTGCCAAGGGGTTCAGTCGACAAGTTTTCGAGAAAGAAATAGCAAAATCATGGTGAGAGATTGGGAGTTTTATAAGGGTTTGAGGATATGGAAAATGGGTCTAGGCAGCAAATGTGGCTATCTAAACATTGTCTTTTCCTGGATCATTCAATACCATGCAGGTCTTCCAGAGCACATGTATTGAATGTAAGATTGTATGATTACAGTTGCATCTTTGAGAAGACCACTTCCTTAGGCCTTTAGCTTTGGAGAAGAAGGTGACAAAACGGTCTATACATATCTTCTAGAGAAGATGGGTCAGGATGCTTTGGGAGAAATGAATGAATCTTAAAAGATTTGTTGCTGTTTTATGACCACCTAATGAGACCAGGATGTCTGTAAGTGGAATTCCTTTGTTCAGTGGTTTTAACCAGAGTCCAGCTGTTAAGGGTTTTAACCCTTTTCACTGATGATAGGCCACCCCTACGTAACACCAACTGCCCCTTCAAAATGTCCCTATTCTCCATTTCACTCAATCTTTTGACTGCCAACTCCATTCCGCACTCCCAGTCCCAGAAAACCAATCCATTTTGCTTAAGGACTTCCAGTTCTGGGAATCATATGATGCCATGGAGTCTCTTGTGCCTGGCCTGGCTTCTTACACTCATCATGATGCTCTTGAATTTCTTCCATGTGGTTATGCACTTGGGGAGCTGCTTGTGTTTATTGCTGATAGGGTTCTGTTGCATAGATCTACCATTTTGTCTTCCCATGCACCTGCTAGTGAACATTTGGATCATTTCTACATTTTGACCATTAGGATCACAACTGATAGAACATTTTTTACACAAGTAATTTTGTGGATATATTCTTTTTGAGAAGTGAAACTGCTGTGTATGTAGCATATAAATAACTTTACAAGTTACTTTTACCAAGTTACTTTCCAACATGACTAAACACATTTTGTGTTTCTCCCAGGAATATTTGGAAGGTCCCATTCTGCCATGTCCTTGTCAATGTTGACATTATTAACTATTAAAAATGTTAACTTCTTAATATACTTTTGGCCCTTCATGTGTCTCATCCTATGCAAAACCTACTTAGAATTGCCTATTTTAAAAAATTGTTGTTTTTTACATTGAGTTTGTTGAATATATATATTCTCTCTGTATTATATATGTAGAGAGAAAGTATATTAAAATTCCTTAGATAAAAGTATTATAATTATTTCCCTCCCCTCCATTTTTGTTCATTTAAAAACATTTTAAATGGTTGCACTTTCATTTTTTAAGTCTCTTGAAATGCAGAAAATTTCAATTTGCATAAATTTCAGCTTATCAAACTGTTTACTTCATTACTTCTTTTTTATCCTTTCTAAAATAACTGACTCTGTAATGAAGAACAGCTCCTACTTTCTTTCCTTCTGAATGCTTATTAGATTGAGCATTAATGTATTAATGTTCAGGTCTATGATCTATTTCAAAGTAATTTTCTGATATATCCACTATTAGAGGTTAAGGCTCATTTCTTTTAAAAATTGATACCTCCAGCTTTTCAAGTACCACTTGTTAAGATGAACTTGTCAAATGTGTGTGGTGTCTGTCAGTTCAGTTTGCCAGATCTCTATTCTATTCCATGGATTTATATATGCATTCTTATGCCAACACCTAGAGTGCCTGCTAAATTAACTTTATAATAAATCTTGGAATCAAGTAATGTTACTCATTCCAACTTTAAAAAATTGTATTAGCTTTTGAATTCTCATAAGAGTAGTTGAAAATCTGTATGTCATTTTCTATAGGAATGCTTGTTGAGATGGTGTGTAGTCTACAGATCCATTTGGGGAGGGCTGACATTTTAATAACACTGAATCTCATCCATGAACATTGTATATCTCTACGTATGTTTAACTCTACTTTCTCTGTGGTAGTTTTAGTGTCAAAAATTTCTTAAGTTGCAACGTATTTTCATTTTGGAGAGGATACTTTTATCATACAAACAAAGCTAATGTCTCATGAAGTTGAAGAATGGAATCATGGCCAAAGGAGACAGTTTATTGGAAGGATAAGAAGAAAGAAAGCTCACAGTTGGGAGGGGTCTTGAAATGGGGTGCCAGGGTGGGCTTCCTGTCTACTTCATTTTTGGACAAGCAGAGCATGGGTGTCATCTGCTCAATGTCCACTTGTCACCTACCAAGGTAGCCCCATGGATTTAAAACAAACAATTAGGATCCAGGCTTTCTAAGGCAGAATTCAAAAGAAATTCCTTCTGTTGTTCAGTGTCTGAATTCCTGGAAACCTGGCCTGGATGTTGGGAGGGGCTGTTAACTTGGTGCATTCTATTCCACTCAAAGAGTTGCTTTCCTGGGGTTGGAATCCTAACTGCCAGTCTTTATCTTCACTTTTATCATTTTCCTCATGTTTATGTTTACATTTCTGGGCTTAGCAATCTATATAAGGAGTTGGCTCTTAACTCCGAGTATGCATTGTTTTCCTTGTAGGGCTGACTCCATCTTAGACACTATCCCTTTCTAGCTGCCTATTTCTGAGCTAAATACCTAAACTACCTCTTACACTACTATAAATAGCATTTTAAAGTTTTACTTCCCAAATGTTTATTGCTAGTGTATAGTAAAGGAATTGTTATTTGCATAATGAACTTATACCTGATAACCTGGGTAAATTCACTTTTTGTTGTAAAAGCTGCTGTGTATATTCCTCAAGATTTTTAAAGAGATGTATGACCTTCAATTAAGACAACTTTAATTCTTTTTAAATCCTTATTATCTTATTTTTTTATACTTCACTGTATTCTATAGGAACCTCCAACAAAAAAGATTTTGTTAGACTGAGGGACTTCCTTTCTATTTTTCATTACCCATTGTTTATATGATGAAGGAGTGTTGAATTTTCTCCAGGGGGTCTCTTTTCTCCAAGGGCTAACCTGACTGTATAATTTTCTGTTAATGTGTGAATTAATGGATTTTTGCATGTTGAACAAATGTTGTGTTCCTGGCATGAACCTCACTAAGCCATGATGTTCAATTCAGTTTAATATTTAATGAGGATTTCTATATTTATGTTCATGAGAAATATTAGTCTGTAAGTTTTTTTTCTCATAAGATCTCTGTCAGGTTTTCCTATGAGGGTAGTGCTGGCTTCACAGAAAAAACTGGGAAACATTTTCTTTTCTTGTCTTTTCTGAGTTTTCTGAGGGATTGATATTGTTTCTTCTTTATATGCCTGTGAAAATACAAGTCTACTTATACATTTGATTTTAAAATAAACATTCAGAAATTTTATTTCACTAACATGTTATATTTCTAAAAAAATTCATTGTATTCAATTTGTCGAGTTGCTTTGGCATGGTTCTGTTCATAATATACCTTCATTATTATTTCAATAGCTGAAAAATCTGTGCTTGTCTGGTTGATTTTTGTCAGCTGTGGGGCTGAGCTGCCTGCTCACTGCTTGTCAGTTACTTGGGTGTTTTCTTCTCCAGGCTGCTGGGCTCCCCTGGATGACTGTGTGCCACGATTCTTGCTGAACCTGGGGTTGAGGGGAGGCTACTCTGTGGCTCTTCTCACCCAGGGCTGACCTAGAGTTTCAGCTCCTTTCAGTTTCTTTGCATCCAACAACAAAGTTTAGAACATTTCCCTTTCTATTTTTATTGACAAATGGGAATGACTTTTTCCTTTATCCTTCCAAATACTAAATACTACTAGAAAATATGAAATTGAAAAATTTGAAATCAATGACACAAATCCTCCAGGTGCTAAGATCACAGTTTGGGGAAAACATGTTTTGGTGAATCATAGCTTTCTAGGAGGAGAAGTCTGTAAGGAAAATTTCCTTGTGCTCCAAGCAGGAGCCAGTGCTCCATTTGCCTCAGACAACTGAAGATCAGGTCTGTGGGCCAGTGAAAATCTGAGCTGCAATCTAAGTACCTAGAGTTTTTAACCCAAACTTTCTGCATGTGAGACTGCTAAATGTAATATGTAAATTATTGTCTGAGACATACCTGTATTAAAAATATTGCTTGTTGTCCGTCAATAATTCAAATTTAACGAGGCTTCCTACACTTTTACTTGCTAAACTAACAACATATTTCCCTAGTAGAGTGCTATTTTTATGCTAAGACTGTCTGTAAGAAGACACCATGAAGATAGCTTTCTTGTTTTTCCAGTAAAAAGGTGAAAATTAAATATAAGTTTCTACTCTTATATGCGATCAGAGAGCTTTGCCAATAGAGATTTTTGTCCTAGTGGAATTGGTAGAATCATTTTATAGTCCCGGGTTCTGGAGAATCCACAGAACAAATGTAATATCTTATGGAACCATTGTTTTTTATTTTACCACAATTATCTTGAGAAAAGGAATTTACTCTTCTTGCTGATATTAAAACTTACATGAAGGGCATTAAACAAAAGATAATATATGCTGATTTAAGGGTACTTGGAAAATTATAGCAATGTATAAACAAATTAATCAATAATAACATGAACACCCAAAGAGGATCTTTCACATTTTGATGTGTTCTTTCCACTTGATAGATATTAAGAAAGGTGTGTATGTGTATGTGTGTGTATGTGTATGTGTGTGTGTGTGTATGTGTGAATCCATTATATCTCAGATTCAAGCTGCCATCCATGAACATACCTGCATTTTTACAGAAAGAGATTTTCATAATAACCTGTAAGGTCATTTTTAAATACTGACTCCATACCCGTGATTATACACATATTTGCAATGAAGGCCTTGGACGTCACCCTATGTCCTAGTGATTGTGGTATGAGGCTGCCTGGTTCTTGGAAAGGCACATGCAATCTCAAACCTTCCAGTCACCGTCTCCCCAGTGTCACCCTGTGGAATGCCCATCTGTTACAGAAACGGCAGTTAATTGCTTGCTTTTCTGCAGCTTTAAGCCCAGCCAGTAGTTGGATTCACCATCCCGTCATTTGCTGTCTCTTGGAAGAGCTGGTTCCATGACATTACGCCAACACGGGCAAGTGGCGTCTTGAGCGGTGGCCATTTATTACTGAAGACACTAGAAAACTGGCCCAAGTAGGGCAAAGCCATGTTAGCAATGTAGAAACAGCAGTTGATCTCCTTTAACTGGGAGAGGGATTTTCATCTGCAACAAACAAACTATAGTGAAGAAGAGGACTCACAGGACAGCCTGGGGTCTGTGCATTTGGGATCTGTGGCCTTACCTCTGGGTGGTTCAAGGGGCCTTTTTATTATAAGCTGTTGCTTAGAGTTAACCAGGTCTTACATGACGGGTGACTTGGGGTATTTCTTTGCTTTGGAAAACTTAGTGAGTCCATTGATTAAGGGAGGTAGAGAGTGACATGCCAGTGGTCAGAAGTTCTCCTTTTAAAGACCAGTCTTCTAAGAACCAGCAATGGAGTTGAAATTTCAAGTCTTCATTAGCAGGGAATCTTGTCTTCTAGTCCCCAAATTTTCTATGCAAATAATTTGAAAATCGTCAGTCATGTCAACATGTCTCATAGGTCTATTGCTTTGGGAAACTGGGCAAAGCTATTCCTACACTTGGCCCCAAAGATACCAGATAAATAGTTATCCACCTGCCATGCATCTGGAACTCAGCCATTCTTCTGCTGCAGATATCTTCCAGCCTTCAGACACGGCTCTGCCCTTGTGTGTGCAACTCTGTAAGGGGAGGGTTTGGAGCAGAGGTCTGGGCTACAGGTGGGACAGGGACTTCAGGAGACCCTGCCCCTCCCTGTGGAGCTCCAAAGTAAAGTTAGGCCACAGTGACCTGGAGCCCCAACCCTGGCTGGGACCCTCAGTGTGCTGCAGATACAGCCTTCCTCCCACACTTGTTACTGTCTCTTGGAATTCCTGGTTTCCCTAAGCCTAGGCTTCCTCCAATCCTGAGCTAGGACATGGGCAGGGCTCCACTCTGTAACCCTGGAGTGCCTGGGTCTCATACTCAGGGACTGAAGCTCTGTGCTGGTGGAATGGTAGAAACCAGGTTCAAAAAAGATGTTCTTCTGCTATCCTTGACACCGAAAGAGCTTTCTTTCCAGATGTGAGAGGTGAGAAAAGCAGCATCATTTAACATTTTGTGCCAAGTCAATGCTGATCTCCACCTTTCTTCTGCCTTCCCTTTCCTTCAACTCCCCTTTGGTTCTTCTCCACAAATTCAATGACTTCCTTTCGGTAAAAAGTTTTCTTCAGGCTTCTGTCTACTCTTACTCTTTCTTAGAGTGGAAATGAAGTAATGGAGAGGCATCATCTATGAAAACACATTAGCTTCAATTTATGGTGGATTCCACCCTTTATGACCTCGGTTACTAGAGGACAACTTGATGCTCTTTGAGCCTCGGTTTTTCAGTATTTACAAAAGAGAGCTGGTAAAGTCCACTTCAAATGGGTGGCAGCGAAGAGGATGTGATTTAATGCACACACTCATATATTTTCTCATGTGAGGAAAACATCTCCACAGGATTTACTTCATTTCAGTCTTCTCTGTAAATCTCACTGAAGCAGATGGGATTTTGTGTGTGGAACATCTGATCAACTTGACCTCCAGCTCTGATTTGACTGCAATGATTAATCTCTTCTACCTTGCTGAGTTTTGGAGAACAAGATCCGATCCTTTGACCCGAAGTCCAACATCCTCACCCCATGGCTTCCGCATGGCCCCGAGGCCAGAGCTGCACCTATCCCAGGAACTCTCAGGCTCCCTTATGCATGGATATTTTTTCCTTATCTTGGGCTTTCTACACACATTTGACCTAAACTTTATCAAGTTGTAGTTCTCAATCCACTTCCATCTTTTCCACAAAATCTTCTTCCACTTCTCTAGCAGTATCCAGTGCCATCTTGGTATATTTTCCCATCACTTATCGTATACATCTTAAGCATCTCATGTAGCTTGTTGAGTAAATGTTTGTTTGAGCCACTGGGCTCTTTTCCCATTATAGAGTAAACCCTGGGAGATCAGGATGCTCATGTGACTCATCTTTATTTCTTTCTCAGAGCCTGGAAGATTATAATGTATACAGAAGACTCACTATGAATGGTTTTCAGCAGAGTGACTCATTTATTAAAATATAAAGTACTTGCCCACACAGTCTCCCAAGGTCATTTGCTATTTTATGGCCCTAAAAGTCTATCTTTTATTGATAACATTTCTTCTCTAGTCTCTCGCAAAATATTCTTAAATAATTTATGGCACAATCAAAGCAACAGTTTTAAAAATGATAATGCTAATTTATTTAATATATCAAAAGCCTTGGATTCCAAGAGAAGAAAAAATCAGGTAACTATAAGGTATGGAATTATTATACATGATGTGTGTATAAGGCTGGAAAGAGACAATCCAATACATTGATTTTTATTTTAGTAAATAGAGTTTTATGTAACTGTTTTGGTCTTGTTTGCTTACTTGAGTTTCCTTTTCTCCTGTAAAAACTATTACTTGCGTTTATGCAAAAGAGAAAGGAAAAAGGAAATTCCGTGTTTAAATTGAGAAAGAAAATAGAGATGTCATCACTGGGGCCTCCCTATGTTTTTAAGTAGCCGCTACCACTGGGCGCTGGGCCGGCCCTGCGGCCTCCCCCACTGAGCCCCCTGGAAGGGCTGCAGGCAGGGGATCCAGGCAGGCTCACACCCTCTCAGGGGCAGCCTCGCTCGGCAAGACTTTTCTGAATTGGAGAGAAGCTCTGCAAAGGGGTCCAACGTCTCTTTAATGCTGCACGAACCTCTAATTTAAAAACATTTACCCATGATATATTTAATATCGCTAAGCAAGGAAATCCCTGACCTTTGAGATTATACAGAAGTCTACAGTTTATGAGGTGGACACGTTCTCCAACATGGGATGAAGTTGACATGGAGTTACATTTCCTGAATGGAAACTATCCAGGTAACTACTAAAATGTTGCTGACATGAATACCATTTTCCAGAATTCTCTATCTACCGTGTCATGGCCACCTCCTCCTGCTCCAGTAACGTTTCCTCCTATGGGGTCTTTGTGCAGAAGAGAACAATGCTGGCGGTCCAGGTTGGGAATCAGAGAGACAGTGTATCATTTTATCTTCCCTAGTTTATGCAACCATGAGGACTAATCAGCCATCACATATAAACCCTTGATTTTAATTAAAAGCTTCCTTCTGGGCTATCTTAGCTCCAACCCACCCAAATAGGAGGAGGGGTTTTGTATCCCTGGGTGGCAGGACCTCATTGGGAGGTCTGTGGTCCTGGTCACTGACTTTCTCTGAAGACAAAGTGTGCATGAAGGAAACATCTCAGTTTCTTCTGATATGTAAAATGCCACGCTATTTGCGATGCCCTTCAAGTTAAAGGTTCGTCTCTTCCTTCCCATCCTTCTAAAATTTGGCAATGACTCTAAATCCACCTGTTGACATTGCACATTAACATAACAGTGCCCGGTGTCCCCTACGCCAACTCCCTATGATAAAAGTGATCATCCAGTACTGTGAGTCTATACTAATAAAATGAAAATAAAAAAGACAGCCATGTCACTGTTTATATGCTCATGACACAGTGAGGAGATCACCCAGGGGACAGCAGTCGATTTTCCCTGACCCTACAGGGGCCAGCACCACACGACTCCTCATCGACAGGATGCCCACACAAGCCTTGCACCAGTGCCGGTGATAAGCCTCACCCTGAAGTTTCTGACTTGATATTCCTGAAGAACCAACTTTACCCCGGTGTAATATAGTATGATCTCTACCAATTACTGTTAAACTTCACTGGCGGGATCAAAACTAACACCCTGTCATCCAGCTGGAAGACACAAAACTGCCGCCTGATGGGAGGGGAGACCTCCCTGCCTCACCCTCTTCCTGGGTCCTCCTCCTTCTTCTTTGGATTGAACTTGTTCTTATTCTAGTTTTTTAAAAAGTTAGACAACTTCCAGCTTTCTGTTTTCAATGTGAACACTTGATGTTATTAATATTCCCTTAAACACCAGTTTATTTGCAATCAATGTGCTGGGATTCTATTTTCATTAAATTCAAAATATTTCCCATCCTCTTGCGTAGCTTCCTTTCCATGCCATGGGCTGTTTTAAAATATTTGCAAGTATTTGAAAATTTTTCCAGATATATTTTTCTATTGGTTTCTACTTTATTCCTAATGACTGAACATTTTTACTATAATTTCAATATTCTCCATTTGTGAAAGGTTGTTTTTTAGCCAACAGTGAAGCATATCCTAGGTATTCTTCCATGGAAACTTGAAAAGAAAATGTACTGGCTATTATTGGACATTTCCATAAATATCAGTGAAGTCAAATTGATCAAAAGTTCAGCCAGGTGTGGCTGTGCATGCTCGTAATTCCAGCACTCAGGAGACTGAAGCAGGAGGGCCACTGCAAGCTTGAGGCCAGCCTGCAAGTTCAAGGCCAACCTGAACTAATAGCGAGACCCTGTCTCAAAAAACCAACCCCCCCAGAAAGAGAAAAAAGTATAGGTCAGGTCCTCTATATCTCTAGATATAATGTTGAACTGTCTAGTTGCGATTGTGCATTTCTCCTTTAAGCTTATGGAATTTTAAACCCTCTTGTTAGGGAAAAAAGTTATGCAATGGCTACCTCTGGTAATACTACTCTTCAGCAGGCTATTTTGTCTGATATTCATTTAGTTGCTCTAGCTTTCTTTTGATTTGTGTCTCATTTTATATTCTTTAATGTGTAAGCCACCCATGTCATATTAAAAGTGGACATCTTATAGATATCATATATTTGAATGTGAACAGTTTTATCCATCTGTCTTTTAAATGGTGTATTTAGATGATATATATACAGTATTATTTATATATATTTAGACTGTACATATACTTTATATACATACATATATATGTACTTTTTCATGTGGTTATAATAAGATTTATTGTTTTGCTGGTCATTTTTTATTTGTTCTATTTTCACTTTCTCATTTTGTTCTTCTTGAATTAATTCAATGTTTTTAAACATGATTCTCTTTTGTCTCTAGTATTGAAGTATCAAATGTTTTTTTTTAATTACTGTTTTTTCTAGGATTTAGAATGTACATTTTGAATTAATTCTACCCTGTCTTCAAATAGTATGCCCTTCTCCTGTACTGTAAAGATCACTGAACTGAATTCTTCCTTCTTTTCTTTACATAAGGGTCTGGTACAAAGTTTCCTTCAGAGGTGGGGCTGTGGGGAGCTGGTTGAAGGGGGGGTGTGCTATGCTCACGAGTGAATTAACCCATCAATAAGTTTCTCACTGACTGTGCTGTCAGGGGCAGGGCCTGGCTGGAGGAGCTGGGTCACAAGGTTGTGACCTGGAAGAGAACATTCTTATCCTGGGTCCCTTCCTTTCACTTCAGCTTCTTCCTATAATCTCTGTCTCCCAGGTGCCAAGGCTTGAGCAACTTTCCTCTGCCACACCCTTTTGCCATTTCTGCTTTGGAGCCAGCTGGTCATGGACCTGAACCGCTGAAACTGTGAGCCAAAACAAACCTTTCTTCCTCTAAGTTGTAGATGTCAGGTGTTTTTGTCCCAGCATTGGAACAGTACTAATAGACTTTCTTTCTTATGTGTTCTCCTACATTTTACTTTTATATATGCTAAAATATAGTACACAATGCCCTCAAATGACATTGCTTTTATGCAACTAGTGATATTTTAGATCAATTAAAGAGAAAAATGATTTAATACTTACCTTCATTTATGTCACCACCAGCACTCTTTATTTCTTTGGGTAGACCCACATTTCTGCATGACATCCTAGTTCTTTGTTCCTAAGAACATCTTTTACCATTTCTTGTAGTACAAATCAGTGGTTGATGGATTTTCTGCTTTGCTGATGTGAAAGAATTTTTATTTCATGTACTCTTGGGAAGAGAAATTCATGAGGTACGGAATGCTGAGTTCATTGCTTTGTAAACAGGATGGAAGCTGATCATGAGCGGTTTCTGATGAGAAGTCTGCCTTCGAGGGTTTCTCTTTATCTTTAATTTACACCAGTTTGAGTATCACCTATCTAGGTGGCTTTTATTTGTGTGCTTATGTGTACTTAACTTTCTTATTATTCTTGAGCTTCTCTCATGCATGATTTTTGTGTCATTTATCCTTTTTGTCAGTTCCTATTATCTCTTCATATATGTCTTTTGATTCTTTCTCTCATGGTTCTAGTCATACACACACAAGATAATTTGATATTGTTCCACAGCTCTTGAATATTCTAGTCCATTTTATGCTTTTCCATGCTGTTTTTCCTCTGTTTTAGCCACTGTGTCTTCAGTTTAACTGGTTCTTACCTTGACTGTCCTGTGAACAGATATGCGCCTGTTCAAGGCATTTTTAAAAACTCTGCTGCAATATTTTTCATTTCTATTTTTTTGGCAATTTCTCTCTCTTCTAAAATTACTCTCTGTCCTTGCATATTTCTACTCTCACCACTGAATCCTCTGAAATAGTAGGACAGTTATTTTAATCACCTCATAGTTTCTTCAGCTGAGTCAGAGGTGGCTTGAATTTGTCCCCCAGTTTTGGCTGTTGGACGCTCGGTCCCCTGGTGACAGTGCTGGGAGGCAGTGAGGCAGAATGGGACATCCTTAGGCCAGTTGGGGCTCCCTAAGAAGGGCCCATGGAATCCCTGAATTGTCACAACAGTTGTTACACAGGCACTGGGGTCCTCATCTGCCCTTCACACACGCACTTCCCATGATGCAACACCGGCAAGAGGGTTCTCACCGAACTGTCACTAGCTGTGAGAACTTTCAGAATCCAGAAATGTGAGCTGCATATACCTCTCTTCTTTATAAAGTTACCTAGCCTTAGGTATTATATTATAGCAATGACAAATGGACTAATCCAGGGTAGCATCTGTGTGTTTCTGCTGATTGTTGTATCTCTCCTTGGATGTTGTCTTGCTTCTCCTTAGGTCTGAATGAAAGTTGTCCATCATGTGTAGGGCAGAAGAAACTGAAGTGCATAGGGTTCAGGGTGGGAATTGGACATCCTTTTTTATTATTTAAAATGTATAACTTTATTATCATTCACTAAACACACACATATACAAAAATTAAAATTATTCAAAGAAAAGCAAAGCAAAGGAAAAAAACTATAATAATATTCAAATATAATAGAACTCAACCAAAGCAAAACTGAAAGGTACTTAAACATTTTTCCATATAATTTTAAAAAACATTCGACAAAGGCATTCAACAAAATCCAACACCCGTTCATGATAAAAACCCTACAGAAAATTGGAATAGAAGGTTCTTTATCTCAACTTGCTTAAGGCTATCTATGAAAAACCAACAGCCAACATCATATTAAATGGTCAAAAACTGAAAACTTTCACACTAAAATCAGGAATAAGACAAGGATGCCCACTATCACCACTCCTGTTCAATATTGTTCTGGAAACATTAGACACAGCAATTAGAAATGAGAAAGAAATAAAAGGAATAAAGATAGGAAAGGAAGAAGTTAAACTGTCATTATTTGCTGATAATATGATTCTTTACATAGAAGACCCAAAATACTCTGCCAAAAGACTTCTAGACTTAATTGACAGATTCAGTATAGTAGCTGGATATAAAGTCAACACTCAAAAAGCAATAATCTTTTTATATACAAATAATAAACTCACTGAGAGGGAAATTAGGGAAACAATTCCTTTTACAATAACATCCAAATGAAATATCTAGGACTCAATCTAACAAAGGAAGCAAAAGATCTCTATACTGAAAACTATAGAACTCTGAAAAAGGAGATCGAGGAGGATTTAAGGAAATGGAAAGACATCCCTTGTTCCTGGGTAGGAAGAACCAATATAGTGAAAATGGCCATACTTCCAAAACTACTATATAAATTTAGTGCAATGCTGATTGAAATTCCAAAAATGTATTTCACAGAATTAGAGAAAACAATCCAAAAATTCATTTGGAACCAGAAGAGACCTAGAATAGCAAAAGAAATTCTACTCAACAGAGACATGGCAGGGGATATCACAATCCACAACTTGAAACTATACTACAAAGCTACTGGGATAACAACAGCATGGTACTGGGAAAGAAACGGACCTGAGGATCAGTGGAATAGATTAGAAGATGCAGAAACAAATTCAGACATACTCAGCCACCTCATCTTTGACAAAGGAGTCAACCATCCTCATTGGATGAAAGATAGTCTATTTAATAAATGGTGTTGGAAAAACTGGATTTC
Source organism: Heterocephalus glaber (assembly GCF_053883595.1). Lineage (NCBI taxonomy): Eukaryota > Metazoa > Chordata > Mammalia > Rodentia > Bathyergidae > Heterocephalus > Heterocephalus glaber. The sequence goes on from NW_028258381.1 coordinate 11,921,219, forward strand.
AACCTGTCAAAGATTAAAACTAGACCCAAACCTATCACCATGCCCTAAACTAAGATCGAAGTGGATTAAAGATCTAAATATTAAGACAGAAACACTAAACTTGCTGGAAGATAAGTTAGGTAGAACTCTTGAAGACATTGGCATAGAAAAAGACTTTATGAACAAAACCTCAGTAGCACGGGAACTAGCACAAAGAATTAACAATTGGAATCTCATCTTATTAGTATACGTGCTGCCGAAGCAAGCACAAGGAATCTCATCTTATTAAAAAGCTACTGCACTGCAAGAGAAACAACCAACAGAGCTAAGAGACAACCTACAATGTGGGAAAAAATTTTCAGCAGTTATACCTTAGACAACGGACTACTATCTAGAATATATAAAGAACTGAAAAAAATCAGACTCCCCAAATTCAAAGACCCAATTCAAAAATGTGCATCCGAAATGAACAGACATTTCTCAGACAGGGAAGTAAAAGCAGCGAATAAATATATGAAAAAATGTTCAGCATCACTGGTCATTCGAGAGATGCAGATGAAAACAACACTGAGATTTCACCTCACCCCAGAAAGAATGGCTGCTATCAAGAAATCAACCAATAACAAATGCTGGCAGAGGTGTGGGGAGAAAGGAAGCTTCCTCCATTGTTGGTGGGAGTGCAGACTGGGGCAACCAATGTGGAAATCAGTATGGAGATACCTTAAAGAACTGGGCCTAGAGGTCCCATTTGACCCAGCTATTCCCCTGCTGGGTATCTTCCTCAAAGAACTAAAAGAATCATACCACAGTGATATATGTGTACCCATGTTTATAGCGACACAGTTTGTAATAGCTAAAGCTTGGAAACAACCCAAGCGCCTATCAACTGGAGACTGGATAAAGAAGATGTGTTTTTTTTAAAATAAAATGGAGTATTACTCATCCATAAAGAATGAGAAACTAGGGACATTTATAGCTAAATGGATGCACATTGAGGTGATACTCTTAAGTGAAATAAATAGGGCACACGTGTAAATACTGAATAGTTTCTCTAGTGTGAGAAACTGAAAGTTTAATTAAGGATTAAAATGATTAAAATGATTAATTGATAATTTGAAATATGAAGAAAAGGTTCAAAGGGGTAGGGTTGACTGGAGGGGAAGGGGAGAGATCAGAGTTACAGGCTGGAATCTGGAAAGAATCCATATATAGATTGTGTTTAAAACTATAGGAAGAGATGTAGATAGAGACTAGGCTGGAGCTCATCAGTGAGTTGGGAAGGAAGAGTCACTGAGATCAAAGGAGAGAAGGGTATGTTTCCAGAAGAAGCACATACAATTATGTACAGTACACAGTACTCGATAGTGTGATAAATGACTATTACTCTTTCAGGTACTTATCATAACATGCTGTGCTTTTCATCCTTTAGAGCATAATCCTACTTATATAAAAGAGTTTACTGTAAATCAGTGTGCTGCTATGCCAGTGGTAGCCTCATGTATCTCGTATTTAACTGTGTATTTGGATAATATCAAGGGGCCATCACAGGTGATTGGCGTATACCTTTTCAGTTTTCACTTAGAAGTTGCCACTCTGCATGGTATTTTGCGATACACATGGATGAAATTGCCTAATAACACATTTCTCAGATTATATTTCCATCATGTGTCACATGACTATTTTGAAATTTAAATTAAAAAATTTTGACCTATGTAGAGTCTACTAGTTAACTAGAATTTTTTCTCCAGACCACTCCTTGTTCAATACTAGTTTAAAAAGTCTTCCTAAAACAAATCACATCTTCTGATTTCTTGTTAATGCTTGGACATCTTTTTTCTTTTGCTGGTGCTTTAGCATAAGGTTTTCCTTTTCTTTCCTTTTCTTTCTTTTTTGCAGTACTAGTGATTAAACCAAAGACCTTCCTGCTGAACTACATCTTCACTCCTTTTTAATTTTTATTTTGAGACAAGTTCTCTCTAAGTTGCCTAGGCTGGGCTCAAACTTGTGATCTTCCTGTCTCAGCCTCCCAGAGTGCTGGGATTAAAGGCAGACACCCCCACAACCAGCTCCCAGCCAAAACTCTGGGTCTTTGTTTAATATCATATACAGGAAATAAATATATCATATATCATGTCAAATAGATAATACAGCCTGCCAAAAAATTTAAACATACTTCAGAAGAAGAAAAATTTGTATAAATATTTTATTGAAACATCATGAGATTAACACAAGTTACCTTGTCCTCTCCAATGACAAGAGGTGCTCAAAGTAGTGCTCATGAGCTTCCAGACATTTATTAGTGCAGTGAATTGCTGCTTGGTAGCTTTGCTCATTGAGATTGCTGCACATGCATTTTCAATTTCTTCTCTAAGGGCTGGCAGCATAGTGGATTTTCTGTGACATCCCCTAGGGTCTCCCCATAGGAGGGTAATGCCATATGTTGAAAAACGTTATGCTTTTTTTCTTTTCTTGAAGTGTTTATACATATTTTTTTTTGCAGACTCTGTGTATGTATGAATCTATATATCATTCTTACTTATTAATTCCTAAGAATAAGTATATATTTCATATAGACGACAAATCATATATATATATATATATCTCCTAATTGCAAGTAGTTTCTTATTTCACTGACAGAATAGTGTGGACAACAGTATCTTTTTATTTGGTTTTCATTTGCTTCTTTCAGTATTTTCTCTGTCTCCTCCAAGTTTTTCTTTCTGTTACTTCGGAAACAAGATTTTATTCAAGTGTAAGATTATACATGGCTATATTTTCAAGAGAACAGGTGGTGCACACCTGTAATTCTAGCATTCTGGGAAGCTGAGGCAGGAGGATCGCAAGTGTTAGCACAGCTTAGGCAACTTAGAAACTTAGCAAGTCCCTGCCTCAGAATAAAAAATAAAAAGGGCTGTGACTGTAGTTCAGTGTGAAGTAGCACTGAAAAGAAAAGGAAAACCAAGACAAAACAAAAATAGGAGGAGGATTTAGGTGACTGAAGGAACTAGAAAATATGAATGTGGGTGTTGGACTCATCGATTTTGACCTTAATTGTGTGAGCTGCTTGTGGACCTAACCCTTAACCTCGCCTGTGGGTCTTTTCTACCGGGGGGTGCCATCCACCTTCCCTTCGTCCTTCTTCCCGCCGTGGTTCCTGAGGGGCATGGCTGTAGACCTACTCTCAGTGCGCATGTGCACAGCTCCTGGGCATGCGCGCGGCTGGAGTTCCCCTTGCTCCTGGGCTGGCTCGCAGTGTTCACGGGCATCATCGGGTGAGGGAGGCCTCGCGCACTATGCTCTTTCCTTCTCCCCGGGGTCAGGGCGGCTCTGGTCACCCAGAACTGCTCCTGTTGCAGTTGAATTCTCTTGGTTCTCTACTCACCGCACCGCCTGGGGGTCTTCTCTGGGGTCTGCTGAGTTGCTCACCCTGTCTCTAGGTAGCTGTGGGTGACCATGCGTAGTTTGGATTATGTCCTACGGTTGCAGTCTTAAAAGTACATTTTCTGAAAGGACGATTTTTCCTTGTCTCTTTTCTACCTATTTTTATTTCCTCTACCCTACCTGCATCTCTCCCATCTGTTTAGTTAGCTTTTGATATTCTCTCCTCACATCTCTTATCCCAGATTCATGGTTGCCATGGGTTTGTGCCTTCCGAAGTTAACCTTTAAGACGCTATAGAAGGAGCCCATTTGGGTGGCTGTGTTAGATCTTTCTTTAAAATCTGGAGGCCAAATAGAACATGCCTCGAATTTCTCCCTGATCTTCACCATGTACAAGAGAGACGTGGAAACCGAAGATCAGGAGGGGTGATGTGTCTTAATTAGAACATATATTTATAGTATGTGAGAAATTTCATTTAATTGATGAAGAGAAGTTTTTTCAGTGGGCTCACAGTACACATACTAACAATATATTCACAAGGAATGATTTTAAATCAACAACACAGGAGAGAATAAGAACTTGAAAATAAAATTGTAGTAATGAGTTAAGACTACATGCTTGAAATAAAACAATTATGTTAGACAAAGCAAAGATTGATGAGTAATCATTCTTTAAAGTCAATAGATGAGATCATGAAAAACGTGTAATTGTGCTCACAAATATTTTACTTCTCTAATTTCAGATATTTTATTATGTGTGACTTACTTATATTTTTCTGCAACTTCAAGATACTCTGCATGGCCATGAATTATGTAATAAAATTGGCACACCAATTTAGATAAGTTGAAGACTGCAGTTGCCTGAACTTGTAGGACACAACGAATGAATACAAACTGAGAGTTTATAGTTTTAAACCTGACACTTCTTACTGAGTAATCTATACCATGATATTTTCTTCTATATTTGTATTGTGATCTCCCCAAAAGTTATCTGACAAGCACTGTTTTTATAGAAGGGTAAACATGAGCAGTAAATGGTTTTTCCTCCATAGCTAAGATGAGAAATGTCTCCACAATTACCACTTTAGCAGCACTATAAAATGTCCTTTATCTCTTAATTGTTTTCCTGTCAAGGAAAAGATAAAAGAAACACATCAAAAACATCATCCTTAAATACCTTCAGTGCTTCTGGGGGCTCAGAGATGATTCTCATTTCTAACAGTGTGATTCCAAAATTTTTAGTATTTCACATCTGTTTTTGGGCACTATGATTGGCAGTAGGAAGAAAGAGAATTAGGCACATGATGATTTGCATGCTGAGGTGAGACTGGCAATAGAAACAGGGGATCTGTCATCATATGCTGAGTGGTGTGGTTCCGGGTGCTGTAGAGTCTTCCAGAGATCCTTTCCAGGTTCTCATCCTGAATAAAAAATTGGACAAGACAAGCAATGTGGCAAGAGTTTACATTCATTAAAAGTAGGAAAAACAGTATGCTCCACAGAGTGAGTTTGGGCCGTTGAGAAAGCTTGTAGTGACCAGGAGGTTAATGGCTGCTGTCTTTTGTATCCGCCATTGTGAAATCACATAGGCTGTCCTATCAGAAACCTTCTTGATACTGCACCAGGAGAAATGAAGATAGAATTTTCTGATTGGTCCAGGTGCAGCCTCTGGGAACTGTTTTTTCTGCAGGGACACTGGGTCACCATGATTGAGAAGCCACACTCATTTTTTCAGGTGCTTGGCCACCCTTAATCTCCTGCCTCAGTTTGGTGTCATCAAATGTGCGCTGTCATGTGGGTGGAGCAGGAAATGGGGAGTGTTCAGGAAACGGCTTGGGGGGAACCAGCATGGGACTTTAACCAGAACCAGGCTCTACTGAAATAACTGAAAACAACACAACAGCTAGCAAATCTGGTTATCAGACCAGAATCAATGGCCACCTAAGTGATTTGCTTCCACTCAACCCGAATTGAGCAAACCGTTCAAGATCGTGCCTTGGCACAACTACAGATGTTTATATGAGGCACACTTTCGGTGCCATGCACAAAGAGTGTATTCAGATGAAAGCTCATCACTCTGGCCCTTCTGAACAGGGCTGCTTTGCCCCGGGACTGAGATGCAGCTGGTCCAGTAGAGAACAGCTGTGACAATTGTTTATGAGCAATGTTGATCCTAACTGGTCAGTGCCTTATCCATGGCAGTTTGTGTAAATGTTTGAATATAGCTACCATTCATACTGATGGATGGATTTGATTATCCCAAGGTAAGCTTTAACCAAATTTGCTTGTTTAATTTGAATTGAGGAAAAACTGTTCCGTAGTTTGAATAATGGCATATAAGGAATAAATTCTAAGTAAAAAGGTCAGGAGACCAGGAGCATCCTGAATGCCTTTCTGTATCTGCTGTGGCCATTTTTACATCACCTTAGGACAAATAGCTATTGACTTCCTTTGTTGGTTTTATAGTTGGGTTGTCTTTTTGTTGTTGAAAGAGTTCTTTATGTGTTATGGATACTAAACCCTAATCAGCTATATGTTTTGCAAGTATTTTCTCATTTTGTGGCTAGTCTTTTCACTTTCTTCATAATGCCCTCTGATGCACAAAAGCTTTGATGAAATCAAGTTCATATTTTTCTTTGTGGCTTGTAGTTTTGATGCTACGTCTAATAACCCAAGGCCATATTTGAGTACAAGTTCTTGAAAATTTAGCCTCATCTTTTCTTCTAAGACTTTTATAGTTTCAGCTTTTATATTTTGGCCACTGATCCATTGTCAGTTAAATTTTGCCTATGAGAGGAGATATGGTTTGAACTTTGCTTGCTTCTGGATTTCTGTTTTCTAAGGTCCATTTGTTGAGGAGACTGTTTCTTATGCCTCACTGCATGGACCAAGTACGCTTGCTCAGCATTACATTACCACAGACATATGGGTTTATTTCTGCACTTTCAATTCTGTCAATTTGGTTACCTGACTTTATGCCAATCCTTATGGTAATGCCACACTGATTTGATGAAGTCATACAATTGTACTCTTTTCCCAAAGGTTTCTTTACCCATGTAGTTGTCGGTTTCTTCTTCTTTTTGTTTCATTGCTGAGTAAGTATTTGTTGGTTGAAAAATAATATTTTTCAGTAAATGCCCATATTTCTATAGTTGATTTGAAGATTTGCTGTGATCCTGATCCTGAGTATTAGGCAGAAACTTAGACATGGGCAGGCCTGCAGACAGGTGGGTGGGGGCTACTTGAAAAGCAAAGAAGATGTGTTTCCCGTGTTTTCTTTTGGCTTCTCCATGATTAGCTATAGATAAAATCCAAGGTGTGGTTTCAAACTCTATAGAATGTAACCCCTTCTGAGTGTGAGTCAAGGTCCAGGGCACCTACAAAATCCACACCATGCATGAGGAGTTGCAAAGAAACTGAAGATCTCCAAACAAACTGCTGTAAATGGAAAATATCCAGCTAGGGAGGAAGAAGGGAACTGCTTCCCTCTGAAGTAGGTCAACACAGTTCATTTCTCTTGTAAAAGAACTGTGACCTTGGAGGAAGGAAAGGACATTCCTTGAAAGACCCAGTTAATCATAGAAATGCAACCTAGGACCTCATTCAGGGCCCCCGCCATCTTGATGCTGGCCACCTGCATGACTGAAGGTGTGTTCTCCTCTCTATCTCGGAAAAGCTATCATTTTGCAATAAACTCTACCTATGGTCTCTCTGACTCCCTACAAGTCTTGTCTGAAATATTGTCAAGAGGCACAAAGAATCCAGGTATATTGCTTATTCCTTGTGATGTTAGGACCTGGCTTTCCAGTGTCCTGAGGATCGGTGTTTTCAGCCATTTTGAAAAATTTACAGCTATTATCATAACAGTGTTGCTTCTTTATTAATCTTGTTACAATCACATTGTAGCTAAAACTCTCATTAGTAAATTTCTAAATACATCAGTCTTTTTCACACCCCTTTACTACTGTGCATTGTTCTGTCTTGGCTTGTATTCTGAACAATTTTCTGATGAACTGTACTCTTGCTTACAAATTTTTCCTCAGCTGTATCTAACTTGTTGTTCAACCTGTCCAATGAGTCTCTCATTTTAATAGTTTTCAGAAGTTATGCTATGTAATTTTTCCAAATCTACCTGGTCCCTTGCTCCTTGTTTATATTTCGGAGTGTCACTTTTGTCTTGGGTCATATGTTAATGTAATTAATGTCTGTATTCAGTTAACTGCATTATGAGGCTTGGTTGGTTTGTTCTTATGCACAGTGTTCTGCTTTGTGTATTTTGTGATTAATTTTAAATGGCTGGATTCTGTAGACATTTTTTAGAATATTTTCTATTGGTTGAAAAAAATATCTTCTGTTAATCTGTTCTAATACCACAAGACTACAGTAAAATTCTTTGTCTGAGGTTTTTCAAGCAACATACATAGCACAAGTTCTGTCTATAACTCTGACTAAATTTTTTGAATATTTAATGTGAATATTTGGAAAATATCCTCCCCTGAGCCTTCAGCCAAAAACAAGTGCATTTCCTTGTAAAAGCTGGGTTCAAACTTGCAATGCTCCTGCTTCAGCCTCAAGTGCTGTATTACAACCCTGTTTTCTTTTTGGATTTTAGGATTGATTGTTTTCCTTTAAGTTAGCATTTTACCAGAGGATGTGATGTTTATGTTTCACCAGTGAACACGGTCACTTTTAGACTCCTGGCCTGAAGTCTGACCTAGTTTTCAACACCTATTCTTTGCAAAACTACTTTTAAAACAACAGTGTTTTGATGAAATTCTTCATGTTGCTAAGATATAAACCCCTCTGTCATTCCTCAAAACCCTTCAGTAGAGTTGGTGGAGTAGCTATTTTAGCTTCCTTATTTGTTTTGGCCATATGTATAAACCGAGTTTCTATCAATGTCAGACAGATGGAGAGGATATTCACAGGGTATTCTGACATGGATTCATGAAATTAATCATTTCAGTGAGGACTTGTTTAGAGCCAGAGATAGCCTAAAAAATGTAAGACCTCTGAGGAAATTTTAAAAACACTGTGGAAAGCTTTGATTGCTATTGGCTTCAGATAATGTACTATCAAACTTTTTTCATTTGATGTGATTCTTCAAGTTTTTCAAGGCGCATCAACCTTATTGGACTTTGTCAAAAGCAAAATTGTTTCTCAAAGTAAATTTTAATTTTTCCTCTTCTCTTTGATTTTTGTGTTTAAATCTAATAATCTAGTACAAATATTCCTAGACTTCTAAACTACCCCTTCATTAAAACCAACAATCTGAAAGGCACTTTCTCTTAAACCTTTTATTTTCATTAATCAGTGGCGATCAATGTTTCCGATGATGATCAACGAGAGAAACTCAAGGATGATTATGGATTGCTTGGGATTGAGTTCAGTGATTGAATTATCTTTCTGTCCTCTGTGAATCTGAACAAAGGAATCTCTTTACGCAATTTACCATAATTGCATTTCAGAAACTTTCTTCAAATGTGAGCATATAATGGATGGTAATTTTTATGGTAAACAACAAGAATAATTAATTATTGCTTTTGAGAATAGAAACATAATCTAGTGCTAAATAGTTCATGCCCTGACATTTGTTTGGATCTTTGTAAATTGTAAAATGTGATATAAATGCAAAGCTTTATTTAATTCAGTTATGAATTGGCCTTTTTACCAACCTCACTGTTAATTGCTTTAGAAGATCCCAATGTCCGCTATCAAATAAAAAATATAAGCAATCAGGCCTTGCGTGAGCACTGCATGAGTAGAGAACAGAAAGCTGTGGATGGTGCTGGCCACAAGGTCCTCCCCAAGGAGAGTAAGGGTTCAGTCTGTGATGGTGGGATATACTGTGTGGATCTGCCGAGACTCTTTGGGACCCAGTCCAGGAGCCGCTTTGCCTAATGGGATTATGTTATTTATTCTCTTAAAAAATCCATCTAGAGGAAATGCTGGTTCAAGAGGCAGAAGGTATAGTGCATGTGGAAGTGATTTTAAAGCCATTACATCATTATATGAGGATAAAACAATATTATAACAATTATGTATATATTGAATATGTTTCACATTCCTGAATTCTGAGATTTTTCCCCTAATATTCTAATTTAAGCCTCAACTATTGCAATCAAATGATTAACTTTGTCATAGTTCCTGATCAATGACTGCCTCTAAATTTTATGCCTGACATTTCCATGGTAAGGTAATTATCCTGACCAGCAATAACAGTTGTTTTCAACTACAGAAAATTCTTTAATTATTCTCTGCTACACCCTGAAAGACCCGGGCTACAGGTCAGTGTTAAGACTGATCTTGTGCATATGGGAAGGGGGCCAAGAGGTGGAGGGAAGGGGGAGGAGTTGGAGGGACGGGGACAGATGTAGAATTAAGATGTGCTATCGGCCGGGGATTTAGCTCAGTGGTTTCGCTGCCTGCTGCACAAGCGCAAGGACCCGAGTTTGATAACCGGTACCAAAACAAACAAGCAAAGATGTGCTATGTACACCTACCAACTCACTATATAATCATTATGTACTGCAAACATGGATCCATAAAAATTCAAAAGAAAGCAAGCCGGATATGGTGGCACATGCTATGAGCCTAATATTCTGGTAGGCTGAGGCAGGAGGATCACAAGTTAGAACCTACCCTGGGCAGCCTAGAGACTTAGTGTGGTCCTGTCTCAAAATACAAAATGAAAAAGGACTGGGGATGTCTCTCTTTCTCTCATCATGCACTCAGAAGCACTCAGGTTTCCATATTTGCATTCAACCTAGGTCATCGACTGAGGAGGAAAGAAGACGCCTGGGTAGAGATTTGCCTGTTAAATATTCATCACCAAACCTTTGATGCTAACAAAATACCAGAAACAGCCTCTTTATCGGTTTACATGGATTGTGGAAAATGTGACATATCCATGTAGTAGACTACTATGTAGTGATCCACAGTTTATGAGGAACTTTTGTGAGATTATATAAATGATACAAATTTCACTAAAAAGCAGTAGCCAGGATCATCCAGACTTGAGGATTTCGATTTTGTATAGAAGGTCAATAAAGATGGTGAATGAAACACATACCGAAAGGTTTCAGTGATGGCGAGGGGTGAGACCTAAAATACTCCCTGCATCCTGCTGTTTTTCTTAAATTTTGAACAGTGATCACTACATTTTTATGATCACGACAAAAAAATAAGATTGATTTGCCAGGCAGCTGCCACTTGTGCTGGTGCAGATGCGCACACCCACCTCCTCGTCCCTGTGGTTTTCACGCCCGCAGGCCGGGACAGGTGCTGGCCCTGGCCTCACACCTCATCTCCCCGATCTCAGGGGCCTGTGGCTGCCAACCCTGGGCAGCCCCGGCCGTGCTGCCCCGGGCTCTGGCCCGGTCTCGGTGCCTGGTCTCGCTCTGGGAGCTTAGGTCCGGTGGCTGAGCAGTCAGGAGCTCTGGGAAGCCTCACTCCAGGTGCCCCGTTTGTCACCCTGCATCCGGGCAGCCCCTGCCTCCTAGCAGGCTTGTGCCTGAGTCCCATTCACGCTCCTCCTGCAGCTCTGTACTCCGGGTCCAGTGGGCAGAGCCAGCCCTGCTCCCTGAAGCCTGCTCACCATCTGGGCCAGTCCATCCCGGGCCTGTCCATCCTGGGCCAGTCTATTCCGGGCCTGTCCATCCTGGGCCAGTCCATCCCGGGCCTGTCCATCCTGGGCCAGTCCATCCCAGGCCTGTCCATCCAGGACCAGTCCATCCCAGGCCTGTCCATCCTGGCCCAGTCCCACGGCCTGTCGGTGGCCAGCCCGTGCCTGGTGTCTCTGATGGGGCTGTCTCCTCCTTGCCCAGCTTGTCCAGGCCCTAGCTGGCCCAGGGAGGCATGGCCTGCTCACTTGTGCTGGAAGAGGAAATTGATTTCCCACTCTTGAAGAAGGCACAAGGCATTAAGATTCATTCAATTAAAAACAAAATAATAAAACCACCACCCCCAGAACAAACACTGTATCACCCACTAGGCCAGCACATCTGCATAATTCAAATACGCTCAGGTACCTTTTATGCATTTTTCTTTTTAATCCTCCTACAGACACTGAGTATCATGATATGTTACGGATTTCCTGGTGGTGAATTGAATCTGAGAATGTTAATGTCACGAATAAGAACTGACTGTGCCTGCCAGCCCTAGAATTCGGGTCTTACAGGAATGGTTTGGGGCTGCGATTTCTTGTCAGACCCTCTCTGTCCTCTGTCCTCCTCACAGTGCCTTCTCTCAGGTCCAAGCTCAGAGAATTTAGTCTGATGTGTGGCTCTAGCTCAGTCTTTAATAATTGGGAATTCTGGCCCCTCTTGTCTGGTTTAGGCACATTTATTTATATTCTGTTTCTAGTAGTGTTTGTTTCTTTTTAAAATAGATTTATTAACATGTCTTGTACTCTGAGAAACTAGTTTGAAGATCACGATAAATGGTGTAATAACTATAGCTATTCTTCTATTTGATTATGAAATTTTGTTTTACTTTTTCATATAATAAAAAATACAAAATTCACAACTAATGAAACGATCTGGCTATCATATATATATATATATATATATATATATATATATGTTTGAAAATATGCATATTCCTGTGATAACATTGCACAGGACAAGGTAATAAACATATCCATCACCTTCAAAAGTTTCCTCTGTCCTTTTGCTTTAAAAGAAAATTTTAGCGACAAAATTTTTAACATTCTGAACAAATGTTAAGTACACAATTCTCCATTGTTAACTATAGGCACAGTGTCGTACAACAGGCACTAAGAATTACTCCTCTTGGATAATTGTGTACCCACTGGACAATTTTCAACCCCAACTCTTACTTCCTGGCAACCACTGTCCTATTTTTCTTTGAATAATGGTTTTATGCTTAATAACCAAGAGATGGAAATAGTGCGAATGCTCATGGTCAGATGAGCTGGTAAAAAAAAAGAAAACAAAACCTTATTATATGCATGCAATGGAATATTATTCAGCCTCGAAAAAGAAAGATTTTACCATTTATGCCAACATGGGTGACATTTTACTAAATGAAATAAGTCTGTCACAAATACCACATAATATCAAAATAGACAAATAGTCAAATGAGAAGCTCTCATCTTGCAAAGACATTCCTGGGCACATTATTGCCTAAGTCCCTGTTATTTAATTGTCCTAGGCTCATTAATAATTACCACCTAGTTGAATATTTTGGAATTGACCCATTTTCTAGTGTCACGTCACTGCTACGGCCTTTGGTTTCCCCAGTGTGGCTCGGTTCTCAAGGGTTCCTCTCTTAGCTGAGCTGCTGTCACTCACTCACCGTTCCATCAGAATTGTGCTTGTGTACTCAGAATGCTGCAACATCTTGCATCGTCGTTATTATTCAGCACCTACACTGGAGCTGAGCACCTATGCTGAGCTTTGTCAATATTAGAAGAAGAAAACACAGGAAAGGTGAAGGTGCACAGGGAATCCAATATCACCTCTCCAGGAGCCCCGCTCAGGGGAGGCCGCCGGGCCTGGGGACACTTCTGTGCTCTCTCCTCCCAAGTAGTCCTTTATAAGAAGGGGGGGGGATTCCTTTTCCAAGAACAGTGTATTCTTAAGCCCCCAAAGCACACTGGACTTCCTCACCCTTCTCCCTCAGGGAGAAGAGAAGGCTGCGAACACACCTTTTCTTTTTTTGTTTCATTTCATGTATTAGCTTTTTTATTGCTGAGACACAGCACCGAACACTCACAGCTTAAAGGTTGAATTTGCTCGTGGGTTTAGTCCATGATTGGCTGGAGTCAAGGCAGAGACATCATGGCAGAAGGGCCTGGCAAAGCAAAGCTGCTTAGTTTACAGTGGCCAGGGAGCACAGCAGGTGAACAGTACCTGAGAGGAGCAGGTTATGGGCCATATGGAGTACCCAACGGCATGCCTCCATGACCCATCCAAGCACATCCAGATGACGGCTTCCATTCGTGCCATTTCCACGCGGGACAGTGGGGCTCCTCGGCGGGGGCAGAGACTATCCTGAATTAGGTTGGTCACACAATCCTTTTGCTTATTAGTCTCATTGTGACCATTATATACTTACAAAGAGCAAGTACAGTAAGGAGGCACACGACCCAAGCTGGATCGCGGGAAACAAAACTTTGCGGGCAATCCATCACGCCAGGATGTAGGGATTGAGCTGGTACGCGGCTACTGCACAGCGGAACCGCACAAGGGTGTAAGGAGCTTTTGCTGTGAACCTGAACAGCGTGAGATCGGGTCAGAGGGGTGCTGGGGGCCGCAACAGGAATGCAGAAAGGGAACACCTCTCCGGTAACGATGCCAGCAAGGGCCTCAGCGCGCCTCTCTGAACAAGCGTTTTCTTCCTGACTAGCCCTGCCCTGTTGCTTCTAGGACTGACTGCAGTTTGCTCACCCGTGCTCCTGGGCCGTTCATTACCTTGATGCTCTTTGGGTAGGAGATGATGTCACGGCCACAATCATCAGGAAAGGTGCCCTTCGTGGGTCTGAATGTGGACGTCGCCTTCAGGGACAAGGCCTCGAGGGCAGGCAGAGGGGAGGTGTCACTGAGCCCGAGCTGGGGGATCCCAGACGCCCCGGGTGCGCTGCTCCTGCCGTGGGTGTGAATGTGTCTGTCACAGGAGCCTGCGCCTGGCTCTTTCCGACTCTGTGAGCTCTGCCGTCCCTGAGCCGGAACTCCAGGACTCTCTTGGGCTACAGCCCTGGACTCGTGCTCACTTGCGCCCTCTCTAGGGTTCCTGGAGTGGGTCCCTCAGTCCCCGTGGGAAGCGTGAGGAGCAAAGTGCTGGAAATCCCAGCAGTTCTTTGAGGAAAAGTCTCATTTTCCAATTGGCCAAGGATACACTTTTTAATCTTCTACTTTATCATTTCAAGGTTTTGGGAAAAGAAATATTGCCAATGGGAGTCTCGGTCAGTGTGTGTTGGGCGGGAGTCCTGGGGACTGAACCCATGGCTTTACACTCAGCCACATCCTCAGCCCTTTTCATTTGTCATTATTCTTTCTTATTGTGAGACAAGGTCTTGCTAAGTTGCTCAGCTTCCCAGACTGGGCTTGAACATGTGATCCTCTTGCCTCAGTCCCCCAGAGTGCTGGGATTCCAAGCATGCAGCACTGAGCATGGCTGAATTCTTGATATTTTAAAGCAAGGGCTGTGGTTGGCCCTCAACAAGGGAGGCTGGCTGAGAAGGGGCAGATTGTGTGTAGACTTGGGGGGCCCCTGAGTCCAAGGCTTGGTCCTGAGCTACGGAACTCAACACAGTTGGAATCCCAGACAGGTGTGCTTGAGGGCTGCAGGCTCATGTTACTCAAACTCCAGAGAAAAAGGCTTTTATGCAGTAATACTTATCCATCTGCACTGAGGGATACAATGCCCATGGGGCTGAATCTCCCCCGAGGATGCTTGGTTGGTGCTCTTGGTCTGGGAGGAACTTGTGCTGCAGAAGGTGGCTTCTTATGCTCAGAACTGTGCCATGTTTACTGGTGAGGCATGATGCTTCTGCACCCACAGTAGAGGCTTCTTTCTGCAGCTTCTCACTTTCTTTTGGGTCCTGCTAGAGGAGGTCATTTGCCAGACTATGGCAAATAAGCATAAGAAGAGGAATTCGACAAAATCTATCACTAGAGAACTAGCAAAAACAAAAACAAAACAACACAACAAAAAAATCCCCAAAGCCATCATGTACTTATCAAATGGCAAAAAAAAAGCAAAAACTGAGAATCCAAATGCTGTTTAGGACGTATAACAACAGGGATGCGCATTCATGTTTGGGGGAAATGCAAATGGTACAGCTATTTGGGAAGACAGTTTGGCAGTTTCTTACAAAGCTAAACATAGCCTCCTTATACAATCCAGCAATCACACTCCAAAGGCATTTATCCAGCTGAAATATCCAACTGATTCAATCATTTATCCAACTGATTTGATCACTTCTGTCCATGCAAACCCTCGCAAGAGAATGCTTGTAGCAAATTTATTTATAATCGCCTCTAACTGGAAGCAATCAAGATGGGCTTCAACAGGTGAATAGATAAAAAAAAAACTGTTGTGAATCCCTACAATGAAGTGTTATTTGGCAAAAAAAAAAAAAAAAAAGAAGAAATGAGTTAACAAGTAGCAAAAGTACATGAATGCACATTACTAAGTAAAATTAAAATTTTATACTATGTTATTCTAATTGTAAGATATTACGGAATGCAAAACTATTGAGATAGTAAATAATCAGTGATTGACAGGAGTTCCCAGGAAGTGGTAGAGGCTAAAGAAATTGAATCAGTGGTATGGGGAATTTTGGGGGTGGGGGAATTATTTGTATACTATTGTGATAATAGGTACATAAACTCATACATTTGTGAAAATGTAGACGTTTACAACAAATGAGTAAATTTAGTGTATGATAATCATAAAAAGATTACTTAGGATGTCAGGGAATTTCAGGATGAAGGACACAGTGAGACAAAACCTACCTATATTAAACACATAAAATACCTTAGTGAAGGGGGTAAGAGAATAAGGTGTTGAGCAATTTGAGAGTTGAGCAGAGGTTGCAAGAATGGAGACAAAAGTAACTGTAAGTATTGCAATCTGATTGATAAGGCTGATCCCCATAAGGGGGTGGGTTCACAATCCTCATACTATTAGACGTGCATACCAGAATTGAATACATACATTCCTCATTTGAAGACTGAGCTACATTTCTGCAGCTAGATCACTATATCAATTAGACACTGAACAAGGAATCATATATAGTATGTACCTTATGATATTTAGAACAAAGAAATGGTCAAAGGAAACTCCGATCTGATGGCTTTGCTTTCATTTGCATGACTCCTCCATGCAGTACTGTAATGGATAACAGAACATAAAACTACAGCACTGTACTGTACAGTACAATCAGCAAAATGACAGTCATGGATAAACAGGTGTACTGTAAAGAAAAAGACAGTCAGGCTCTCTCTCAACAAGATGTGCAGAACTGTACAAAAAAGATCGCTCACAAGCCAAGCAGTGGGTCCTAATTCCAAATAGCATGCCTCCGGGGTAAGTCTGAGCAGTCGTTAAGGTGGTGGTTGTTAAATGAAGAGAATCCATATCTAAGCAGACAGTAGATGGTTGAAGCCAGGTTTCTCACTGGGGAGGGAGCTAGAATGATTGGATGCTAATGAATTATAGCTGGAGAAAACAGAAGAGCTCAGTTTTAGATTGCACATACAGTAATTACACATAGAAACCTAAGTGGAGACCAGTATGTAGATCTCTGTACATACATGGGTGAGTAGTTACATGCATTCTCTTGCTCTGTCACTTGAATGGGCCTAGGAATATCAACACCCCAAACCTAGAACCCATGTCTTGGTTTCTATCAACATTCTAGAACAAAATGAACCAAGAAGAAAAACCTGGGAAAAATGGACAAATCTAGGGCTGAGGAAAGATACACACAAGAGAGCACAAAGCTTTTCATTGGAGCTGAAAGTTAAGAAGTGCTCACACACAAAACAGCTCCCCCCAAAGCAAACCAGACATAGGAAAACTCCAGGAATACAACTACCTGTGATGGAGCTATGGTGAGGGGACCTGAAAATATCACAATGGCTAGAGCTGGAAAATTTGAGAAATGAAATAATAAAATACCATTGGATTGTGATCTGAAGTATAAAGTAAGTATCTATACAACCGTATTTCTATTAATTATTGAATAAAAAAGTGAATAGGATTAAATGAGCATATCTTCTGTAACAGAAGAATCCCTAAGTAGGAGTGTCCAACCTGTAAAAATCTTTTTAAAATATTATAATAAAATATACAAATATTATAATAAAATTATTAAAAATTTAAAAAATATTAAAATATTAAAAATATTATAATAAAAATATAAAAAGGAAGCTTTGTTACTTATATACATTAACTAGATTGTACATTTTATATGTAGTCCAGAACAACTCCTCTTCAGTTAATATGGCCAATCTGCAGTCTACTTGTTGGATACATCTGGCTGCTTTCAAGAAGGTGGAGCCTAACTCCTCACCCTGTAAGTGTGGGTTTTGCATAGTGAGCCACTAGGCAGATTCTGAAGGATTGAGAGCAATGTCCCATTCTCCCCTACAGATGGCTGTGCTCCTTGCTTTTCATGGAGTCTTAGTAGAGAATGTCACTTGCAGTGAGGTACTGAGATGCTATGAGGCTGAATTTCTCATTACAAACTGGCTGATATATGATCACCTAGTCATAAGTCTGAAGAATACAGCAGAAAGCCATTTTAAAATAGAAATGGTGAGCCCAGTGTGGTGGTGGCCCAATCCTGTAAGAGGAGCATGCTAAGAGGCTGAGGCAGGAGGATTGCAAGTTAGAGCCCAGCCTGACTTAATGATTTAATGAGACCTTATCTCAAAATACAAAAAGAGTTGGAGATGCAGCTCGCTGTGAAGACCTTGGGACCATTCCCCAGTACTGGAAAAAGTGGAAATATTGTGTATATATGAATAGTCAGATTGAAGATGATTGAAAACTTCTCATTCCTTCTCAATATTCCCTCAACCCAACTTTTTAGCCTCCAGGGAAATTCCCTTTGTCCAGTTGTAGGAAGGGAATAAAACTTTGGCCTTCATTTCCAGAAGGTTCCATTGGCATTAGCCAGAAGCCAACTGCTCCCTGAATACACTGTGACTTGGGAGTGACCCTGAGAGCGAGTGGGCGTGGATAATCATCCCCCTCCAGAACATAGACCCTATGGAAGGAATTCCAAGTTGTTTGCTTTTTTTTTTTTGGTACTAGGGATTGAACTCGGGTCCTTGCACTTGCACAGCAGGTGGCAAAACCACTGAGCTAAATCCCCGGCCCCAAGCTGTTGGCTTTTAATAGAAGGAGAAATGGCCAGAGATGTACTTATTCATGGAAACTGACTCATGGTTTGCCTGGTTATCCAAGGATTTGTTACTGGTTGATGAGATAGAAATTTAGGAAACCCCACTCCCAGCACAGAGGAGGCTTCTGGGCCACCACACCACCACTCCCAGTGCAGAGGAGGCTCTCGGGCCACTGTACCCCCACGCTCAATGCAGAGGAGGCTTCCAGGCAACCATGGCCACTCTCCCAGTTCAGAGGAGGATTCCAAGCCACAGTACCCATGCTTCTAGTGCAGAGATGAGCCGCATGAGTCCTGGCAGCACACACGCACACACACACACACACACACACACACACACACACACACACACGCACACACCCTGTTTAAATGAGAAGACACATAAACAAGTCCCAAAATCAGACTTCCACATCACCTATAGCAACCCCAAAGGAAAACGAGGTGGAACACTCTGATACTCAACCACCTGGATTCCTTGAACTGGCAACAAAAGAGGATCTGGAAAAAATGAAATCAGAAATAATTACTCAGATAACAGCAGAGATTGTGCTCATAGTGCAAGACCTGATTAATAAATCTAGAGAGGAACAGAGGAACATGATGGAATCCCAACATAGGAAACAAATGGAATCCATAAAACAGATGCAAACAGATTTCCAGGAGATTAAAAACTCCACTGAAAGTCTACACAGAAGAATGAGCCAATGTGAGGACAGAATTTCAGATATAGAAGATAAGATTGCAATTAGTGACCAGGAAAAGAAAAACCGCTTTAAAATTGTAAGGGACCATGAGAAATCAATCCAGCAGCTTCTAGACAATGCAAAAAAGAATAACATAAGACTGATTGGAGTCAATGAAGAAACAAGAGAGAGTGCAGATGACATAAAAAAAAGTGTTCACAGAAGTGATTGCAGAAAACTTCCCAAGCAGGGGAAAAGAACTTGAGATACAAATAAGTGAGGCATATAGGACTTCAACTAGGCTTGATAAAAAAAATCTACACAAAGGCATATAATTGTTAAGATTCCAGAAACCCAACAGAAGAACAAAATTCTACAAGCAGTGAGAGAAAAGAAACAAATCACATACAAAGGAAAGCCCATCAGAATCACAGCAGACTTCTCAATGCAAACCCTCAAGGCAAGAAGAGCTTGGAGTGACATATTCCAAGCCCTAAAGGAAAACAGCCTCCAACCCAGATTGATGTACCCTGCAAAACTATCTTACAAAATTGATAGAGAAATAAGATGCTTTCATGACAAAGAGTGCCTTATGAACTTCATGAATACCAAACCAGCACTCCAAAAAATTTTAGACAACATCCTAGGAAAAGACAACAAGGATCACAACCCCAGGAAGGATAGCAGAATGAATCCACTGGGAGTGACAAGAAATTAAATGCAAAGGGGTGAGAATCAAACAAAAAGAAAAAGTCATGTCAATGATAAGTCAATACATATCAGTTATAACCATCAGTTTTAATGGTCTCAATTCACCAATCAAAAGAAATAGACTGGCATAATGGGTCAAGAAGCAAGATCCAACAGTATGCTGCATACAAGAAACACACTTAATTCAGAAAGAAACTCATAGACTGAAAGTGAAAGGGTGGAAAACAATACTGCATGCAACAGGAACCCCCAGAAAAGCAGGAGTAGCTATCCTCTTTGCAGATCAAGTAGATTTCAAACCAATACTGATTAAGAGAGACAAAGAAGGACACTACATCCTTGTGAAGGGAACAATCCAAGAGGAAGAGATGACATTTATAAACATATATGCACCAAACACTAGTGCACTCAACTATATAAAACAAATACTAATTGACATGAAAAGTCATATATGCACTAATACAATAGTAGTGGTGGACCTCAATACCCCACTGTCACAAATAGATATATCAACTAGACAAAAAATAAATAATGAGATACTAGAACTCAATCGAACTCTTCAACAAATGAACTTAACAGATGTTCACAGAGTATTCGACCCCATAAAATCAGAATACATATTCTTTTAAGCTGCACATGGGTCATTCTCCAAAATTGACCACATACTCACTCATAGAACATGTTTAAGTCAGTGCAAGGAATTGACGTTATCTCCTGTATATTATCAGACCATAGTGCGATGAAATTGGAGATCAATAGCAAAAGAAACTGCAAAAATTTCATAAACACATGGAAATTAAACAACACACTTCTGAATAACCAATGGGTCACAGAGGAAATTAAAGAGGAAATCAGACAGTTCCTTCAATTAAATGACAATGACAATACAACATATTGGAATCTATGGGACACAATGAAAGCAGTCTTACAAGGGAAATTCATAGCAGTGAATACTCATATTAGGAAAACGAGTGAGGCCAATTAAACAACCTGATGATGAACCTCAAGCTTATGGAAAAAGAAGAGCAGGACAAACCCAAAGCTCATACGAGAGAGGAAATTATAAAGATCAGAGGAGAAATCAATGCAATGGCGACTAAGAGAATGACACAAAATATCAGTGAAGCCAAGAGTTGGTTCTTTGAAAGAATAAACAAAATTGACAAATCCTTAGCCAACCTTATCAGAAGAAGGAAAGAAAAGGCCCAGATCCATGCAATTAGAAATGAAAAGGGGGAAATTAAAATGGACCCAGCAGAAATCCAGAGGATCATCAATACCTACTTCCAGAATCTATATGCCAAAAAGATGGAAAACACAGAAGAAATGGACAGATTCCTAGATATGTATGAATTACCAAAGTTCAACAAAGAAGACCTAAAAATTCTAAACAACACAATATCAATCAATGAAATTGAAAACATAATTAAAAAAACTTACCAACTAAGAAAAGCCCAGGTCCTGATGGCCTCACTGCTGAATTCTACAAGACATTTAGAGAGGAACTACTGCCACTACTGTTTAAACTCTTCAATGAAATTGAAAGGGAAGCAACACTCCCAAATTCATTCCTGGAAGCAAGGATCACCTTGATCCCCAAAGCAGAGAAAGACCCAACCCAAAAAAGAGAACTATAGGCCAATCTCACTAATGAACATAGATGCAAAACTCCTTAATAAGATACTGGCAAACACAATGCAGAAGATCATACATCCTGACCAAGTGGGGTTCATCCCAGGGATGCAGGGATGGTTCAACATTTGCAAATAAATCAATGTAATACACTGTATCAATAGAGCCAAGGACAAAAACCACAGGATCATCTCAATAGATGCAGAAAAAGCATTTGACAAAATCCAACATGCATTTTTGATAAAAACTCTACAAAATGGAATAGATGGTCTCTACCTCAATCTGATAAAAGCTATTTATGAAAAACCAATAGCTATTCGGGCACCTGTCTTGCAAGTGCAAGGTCCCAAGTTCGATCCCTGGTAACAACAAAAAAAGGAAAAACCAATAGCCAATATCATACTAAATGTCAAAAACTGAAATCCTTCACACTAAAATCAGGAACAAGACAAGGATGTCCACTATTACCACCCCTGTTCAATATAGTTTTGGAATCATTAGCCATGGCAATTAGACAAGAGAAAGAAATAAAAGGAATAAAGATAGGAAATGAAGAAGTCAAATTGTCATTATTTGCAGATGACATGATACTCTATATAGAAGACCCCACGAACTCCACCAAAAGTCTTCTGGCCTTAATAACCAAATTCAGTAGAGTAGCTGGATACAAGTTCAACACACTAAAATCAATAGCTTTCCTCTACACAAACAATAGACTCACTGAGACAGAAATAGGGCAAACAATTCCTTTCACAATAGCATCCAAGAAACTGAAGTACCTAGGAATCAACCAAACAAAAGAAATCAAATATCTCTACTTTGAAAACTACAGCACTCTGAAAAGAGAGATTGAAGATGATATCAGAAAATGGACAGACATCCCCTGCTTCTGGGTAGGAAGGATTAACATAGTGAAAATGGCCATACTTCCAAAACTGCTAAATAGATTCAATGCAATCCCAATTGAAATCCCAGCACCATACTTCATGGACCTTGAGAAAACAACTGAAAAATTCTTTTGGAACAAGAAGAGACCCAGAATAGCAAAGCAATTCTAGGCACTAGAGACATAGCAGGGGGTATCACAATCCCTATCTTGAAACTATACTACAAAGATACTGTGATAAAAACAGCATGGTACTGGCAAAGAAACAGACTTGAGGACCAGTGGAACAGATTAGAAGATGCAGAAACAACTCTAGACACACTCAGCCATCTCATCTTTGATAAAGGAGCCAAACATCCTCACTGGAGAAAAGATAGCCTCTTTAATAAATGGTGCTGGAAAAATTGGGTTTCAACTTGCCAAAGATTAAAACTAGACCTACATCTCTCACCATGCACTAAACTAAAATCAAAATGGATTAAAGATCTAAATATTAAAATAGAAAAGCTGAATCGACTGGAACAGAGGTTAGGTAGAACTCTTGAAAAAATTGGTGTAGGAAAATATTTTATAAACAAAATCTCAGTTGCCCATGAACTAGCACAAACAATCAACAAGTGGGATCTCTTCTTACTGAAAAGCTTCTGCACAGCAAGAGAAACCACCAGCAGTGTGAAGAGACAACACACAATGTGGGAAAAAATCTTCACCTTTTGTTCCTCAGACAAAGGTCTACTATGTAGACTATATAAAGAAGTGAGAAAAATCAGACCTCCCAAATTTAAAGACCCAATCCAAAAATGGGCATCTGAAATGGACAGATATTTCTCAGATAAAGAAGTAGATATAGCAAATAAACATATGAAAAAATGTTCAACATCACTGGTCATTAGAGAGATGCAAATGAAAACAACACTGAGATTCCACCTCACTCCAGAAAGAATGGCTGCTATCATGAAATCAACCAGTAACTAATGCTGGTAGGGCTGTGGGGAAAGAGCAACACTGCTCCACTGCTGGTGGGAGTGTAGACTGGTGCAACCATTGTGGAAATCAGTATGGAGATACTTCAAAGAACTAGGACTGGAAGTCCCATTTAACCCACTATTCCCCTGCTGGGTATCTTCCCCAAAGAATTTAGTCATATACCACAATGATATATGTGCACCCATGTTCCTTGCAGCACAATTTGCAATAGCTAAAACTTGGAAGCAGCCCAATTGCCCATCAACTAGAGACTGGATAAAGAAAATGTGTTTTTTTTTTAATAAAATGCAGTACTACTCAGCCATAAAAAAGGAGAAATTAGAGATGTCTATAGCTAATTGGATGCACATTGAGGTGATACTTTTAAGTGAAATAAATAGGACACACATGTGAATACTGAATAGTTTCTCTAGTGTGAGAAACTAAAAGTGTAAATATGGACTAAAAGGTATAATAGATAATGTGAAATAGGAAGAAAAGGGGAAAAGGGGCAAAGGGGAAGGGGATGTGGGAGGGGTAGAAAAATGGAATTAATATAAGAAAATGAGAAAATGGAAACAAAGTCTTTGTAAATAGGGAGGGAGGGCATTGGAAGGGGGAAAATATAAGGACCAAGAGAGATTATGTAAAGGTGCAAATTTCCAGTGATGAATGTCATTATATTTTATACCTAAAACATACCAATAAAATAAAATTTAAAACAAAAGAATTTTAGGGAAAGATAGGAGGTTGGATTTACTGGATGGACAGAGAATCTGAAACACTTTTGTCCCACACAGATGTCCAAGAGGGCCTCTTCTGCAGGAAGAGACCTCGGTAATGAAGTGTCCATGAGACCCACTCGGTGGATACTAGGCAGCCACTTGATGCTTTCTCTGGTCTCGTTATCATGGGCCATGTGTTTTTGTCCCTCCCCACATTCCTATGCTGAAAAGTGAATCCTTCATTTGATGCTATTCAGAAGCAAAGACTTTGGGAAGTAAATATTTAGGTTTAGATGAAGCAGGAGGTAGAGATAGGCAGGTGAGAACTTAGAGAATGAGGAGGGGGCTACAGATCTCTTCATCTGAGCAGACCGAAACCATGTCATCTGAGAATGCAAGGGGAAGCAGACCCTCACCCCACACCCACTGTGCAGGTGGGCATCCCGTGCTTGGGCTTGCAGGCTCCCCATTGTGAGAAGTAAATGATTGCTGTTTCCGACACCCTGTCTGTGGTATTCTGTCACAGAGTCCCAACTGCAACACCTGTGTGCACTCCAGCCAGGGTGCTGGAGTGGGGGCTTTGCAGAGTCTGACATACAGGCTTTATAGCCCTGGAGCTGCTCTGATGCCACTGATGGGCGGTTACTGGGCTCCTGGTTCAGGTCCATTTCCTGGGAGGTTCTGCCAGGGAACTGGCAACAAGCTGATGGCACTGTCACACTATGACCTTTATTCATCATGGACTGGGGACATAGGGCTTGCATGTCCTTGGATAGAGATTCATTTTGTATTCCTAGAATGCTTCTGCCAGCTGCAGTGAGTTGACAGTTACTTTGGAGGAGCAGCCTAAAGTCACCTTTTGTCCACTGATAGCCTGGTTATGATGGGAAGAGGCACATTTCCAGGGTTGGCTAGCTCCTGTATCACATGGAGCACATGATGAGCCAGGGCAAGCTCATAAATCACCCTTGCAGGCACTTTGCTTTCTGTTTCTTTGACCTTTCCTTTCTGAGAAAGGCATCCTTCCTTATGGGTTCATATCATCTTATTCGCATGGAAGTTGAGACTGCCACTGGGCTGGTTGGGGTCCTTGGGACTGGGAACCATTCCGGCCAAGATTGCTGTACTCTTTGCATTCACTGATCCCAATTATTAAGGGCGAACTGGATTATGACTGTATTCGGAAGCTAGGAATATCTACAGTGACTCAGTAAGTCCAAGATCAGTGCTAGAAGTCAATAGGAGACAGTACTGAATCAGCACATGGAGGACTTGGAGGACTCTGCCAGGTGCAGGGCATAAATCAGTGGTGTCAAAGAATGTTGGTGCCCAGTACTAGAAATAGTTCATTTTTAAAAATCCAGTTTTTCGATTGATTCATCAGAAGTGAGGCACCATTGCTCTCTCCCAACATCACACGTTGGAGTGAGCATCCTGCCTCCTGTCTAGAGCCCTGGCCAGTGATCCTGTTAGAAATAGAGCTCTGCCAGCCCTGTCCCATCCCGGCAAGCCCTTCTGTGCCTTCTGTGTGTGTGTGTGGTTAGCAGGATGAGCTGCTGCATCTGAGGAGCCTGTGGGGAGCCCTGTGGCAGGGCCTCCTGACCAGCATTGCTGACAGCTGAGTGGTCAGCCAGCCTGGCTCTTCCCAGAGCAGTCCCTGTGTGACTGTGAGTACACACCCATGAAGTTGCCCCTGTGAGTCAGGAGGCAAGTGGGAAACTGGAAGCCACTGGAAGCACTTGAAAGAGACAGAGCTGAATATAGAGAGTTGGTTATTCAGGTTATAGAAGCACTGGAAAGACTAAAAGAGACAGGGAAGCCAAGCAGATATGAGCATCATTAGACACATCATCCCCAGCTGTCAGATCAAAGGCCAAAAGGAGGAGGGTTTCTTAGTGCCCAGCAGTGAGGGTCGTTCCACAAAATCTGGTGCTCTAATGGGGCTGTCTGCTGGAGCTCCGACCATAGATGAGATCTTGCTAATATCTGTGGTGCTGCTGTACCCCTCACTCCCTTCAGCCTCTCCTCCAGTTCTGCCAGTGCTACTCATAGAAGGCAGCTAGCACTCAGTCCAGAGCACCTAGCCCCTAGGCATCAGCCCTTGTGTCTGACAGCATAGAAGATGAGGGTGATTTGGAGGAGCAAACTCAGACTGTATAGAAAGAGGGTGACTGGAAGTCCCACCAAGGACAGAGGTACTAATGCTGGCCAGCGCAGTTTCAGGGAGCACCATGACTGCAGGAGCAAGGAAAGATCACAATCCAGACAGAATGACAAAGCCATGACCTGGGAGAACTTTCGGCCCTGGCTGAGGAGCCATGGTTTGGCTCTGACCATGAACAATGCAAGGATATTTTTTTAAAAATTTATATTAAATGTTTTATTTAAAGGCTGTAAATGTGAAAAAAGAAGAACACAACACAGATTACATTATGATGACCAAGGCAGCGTTTTACATGACAGAAATCAAAACAAAACAAATTTATACAGTAAATATACCAGCGCTGAACACTGTACTTGAAATTTAACCCAAGCTACATATGCATAAAATGATCTGACTACAGGATAAATAAACTTTTTTAGAACATCAGACTGTCAACCATTCTGACTATAAACTGACTTATTCCCCTAAAGAGTATTTTGAGACAATTTCTATATGACATGAAAAGAACTGACATAACACTTAAATACTACAAAAATAGTTGAAAACATATTTGTAATTCAGTTCTCTATAAAATACACAGTTAATCTCATTACTTAAAAAATTGAAAAATTGAAAAAAGGACCACCATGAATAATGGTGAGAACCTCATCAAAGAAAAATGCTCATCATTTGGATATCATTGGCAGAAAACTGATAAGATTTTGTTGAGAGGAACAAGGAAGGTATCTAATGAAGTCATTTATGTAAAATTTGTTTAAAAATGTTCATAAAGTTGTAACTTTCTGCTGGTACTATCTTAAAATATTATACCATGAACACACTTTCTACTATTTAACTGGAGGACAAAAGAATATCTTGAAAAAAAAGGATTTCTCAAAATGAAGTTCAAAAGCCTAAAAGAATTCTAATGTGGGCTCAGTAATAAACATGTTAAACAAATGCTCTGTGTGATTATTGTACATTCTGAATGCCCTACAGAAAAGAGCAACACTTAAAAGCAAGATTATAAATATATTTCTGACGTTTTAGAATTCTCTATAAGTTTATGTTGTGAATACCGCTTTTTGTTTTAAAACAAGTACCAAGCATTAAGAGAAACATACATGTTTCTGAAATGAACATGTGAATGTCTATAAACATTTTCCTTTGATGTTTTCATTAGTTTCAAACTAAATAATATGAAGAAAAGACAATACATGACTACAAGGTTTGGAAAAGTAATATTTCTCATGAAATGGGTCATCTGAAAAAGATTAAAAGATAATTTATTAAATGTTTACAAATTTCAAATTGTTCTAAATTTAAAACTAGATCATTAACTAAAATTAAATTGAACTAAGATTGTACCATTATAACTTATTTACATTTAGATGATGATGGTTACCTTTCAAATCCTTGGCATAAAAATGATACTAAAACAGAAGGATGATATACAGCATCCTAATTTTACTTAATGACCTAGTTTTAAATTTAGAATGATTTAAAATTTGTAAACATTTAAGAAATTATCTTTTAACCATTTTTAGGTGCCCCATTTCATGAAAACTATTACCTTTCCAAAGCTTGTAGTCATATATTGTATTTTCTTCATATAAAAAGATACAAGTATATGTGTTTTTATTCAAAATTGTTGCTATATTTTTGATTTTCCTGAAGACTACATAAACTGAGCCCAAAAGGTACAGGTAATGTGGTTGGAGAGAAGCTAGCATAGGTAAGTTATTTTACTGAAAAGACAAATTGTTTTCTTGTATCATAAGTAAAAAGAAAAAATATTAGGCATTATGTCTCACTCAACAAATGGAATGCATATACAAGTGTGGTTAACAAGTGATTGCCTCATTGTTATTTAAATCAGTTCATAAAAATCTAATCTATGAACACAAAATTTCATATTCTCTACTATAGACTATAAGAATCAAGTATTACATCTAAATATAACTTCAAAACAATAAATTAAAATTAGCTTCCATACAATTCTGAAATGGTTAATTCTATCCAGGCTGGTAACAAGTTTTTCCAAGCATTAAATGGCAACATAAGCAAAATGTGGATCAGACCCATTCTTCATATATCGTAAGATGATTGATATGCTCAAAACCTGCAAATTCGTATCCATCAAGCTCCTGCATGATGTCATTATCATCTGGGGTGAGCCGGACAGGTTCATTAGTAAATTCAGGATCAATGTTGTCCAAGCTGAATCCCTCAGAGATATTTGGTTTGTAGGGGGGCACCACCTGCTTTCGCTCCATCATGTCCCAGTCCACATTTTTAAAGAATGGATGCTCCTGAACATTAGCAAAACCCCTGTGAGGATGACAACCCAGTCATTCTTTTGGGTCCCTGTTCAGAAAATTCTCCAGGACACTTGGCACTTTTACAGACAGACAACGAAGTATGAAAATGTCTCTTTCCAAAATTACTTGCAAGAGATTCTCTATTGAGTCTCTATAAAGATTATCAGAGGACTCATCAAGATGGACTGGAGAGTCTCTGATCAGCATCTCATACATCAGTACTCCAAGAGCCCACCAGTCCACACTGAAACTGTGATCTTCCCCTCTTATAATTTCTGGAGCCACAAAATGAGGAGTGCCACAGAAAGTGCGGGTCGTGTCTCCTGGCTGTAAGCCTTCCTTACACAAGCAATAATCGGTGAGTTTAATGTGGCCTTCTGAGTCCAGTAATACATTTTCCAATTTTAAATTTCTGTGAAGTATTCCTTGCTGATGAAGACAGTTGCATGCTAAACTGATTTCTGCAAAGAAAAACCTGGCATGTTCTTCAGGAAGCATTCTTTGTTGCTGCATATGAAACACCAGACCTCCACCATTTACATAGTCTAGAACAAGGAACAGTCTGCTTTCTGTCTGGAAGCAAGAATGCAGTCCAACAAGAAAAGGACAATTGGATGCCTGCTGTAAAACACGCTTCTCTCTCTGTACCTGATCAATGTTGACACACTCTTTTTTCACTGTTTTCATTGCATACATACAATTTGATTTTTTCAGTTGGACTAACAGTACTTTCCCATAACTTCCCCTGCCAATCACTTGGAGCAAATCAAAGTCCTCAAGACCTAGACCAGATGAAGTTTTGCCACTTTCCCTGTTGTTCCCTGCCTCATTCTCTTCATCAACTTGTTCTAAAGCCTCATGAGTTGAAAGGTTATGTGGGATCGCTGAGTGTGCAGGGTCTGAAGCCATGGATGATGGATCTACTGGCACCATGGTCTCTGATGGTAAAGAATGCTGCCCACATTCAATTGTGACAAGTTTGTGGCATTTCTTGTGCACCAAGAGTTTACAGTTGGTGCACTTATACACCTGAAGGCCAAGTCCCCCTACACAGTCTGTGCAGATAGCACAGCGAGCTCACCTGCTGAAGCATTTGGCCTGAAAAGCACAGCCATTTGCACAATACAGCTTTCGCCACAGCAGCTTGCGGCTCTGTGGTGGATGGATTTCTCTTTTCTTGGACAAGGCACTTTAGGATGTTCTGGTATACAAGGCGATGAATGAATTAAGAGTTCAGAATCCTCCTTTAGCTCAGAAAGCCTAATGGCCTCTTCTAACTCCAACTGAGGTGACACAGTATATGGGTCTCCTTCCTCTTCTACTCTGCATGTGGTGAAATCTGTTTATCGTCCAAACACCACACATCTCGATCTTTATCACACAGGCCCTCAAAGTGGATGGAATTCTCAAGAGAACTTGTCATGATGTCTCTTCCCAAAATCAGGGCCGATCAGGTAGAGGTGTGGGTGGTGGAGGTGCCTGAGAAGAAGGGACCATAGACGGGTTGGCTGCCCAGGGAAACAGGCAGACCAGGCTCAGAGAACAAGAGTGGCCTGATTGCCTGCAGGGACCACGCTGGCCGGGATTCTGCAAGGCTCTCTGTGAAGTTGTTTCCAATAGTGCCGGCCAGGCCTGGGTGGATGTACACTGGGCTTCTCAGTGTCTCTTGGGGGCCGGTGGCTGTGACTTTGGTCTCCTCCCTGGACTTTGACTCTCTAGGTTTCCTATGCCTGGCTCTGGGGAGGCCTTCCCAGAGCTACTGGGTGTTTCTGGGCCTGGTGATACTTGCCCCACGCTCTTCCCAGTTTCTGTGCCTTTGGTATTTGGGCTTAGGGAGCCTTCACCGGGGTACCTTGATTGTGGTAGGTCACTGTTGGTCACTCCCGGGGAGAACTTCCCTGGGGTGTTGTGTGACAGTCATGCAGCTGCTACAGCATAGCCTGCAGTGTCTGGATGGAGTCAGCCGTCTTCTCAATCCTTCACAGATACTTTCTCTGCCTGGGGTCCTGAGGCTGCGGCCTCTCACAGTGGAGAAACAGCTCAGCATGTTCACTGTTGACCGTCTCCGCCCAAGTGAGGTCGTGAGACAGCTGTTACTAAATTGTGATGCCCGTTAGCAAGGGTTCCAAGTTCTGTTTGGAGATGTTGCCAAGGAAGTGAGCTCATGTCCTGGGGTTCCATAACCTGAGTCTCCATGTGACAGAAAAGCCTATGGCCCAAACTGGTTGGGCTGGACTCTACCATGTGATCTTACCTCAGCTGTCCAGAGTGCTAGGATGACAGCCTAATTCAGTGTGTTTTAAGAATATCTTCGTGATCTTCTCCTCTTTTACTTTTTTATATTCTTGAAGGAATTACAGGGCTTGTGACCTTGCAGGCAGAGTACACTCTGAATTTCTCCAGTTCTTCACGGTGATCTGGGCCAAGCCGCAGCCTCCCGGGCCCTGAGGGTCCGGCCCCCGTCCCACCACCCACCTGGCGCAGCCCAGCCAGCCTCAGACATGCGGCCTGGGAGGGAGTTCGGCTGGGGCTGGGCTCAGGTGCCGAGCTGAGGCGCCACCATGGCCAGGGTCCCCAGTGCAAGGATATTTCAGTCCAGGTGCTGGCGGTGCCTCACAGCCTTACATCCATGCATCCTGTGTGAAAACTCTTCCTTTCAGGCACTCAACAATAGTAATGCTGTTATTGGCTCATTAAAAAAGAAAAAAAACAAGCCCAGACCATTTCTTCATTTTGTAGTCAGCAACTCAAGATGTCCAGAAAGAATGTTTCTGTCTACCAAGAATATTTCACTTAAAAAACAAACTCAATCTTTTGCAGAGGAGCCAGAGAAGCTCGGTGTTGCTGCTGTCTTCAAAGACAACCTAGGGCTCCCACTGCCCTCAGCTTGGTCCACTGGCTCCATGAAGGAGGGTCCAAACCAAATCACCATGGGCTCCCAAACCCTCAGTGAGAGAATAGACCACCACCTCTGTGACTAGTTGATTTTGTCAACATTTGTTTAAGGCACAAGGTCTCAGGTATGGTATCAACTACAGGTGTGTCTTGTTATTCTCATAAAGTCACCACCAGGTAAGACTGTTGTTATACCCGTTTTACTGTTCCGAAAACTGGGGCTCACAGAGTGTAAATAATTTCCTCAAATCACATGGGGAGTAAACATTGGAATTGGGATTTACATCTAGGCAGTCTGAATGCGTAGTCCCCTTCACTCACCAGCTCAACAGGAAACAATTCTGGCCCCATTACCATAATTATTTGTATGGAATATGGCAAAGAAAGTACTGTGACTTCAACTTCTTGGTTAATAAAAGATCTTCCTTTTAACTCCTGCCCAGCTACATGAGGATCTCAGCCCTCCTCCTCTGTGCTTCTGCCTAGGCAGCACCACACTGTTGCAGAGCTGAGAACCTGGGGTCTGACCATTGATTACCAACCCACCTGTTCCACCAGCCCGAGTCTCTAGAAAACAACCATGCTCTAACTCTCAAATCAGGGTTAGGAAAGAACCTAATTTGTGGACTCCCTAGCACTTTCGGCTGGAAAGGTGGTGGAAGGACTGGCAGCTCCAGACTAGGACTTGGACAAGGGAGAGAGGCACAAACCCTGCTGGTCTTTTCTTGCTCTTCGGAAGTGTGGCTTCTGCCCCCATCTCATCTTCTGGCTCTCTCTGTCTTCTTGGACTCTGCTAACCCCTCACAGTACTCTCCCTTTCCCTAATGGCTGACTACTCTTTCTTTTTTTAGATGAACAGGAGTAAGGAGAGAGTCTCATCTAGCTTACTCCCCTCTCCCTTGATCCCATGTCTGATGAGGCTAGAGCTCAAGACTAGACTTCTGGAACTCAAGACATCCATAAAGGAGATTAAGGAGTCTCCAGGGCTTTTCCAGCCAACCGAGTAACACCATCCTTCTTCAGCGATTTTAATGTCTGTCTTCAGGTTAAGCCCTGGGATTTGGGGAGTTGAGGAAAGACTCTGTGAATCCCATCTAAAATTTGTACCTCAGAATATTTATTTTTGTGCACATATTTGATGTGAACCAATATGAGCCAATAAACCAGACTCTATATCTGGCACAAATTTGAGGTTAGGGTTAGGATTTGGGTCAGGGGAGTCACAGAGAACTTAGATTTTGGGGAATCTTCTGTACTCTCCAACTCTGCTACAGGTAAAGCTTTTATTTTTCATGCTTTCCCTCTCAAACCCTGCCATGACTCTGTTTTCTTAAGAGCTGGGAGCCAGTTATTTTTAGGATGTGTGTATTTTGTTTCTGACTTCAAATCTGTTTTTTCAGATTTTGCACTCCTCATTCTCCTCTAGCCAAACCACCAGACAAGATAAGTCCACAGAAACAGCAGTCTCCTTTGCACTCGTTTCTGATGCGTTGTGAGGATGAAGTGATTAGTCACTATCGGAAATAGCCAGAGTAAATCAAATTCACATCCGGTCATGAAGAATTACTTCTTCCGGATTAGGGTTGTAAAGCAGTACTGGGTAATGAAGCCAAACAAATCCTCCTATGAAATTAAATAAAAATCTTGACCAGCCCTGCTTATATCCTAGCTCTGACACTCTCTAAATATGCAATTGCGGACGAGTCCCTTTTCTCTTCAAGTCCCCTGTCCTTTTTCTATAAAATACAGGTGCTCCAGCATTGTGTCATCAAGCATCTGTAACAAGGTCTGGAAAAAGGAGATGCTCCATCTGTGCTAATGTCCTTTATAATTCTCTGTATTAAAAATGGAATATAAACAATCACAGAGTGTAAGCACATCATCATTTTCCAGTATCCTAACCAACCAGCCATCTTTGCTCAAATCCAGAAGTGAGGGAGCTCCCTGATGCTGGGGCTGTCACTTCTAGGCTTACAGGAGGAGGTTTTTTTCTCAGTGAGTGGAGGGGCCAGAGTAGCATTGGGCGTGGGTGGCATACTTGCATTTTGGCCTCCACAAAGTCAGTGTCTGACCATGGCCCGCCAAAAAGCCCTGATGTTCCTTGTTCAAGTGTTCGGTGTGACGTCCACTTCCTTTTCTTATTCCTCCCCAGGTTCGAAAGCCCAGGGTGAGAGAGACTCTGAGATGGCTTCTAGCACCTCTCCCTCCCGGGTTCACATCTTTGAGTGCGGGTTGTGTCTGTGACTGGTCTTGATCCAACAGAATCAGGTGAAGGAGCTGTCACTTCCATGACCACAGGTGGTAGGAGTGTCCCGACTATCTTTAGAGAATCTCTGGTTCACTTAGATGACTGTGCCCAAACTGATTGGCTGTTTACCACCAATCAATAGAGCAGAGCACCTTCAGCACCTGTCTCGGTCTGGTGTGGTCCTTCAAACATGGGCACTGCCGTGTGATACCTATATTTTCCCTGGAGCCACCCAGGCCTGAGCTCTGCCTTCACCACCGTTCTCTCTTTAGCTTCTTCCCTGTCTCCAGGTTGGGTTGCATGGTTGATAGGTGCTCTTGGGGCTGCCTTACTTCAGTACCTGAGAACTCCTGGCACGCCTGTCGACTTGTCACTGCACCTGCTGATTTGTCATTGGGCATCGTTGGGTGTTTCTGGGGCAGCTATGGAGTAGCCGTCCTTGGTCTGATACCCTAGGCTCCCCAGCAGACAACTTGACAGGAAGCCTCCGTGGTCCTGGCCCGACATTGCTCATTCCTGTCCATTTCTTGGTCCTTGTATGGCAGGCTGAGGTGTAAGAGATATCACAGTTATTTCTCTTTCCCCCCAAATAGGTGCAAGATAAAAACCTAGTTACCTGCTTCCTGCTGTTGATTTTCTCCCTGTTGATTTTAATCTTGTTGGCTTTGTCATTGCTTTTTGGGTGGGCTGACATGCTGGCATCCTATCAATCTGCTCATCTTTTCAGTTTTGTCCACTTCAAAAAATGTTGACTGCATGGTCTAAATACTTACCCACATCCAAAATGGGTATTTTGGATAAATGTGGACAGAAGATAGTCTTGTTTTTCAAAATAATTTTAAAATACCAGATTTGTTTTTAACGTGGGGCAAAACAAGTTCAAGTAGAATTTTTAAAACATTTAATAGGAGATCTTGAGAAAAATGTAATCCTCTTGTGCTTAAGGAATGAAATCCAAATGCATCATTTACTTCCTGTTATGGCTCAGATGATTAGGTATTTTAGCCCTTAATCTTGGAAGGAATACCAACTGTGATAGCACACACAAGAAGCAAAGGTATGTGATGACATTTTGTCAAATATGAACCACATTAATCACCCTGGACTCGCCTTTAGCACACTGTAAATCCAAATTGGTGCCGCTCTGGATGGAGAGGTGTAATTCATGCTCTTAAAAGGAAGGAGCGAGGCAGAAATGCTGAGGCATGGGGATGTGTTCTCCTCCTCCCCTTCGGCCTGCAAGCCCCAGTAGAAGAGGCCATGGGCCACACATCAACATGCCCTGAGGACTCCTCGCCTGTCTCAGGGTCTGTGAAGAAGGCTAGCAATTAAGGACATTCCCTTGGCTGGCCCAGACACACGTCTGGCCAGCACTCAGTAGAGTTGCCCACCTTCTTTATTGTAGGTGGTCAGGTAGTAATAACGTTCAGTCCCACAGTGGAGAGTTATATTCAAACTGGCCCAAAAGGAGAAAATGTTGTAGTTTTTTTTTAAAAAAACTTACTCTCGAATCATTGATTCTTAAGAAATAAAACAGCTTTCCTCTTGATTGTTGTGTTTGCCCAAGGATTAAAGTGATGCAGTTTTAAGTGGAGTGGTCTTTGATGTGTTGTAACCAACCGCATGCCGACTTGGGCCTGGGAGACGCTGTGCAGTAATGATGAGCACAGCGCCCCCTAATGGAAGGAATCATGCAGGTGTGGTGCTGGCCAAACACCTTAAGTCCCCTAAATCAAACCTACCCAGAAAACAGTCAGCCTTGAAAATTAAGCTCATTGTTACCATGGTGATGGGCAGTGTCATGCAGAAGATTATACTTAATATTCTCTTTCTCAGTGGCTAGTCTGTAAGGTAGGTAAAGCAAGGATAGGCTGATCAGGGCTGGCATTTTTGATCTCTGGATTTCAAAGGTGATTATTTTCTGGTGAGGTCTTTTGTGGATACATGGCATTTCTGTTAATATCTGCAACTTTCTTCTAATGTAGTTATTAGTATTTTTTTAAAACAAGAAAACAAAGGCAAAATTAAATATGCAAATCTCTGAAACTTCAAATTTCAAATATGTGATGTTAATGATGCATTTTCAAATAGACAAGCATGAGTTTAGTAAATGGAGTATATACCAATGTTGATGGCAATTTTAAAATGCACATAATGTGATTTTACATTTTTATTGAATGGAAAGTACATATTGGATAAAAATTAGGAGGTAATATAAACATTTGTCTATTCAATAAAAAGCATTCATTATGATATGTGCATATGGCTCAATTCTAGACAAGTTTGAAATCTAATTCAGGTTCCTTCTTGGTTTCTGTTTCTTTGAACAAGTGCACATGAGAACTACAGGAAAATGTATAGACTACCTTCTTTGCAAGAGTCTGAAAATTCTTTAGCACCAAAACCCAGAAGCCATCTGCCTGATTCAGGTTCAGGAATTTATTCATCCTTTTATATGGAATGGAAACTTTGCATTCCACCACTTTCCAGGAAAGGGACAAGTGTTTCCTAATTATATTTGACAGCTTTCTTGTTGCTAGATGCAATATCCAACACCCATAATTTAACTTGGCTCATGGTTTTGGAGTTTTAGTCCATGGTCAGCTGGTTCCAAGGCAGAAACTTCATAATCCATGAGTAACTATGTTTAGTTCATGGCAGCCAGGAAGTGGGGAAGGGGATCAGATGCCACAGAGAATGGGGTCAGGGACCAGACGTAGACCCTAAGTCCAAGTCACTATGATCCACCCAGGAGTGAGCTCCACCAGTAGCCCAGGTTTTCCCAAAGCCATTTAAGTTGACACTTCATGTTGACTGTCACAGTAACCATACATCCCATGAAGTGATTTACTTTTCAGAGTTTCCCCCAGTGTACCACTAAGGCAAACCCAACTGTTTTATCCCCATAAGTGAAATCTGTCAGTGTCTTCAGAAGCTACCTATTGAGTCAAATTTCCTCAAATGTTGATATAGATGGAAGGTTTGGTCCCATTTCTTTCTCTCACTGCATCCATGTGCTCTGGATTTTTGATGATTCTTTATTCCTACCTCAGAGGCAAAGTATAGTTCCTCACTTCTTGACTCTGGGCTGTACTTGTGTCTTGTTTTGGCCACTGACACTGTTTTGATACTGGAGGGAATTCCGTGGTGCCACACAGTTGGGAGAACTCTCCTTGGCTTCTGTGATTGCCATGGAAGAGCATTCCCCTGTAGCCAGCTACAGGGAGGAAAAGAGACAGGTGGAGAAGTCACCTGGGCTGTCCCACTAACAGGTGAATAAGAAATAAATACCTAGGTTTGTATGCCATTGATATTTTGAGCTTGTATGTTATGTAGCCAGTCACTTGCTACAAATCCCTTGTAGCAATTTCCACAGACTCAACTATTTAAGTTTGGGGACACACAACTACTCCAACTCTAGTATTCTGTGCTAGAAAATCTGGGTGTATTGATCAGACTTCTCATTGGTGGGACAAAATATCCAACATCAACAACTTAAAGGAGGGAAGATTTATTTGCTTACAGT
This sequence comes from Heterocephalus glaber, assembly GCF_053883595.1. Taxonomy (NCBI): domain Eukaryota; kingdom Metazoa; phylum Chordata; class Mammalia; order Rodentia; family Bathyergidae; genus Heterocephalus; species Heterocephalus glaber. The sequence goes on from NW_028258381.1 coordinate 11,958,195, forward strand.
TTCAGAGGACTCAGTCCATGGTCAATTGGCTCCAAAAACAGAAATGGCATGGCAGAAGGGCAAAGTGGAAGAAAACTGTTTAACTCTTCGCAGTCAGGAATCAGAACATACAGGGACAGCACCAGAGAGGAAGGGGCCACAACCAGGTATAGTCCCCAAGGTCGCAGCTCCAGAACCCACTAAGACACACCCAGAAGAGGGCTTTGCTAGTCCCTAGGCAACTCACAAACCAGTCAGGCTGACAATGAAGCTGACCCATCACAGTGGGCAAAAGTGTTTCTTTCACAGGGTTTTATGAAGTTTATGTGTACTTAAATCATTCATGATCTATTTTAACTCATTCATAAGATTTGATAATGAGTGAAGTATTTTTTTTCACAAAGTCATCTTGTTTGAGGGTTTCTTATTCCCACCTCCATTTCACATATACAAGCTCACACAATACAGAACTCTCTGTGTTACATGGGGACTAGTGAGATCTTAGACACTATGTATCCAAGGGGAGGAAAGCATTTTGTATTTAATGATGGTTGGCCCATAGCAGGGTCACTTCTTTCTTGTACAAAATGAGTTTTGATCTTGGACTATTGTCTGCCTTCACATCTGAGATTCCTAGAACAAACTCCATTTTTGGTGTTATATTTCAAGCCTCTCTCTCCCTTCTTCCCTCTGAGCCTTCTGTTTACTTCATGTAACTAGGAACATTAATCCTTTTGGTATGTTTTCTTCCACTGGGTTATGATGGACATGATTATTCATATGTAGGAGTAAACAAATTCAGCTTTTTTCCTTCTGGGAACCAATAAACCTAGAAGCTATTAATTTATATTGGAGAATAGGAGTTTAAAAAGCTTTCTTTCTCCTTTTTAATGATGTGTTCCCTGTAATTCTATTGTACTACACTCGAGAAATAACACGAGAGTCCTCTTGTGGCTAATTTAACACCTGTTCCAGAATGGAAAGGTCTTTTATTTTTATTTTTTTATTTGTACCATTAATTTGTGCATTAATTTTCTTGCTTTTCTAAAGAAGAAAAAATTTAAGATTAAATATATTTCACAAGAATTAAAAAAAACTAAATTAAATATAGGTCCTAAGAAGTACAGCATCACTCAAATACTTTAGGATTAAGGGAACATAATCATTATATACACTGCCTATGTCTCTAAAGGTTTTCTGCAATCTTTTGATGCCAAATATTGTATTTCTGTACAAATGATGAAGAAATAACAACTTTGTTTTACGTAAGTTTTTGATATCTCTGAAGCACATAGTCATGGTTTAAGAGCTTTGAACTTATGGATAAAGAAGCATAATAGATACAGTAAAAATGTTCCTTTCACTTATTAACTATGTAAAACTATTTTTTAAAATTCCCTCTAAGCCTCACATTTACAACTCTGAAATGGAAATAATAACATACACATCATAAGCTGATTTTGAAGTTTCATGGAAATTTTAATAAATAACTGAGTTTAAAATTAGATAGTACTTATTTGGTTAAAATCATGATAGAACACTCCATTTAAACATTAGTTTTTCATTCACTGTGCTACCTGGAAAAAAATCTCAAGCTAACCTTGGTAGCCTCAGGTTTGTCAGCTACAAAGAATGACAGTTGTTAAACTTTATAGAGGTATAGAATAGGAAAAAATGGGAAGTGGTACAATTATCAGTCAAACCAATAACATCCCTTTCAGGGGAACAGCTTTGTTGAGATGTAATTTATATACCACAGGCTCTTATTCATTAAAAGTTCATCAAAGTGTATGATGCCTTTAGTACAATGAGTCCGCTTCAGGAAAAGAACAATAGGATGCTATTTTTTTCAACAGATGCTGCTGCCTACATATGGGAGACCCTAGAGGATACTGTACATTGCAGAAAACCCACTACGCTGTGGGTCCCTTGAGAAGAAATTGAAAATGCATGTGCAGTAATCTCAATGACCAAGGTTACCCAAGCAGCAGTTTTCAATACTAATAAATGTCTGGAAGCTCATGGCCAACACTTTGAGCACCTCTTGTAATTGTAGAGGCCAAGGTAACTTGTATTAATCTCATGATCTCTCAATACATTTAGTACTAAAATATTTATATAAGTTTTTCTTTTCCTGAAGTGTGCATACTTTTTCAGACTCTGTATTTACAGCATGAACAGAATAGTCACAATAATACAATCTTAGAACCCTTTCATTGCCCCAGAAAGAATGCTTATACTTACTACCAGTTACTCCTCAGTATAAACATGAGTGCACACTACCCCTTTAGCCATAGGCCTAGGCAACCACTATCCTGCTATTTCTACAGGTCCACTTACCCTGGGCACTTAAAGCAATGGGACATACCATGCATAGCCTTTGGTACTGCTTTGTTTTACTTAACGTAACATTGGTGGCTCATCTATACTTTAACATGGATTTCATGTTTCTTCCAGCAATGCATCAAAATCTAATTTCTCTACATCTTCACCAACAAATATTTTTTCTCTCTCTCACTGCTTTTATTTTCCACATTTTAGTGGCTGTGAGGTAGGATCCCATTCTAGTTTTAATTTGCATTTCTTTAATGTCTGATGATGTCTAGTATCTTTTCATGAGATTATTGGTCATTTGCATAGATATTGGAGAAGTGTCTATTCAGATCGTTTGTCCACTTTTAAATTTGATTAGTGGTCATTTATTTTTGTGTTGTAAGATTTCTTACATATTCTAGACAGAAATCTTTTACCAGATATATGACTGGTTAACACATTTCTCATTTTTTTAAAGCTAGAGAAAATAAGCCAGTTTCTACTTCTGCAGGCTATGGGGGTCATTTACTAATATAACACACTGTAAACATAAATACCTCTTTTCTTAATTCTTTGCCTGACCTCTGCCCCTCTTTTCTCAGAAGCTATTACATGACATTTTTCACAGATAACCAAACTTATTTATCTCAGGTCTATCTAGAGCTCAATCAAACAGGGAAGTATGAACTGTTATGTATAGTAATAATAAATAAATAAATAAATAAATAAATGGTTGCTTGTATCCTCTCTTACAATGGACATGGTGTATGAATTAAAAAATAGTCAATTAACTACTGGGCAACTTCTAGTCTCCCTTCTCTGCTGCCCAAATTTGAGTATGCTTTGTTGTACTGTACCCATCTGGTGTGTTGTTATAACTTCCACTTTCTTGGAGTTCCCTGAAAAGGGAAATTTCATTGACTGAGAAGCAATGGTTTTATGGAGTTCAAATTCCCTCCATGGTACACAGTCTGTTTTCATAGGAGATGATGCATTGTGGAGGTCTCAAAGGTCCCCTTGGCCACATGGTCCCCTCTCTCGGCACCTGTTGTTATGGAAGCACCTGCTTTTTGACGTGTCTGCCTTTGTTGCCATGTTGTCCATACTCAGTAGAATGGCCAGAAAGTCCTGCTTATGCTATTGCTCCAAAGGCTGAGCTGTATGTTCATTTATTTCTGGCAAATTGTTCCAAGACCCTGTCACCTCTTCTCTGAAACCTCTCTTGATTTTTCTTGACACTGTTTTCCTTTTCTTAGTTTATGAATTACTCAAAGCCTGAAAATTACTCACTAATCCTTGTCCTTTTTAGATCACACTCACCCTGTGATGGTTAGGGTGGATTTTCAACTTGATTGGCATTGAAGCTGACCAGAGGATTAGCAAAGCACCCTCTGAGTGTGTCTGTGTGGGTCATGGAGGTGTGGTATTGGGTACTATATATGGTTCCTCATGTCTTCCTCTCTGGCACTGTTCCCTTGACCTATTCCTGGCTGCCATCAACTTAGCAGCTTTACTCCACCACACCCCTCTGCCATGATGTTTCTGCCTTGGGGTCAGTAGACCATGGACTGAAACCTCTGAAACCATGAGCCAAATTAACCTCTCCTCCTTTAAGTTATGGGAGTCAGGTATTGTGACGAGCAACAGGAAGCTGACTGATACACTTTCTTCCTCCCACTCACCCAATAAGTTGTCTCTTAATGCACATCAATTTCATGTATATTAAACATAGAAACCAATTCTTGCCAAGGAAGTCATTTTAACCATCGGACTGCCTCTTAATTTTCACAGTTCCAGCCGTTTAGTTTTCTGCCTGCTTCCCCCAGGGGTGAGGCTTCCAGGGTCTCTTGCCAGCTCATTCACTCTCAATCTGCTTTAGACTCTGCAAGCAACAGATTAATTTGGCAGTGCAAGGACAATTTCCCACCAACACATCTTCTAATTCTTCCTTTTTGCTTTCATGTAAACATTTGCACTTGCTGACACAACTTCTATTTAGCATTTATTTCTCTTTTTACCAAATTAGGCTACTTATTGCCTCATTTGCATACAAGACTCACTGTTTGAGAAGTGTTCACAAATCACAATAATTAATACTTACTTGCACTCAATATCACCTATCTGCGAAGCAATTTAAATTTATTAACCAAGTCAGCTAATTGGTAAACAAGTATAAACCACTGCCACGCTTACAAAGAGTGGAAAATTGAGACGTGGAGGCACTAAGTGATTTGTCTAATCCATTCACCAAATGAATTGCAGAAGGAGCGTTTGTACTAGGCAGTTGTTGGCTCTCAGCCCTGTATCTAGGATGCTGGCACTGGCCAGGCTGCAGTGGCGGTGGAGGGCAATTAACTATGCAAATCAGGTAATTACAGACATAAATACTCATTGCCTCACACCACGTCTGTTGGCCAGCAATGGCCCATTTACAGCCAGGTCTTAAGGACTATATGAACTCAGCAGGACTTTGTGCATCCACCTGGTAGGAGAATATTTTTCTAGTGAATCCATTACTTGATTTGTACAAAGAATAGCTGTACTCTCAAATTCACCATGGTCTTAAGTGAAACACTCCTATTATTTTGGTATGAAATGTCTCTGAGAAAATAAGTTCATCACTTCATCAGTAATTTAAATAAAACATTTGCTTCCATGTAAAGCATTTGAGGTGGGAAAATGAAAATTCAAGCTCTTTCCTTCCAAGAATTATCAAAAAAGGGCTATTGTCTTCTATGTGCTTTTGAGTGTGTAAAACTCTCATTTTCCCTGGAGAGCTCTGAGAAGTGTTATTAGTTTTGTTTATGTACAGAATCCAGTACAGATGAGAAGACTTGCCTAGAATCAAATATAGGAACAAGTCCTTGAAAACATAGATGTAGGTTTGTGTGATCTCAAATCTCATGCATATGAGCAAGTATGAAGCATATCATGGATGTAGGAAAGCGAACAAATCAAAAGTGCTAAGTTGTCCCCAAATGCAAATACCAAAGTAGCCAATGGCAGATTAAGTCTCACTGACTAATAATCACAGCTACAGTCTTCAGGCCCTTGGTTTTATTTATTTTATTTTATTTTAGGTGAAGTGTTACATTTACTAAAGATATTAAAGGTAAGAAAAGGAGTGTGCTCTGCAGAGTGACTGTGGGCCAACTAAAGGTAGAAAAAAAAGCATGGTCCACACAGTAGGTCACTGAAAGAGCTTGCAGTGCCATCTTTTGTATCTTCCATTCTGATATCAGACCTGGGATGACCTATCAAAATCCTGTCTGATTTCATGCCAGAAGCATGGAAGATAGCATTCTCTGATTGGTACCAGATGCTGGGCTTGGGAAGATGTGTCCTAGATCTCCATGACTGACAGATTACATATACACTTATCCAACTGGCTGGCCACACCCTAATCTCCTGCCTCATTTCCCTCTGAGAGACATAAATTCTCATAATTCTTCATGAGGGTGTGGAAGTCTCTATCTTCGTGTAGCTACTTCCAGTGGAAAAGGGCTATAGGTCCTTCCTACTATGTTCCTTCCACTATTTCAAAATGTTGTGGCTCACCAGGTGGGCTGAGAAAAACCTGTCAGAAGACAATGAGAAAAAAGGTAATGCCTATATGTGAAGAACTGTTGAGCCACGTGCTCAAGGGGAGGACGCTTGGTGGATTTGCCAGGAGAGTTATGACTAGTCTGGATCAGCATCTGAAGCCTTGAATGGATAAATTTCACTCTTGGGTTGGGGCTGCTGAGTCCAGATATGAGAGAGCATGGGTCAAAGTATTTCCTGGTCTGTCTTAAAAGATGGACTATGACAGGCCTAACAATTAGGGACTTCTACACTTTCTATGGACCAGAAATCATGGCAAAGAGGGATATTAGGTAGACTACCAAGAGCCTGAGAGCCGTAGCCCTAGAAAGATTACTCACATTGTGGATAGAATGGTTTTGATGGTTCCACAGGAACAAGGAATAAGGCTAGTATCTTGAGGCACTGTAAGGCTACCCTTCTTGCCTATCAGTCTTTTGATTTCTTCTTTTTCTTTTTCTTTTTTTTGGTACCAGGACTCAAACTCAGGGCCTTGCATGTGCTTGCCAGGTAGGTTGCCTTTTGATTTCTAAAGGAGACTTTAGACATGTCTTGTTGGTGTCTCTTGTAATGAATGACGGCAATCTACCTGAGAAGATAGATTGCTTCTAGGAGTTGTAGAATTTCCTGCTTGTGTGTTACAGATTAGTCCTTATTAGTTAGCAAGCCCTTTCTTTCCAGAGTACTGCATGGACTTGCCTGTAGCTCCAGAAAGGCATATTTGGAGTCTGTGTAAATAGTTACCTTTTTGTCTTTTCCTAATATCAATGCCTGAGTAAGGACTATGAACTCTGTTTTTTCAGCAGAGATCCCTGGCGGAAAGGGATTGAAGCACTTACTTTTAGAGACTATATGCTTTTGATAATCATTTTAAAGTGAAGACATGCAGGTTGGGAACAGGACAATGCTTCCATTTGTTGGAGCAGGGACCTATTGTGTCTCTCTTCTAGGTCTATATTCCTGTCACACAGTGCCCTTCACTTGCCTGTCCTGCTGCTGTGTCCTGGTGGAGACACCAAGCTGTACTCAGAAGGTACTAATACCTGGAGCAAATTCTGATCTTCCTGGCATCTCAGCTTTTTTTTTTTTTTTGTTCTGGGGATCAAACTTGGAACCTTGAGCTTGTGAGGCAGGCACCGGAACCACTGAGCTAACTCCCCAGCCCCCTGGCATCTCCAGGAAGCCAGCTACAACTTATCTGTGACAGACACACCCAGGGGAAAGAAAAAGGAAAATTCTTTGCATGTAGGTTCTTTTGGCATTGTAAATGGAAGCCTTTCTGCTGTGGTGGCTTGTGTCTAGACATGAGACTATGAGTACACAGACAGGTTCTCAGGGACATAGGGAAGCAAGACAAAAGGAACCAAAAGGACCTGGAGGTAACATACAGGCAGTGCTGTCCATACTTACTCTTTCTGCTAAATGGAGCCCAGACAATGTTGGACAGGGCTATTCAGCCAGCATGGGACACATCTCTTGCTGTGGTTAGTTTTAAGTGAGGAAAGGTGATGTAAAATATAGAGACATGGTACCATTGTGGTGAGGCTGGAACTGATACAGCTGAGGACTTCGATCAGTTTCTGGGTCCATTCCTGTTTTCCTAAAGCCTAAAACTTGTTTCTGCACTTGGTAGCCATGTGTTTTGCAGCATATCTCTTTATGTTCCTATGTTTCTTCCTCTACAAAATAGGAACATGAGTGGTAATTTCCATAAAATATTTCAGTGGCAATTGAAGTAAGTAATAAATATGCAAAGCAGTGCCTGGTATCTAAGAAGTCCTCTCAGATAATCACTGGACTTCTGGGTTATGTTCTTTTTAAAGTCACTTGATGGCAGGGCTCGGACTTTCTGGTTTATTACCGCATTACTGGGTCCTGGAATGTGATAGTTCCTTGGCACATATAGGTTGAAGGTTTGTGTACTTCACTGAGGACATGATATGCACACCAGCAATTAATTCCAGGCCTCTGTTGACACTTCTACTATGGCTTATCATTTTTATTTATTATCTTAAGCATAAATTGACTGCTTTGTAGTTAGCAAGTCACTTTCTTCCCAGATTGATGAATGGACATGGAGCACCAGAAAGGTGTATTTGGAGTCTGTATAAATATTTAGCTTTATTCCCTCTCTTAATACCAATGCCCAAGTAAATGCTATGAGTAAGGTCTGTCTGCATCTTGTCCTAAAATTGAAATAAATCTAAATTGCTCCTCTACAACAATGCACAGAGCTGACCACTTGGGAAGCAGATCCTGAATATCTGATCTAGTTTCTTAGGGGCAGGAAGTAGACGTATTCTCTGCTTCCATATTTCTTTTACAAAGAAGCATGTCTTCCCCTGACAGACTATAGATTGGGAAGAAGGAGGCAGTTGGAATGAGAACTGAGCCATGTGCTGCTAGGAAGCCAGGAACTACTTTGCAGTCTGTCACTTTGCAACATTTGCATTGGGTATTGGAATTACACCCTGGCTTTAGAGGGTATGCTAGACATGGTGCAAAAGAGGACATTAGGAGTAACTCTTTGGCAATTTTGAAAGGAAGCTGCTCTAGTCTCAGGAAGCTCTGAAGTGAATCTGATAGGTATTCTGAGAATAATGTGAAAAATATGAAGCCCAGAAAGCAATCCCATTTAATTAAAATAATGGCCACCCAGAAATAAATATACAGAGGCCAGTGCTCCTCTGAGTGAAGACATCAGATCACTTCATCTCGCACGGTGGAGAACACAGTGTCTCCTTTGATCTTTCCCTCACAGATTAATTTTTTTGTTATTAAGAAAATAAATAGTACACAATCCAAACTTCAACCTGGATAATGTGGAGGCAGCCAATTAATTTAAAATGAGAGAACAGTACTCAGATGAACTTACCCTGCAAGGAGAGGCTCATGTATCATGAAGAAGGAAGCAGATTAAAATGGGCAAGGTTTGTAATAAAACTAAAGCATCTAGCATCTGGGAATTCAGCCAAGGAGAAGCAAAGAGTTCCAAGTTTTCATGAGGAAAAATAGAATTATGGAGGGCCCTGGATGGGCGTTTCTGGTGGGCAGTGCCCCACTAGCTGATGAGAAGGAGAGCTCTAGAGAACAGAGTTATATTTACACCGTGATTGTCTGTGAAGTTTTAAAAGTAATTATGGTGGATACACATGCACCATGGTTGCTGTTTTTCTGTATATCTGTATACATTATGGAGCCCTAATACAGATCAATGAAACTTCTAAATATATGTGAAATGATAAATAGTACTGCCCTATCCAATCTTGGACAAGGCCAATATTATAGGTACCATCTTGAATATAAGGGGTATGAAATATGGGTGATTTAAAAAAAACAGATTTTAATAGATTGTAATAGATTTTATTCATAGAGCCCTCACCTTGAGAAGTTGTATCTGTCCATTATAATGTGATAGTCTCTATGGAATATATTGATAGTAGGCTATAATTTAAAAACTAATGCTTATTTTTCTCTTTTCCAGTATTAAAAATGCATCTGTTATCTCAATGATGAATACTCCTAATATTTTAACAATTTTGTATGTTTTACTTACACATGTATTGTGTGTATTTGTTTTGCATGTTAAAAAGCTTTTTACATGAAAATATATCAATTTAACATAAGTCATTAATAGATCCCATGATCCAATGCATTTGAATGCCTTCTTAGTAGGCAGTAATTGAAAGAATCATAAACCACAGTCTGATGACTCTTCTGTTATTGGACGTTCCTCCATAATTCTCCCTCTTGTACTAAGAAGTTTCTCCTTACTAGAGACAAGTCTAGTTTTCCTGCTGGTTTTACTTTGGAATCAGTCAAAAGACCTTCACATTCATATGTGGTTTATAACAAGCTTTCCCAAATTTTAACTTATTTAAACATGTTGGCAAACCTTGCATATTCCTGGGTACTCAGTGTAGAGTTCCCCAGGAGTAGGATCTTCCCATGGAAGTCTCTGTTGCTGGCCCTGGGATCCTGTTGGATAGGAACTGTGCAGCCTCATAGCAATTGTGATGGGACAAGAACATTTTGGTGAACGAGGAACCTTGAATGATGAGATAATGTAGACATTTTATTTGCCTTCCTGAAACCTGTGCTACCCTCACCTTGTATGTGCCAGTCATGTGTCTATAGGCAGGATGACCCCACAACTAATTCAGAAGAGACCTCGCTTAGTCTAGGCTGATGAGGGTGATGTGTGCCAAAGCTATAGTGATGGAGTAGGAGGAGGGCTCAGGACTTGAGATGGTTCTAACCAAGTGGAGCTCAGGACAGTTTTAAAAAAAACACTATGGGAAGAAGGGAAGGAAGTGGTAGAGGATGTGCTTATCATGCATAAGGCCATGGGTTCTATCCTCAGTGTACACACACACACACACACACACACACAACACACACTCACACACACCTATGGGAAGAGACTCAAGAGTTTTCCCCAGTGCTTCAGACAGGACCCTCCTGGGCACAGAGGTGATGCACAGGAGGCCCAGGGAATCACAGTGAAGGATCCATAGCAATAATGACATTGAGTAGACAGGGAACAAAGACTACAAATCTACAAGAAGATCAGACACTGAGAGCCTATGAAAACCCCTTATGATCTCAGACATTTGAGTCGTTTCTTCCAACTGAAATGATTGAAACCATACAGGAATGCTGCGCTATGTTACAAGGAGAAGAAGAAGTTATATAAAGAAAAATAATAGTGAGGAGAGGCAGGAAAAGACTGGTGAGCAGAAGTTGCAGGGTCTATGCCTGAAGAAAAACAGGAGTCTGTTCTGGGCTCTGTTCCCTGACTCTGTTCTTGCTCTCCAGTGGAAGAAGATGAATCTCAGACATTTTAAGTCCAATTTAAAGCATTGATTTAGGAAATAGGGCAGGAAGTGAGCACACATTAGGACTTCCAAGCCTTCTCTACTACACAGTCACAATTTGCAGAAAGCCCACATGTTTAGCTATAAAGAGAAGCATGGAAGAGACCCCTACAATGTGGCTTTATACATTAGGCCTTTGTAAGGATGGTCTCTTCCATCTCAACCTTCAAAAGCTGGTAACTAGAAACAGACACAAGTTGAAATTGTCTATTTAGTCACCAGTTGAGCTATGCGCTGGAGACTTTGTACGTGTGTATGAACATGGGTTGGGAGCAACCCCCTGAAGCTGAATGCCATTTGCAGGTGCTGAATATAGTATAACCCAAGGGTGCTAAGTACTCTATGTGGCAGGGGAGAAGCAAGCTGCAGTGGTCTCTGCATAATGTCAGTGTGACAGAATATTTTGAGTATGGACTTATTTCTGGAAATAGATAATCACTTGTCATCCACATCTCTAAAATTCTGGTAGCAGGTGTTTCATGAAATGCTCGACAAGAGGGGAAACAAGTGAATTCCTGTGAGGGAAGCATTCACTCAGCTGACTTCTACCTGTGGCAGCCTTCACTCTAGGAGGGGTGAAATTCCTGAGGGAAAACAACTGTTTTGCATGTTTCCATTTTTTGACAGCCAATCACGGAGTTGAATGGACTCGTTCCGGGGAATTGAGACATCCTTGGCTGTTGTAAATTTCAACCTGATCCGTCATACATGAGTCAAGGGATCACAGAGACATATGGATGGTGACTGTCACAGTGCGTCGGGGGTTCACTTCGTAAATTTGAAATATTTGTATGTGTGATTAAGAGAGGAGAAATGGAATCAAGAGTAATTTTACTTTTATGATGTGCCAGTCACAGAAGAAATTTATCGCCATTACCTCATTTTGTTCTCACAATAATCTGCTGAGGAGAGCGACAGAACCACCATTCTTTGGATGAGGAAAATGAGCCTTGGGGAGGACAGCACACATCCAGGTGGGACCGTGTTGAGTTTCACCTATCTTTCCGGTTTTAATCCTGCTGAGCATTCCTTCTCCATCAGGTTATGTGGTCATTTTTTTCTTTCTTTCTTTTGTACTGGGTATCAAACTCAGAATCTCATGCTTGCCAGGCAGTTGCTATGCCACTGAGCTACATCCCCGGCCCTCCATCAAGTTAAACTAGGGTTAAAATATGGTCCTAGGATTCCCAACTCTGTCTTCTGGTTAAAAAGTAGAAATAAAAAATATGGTAGTGGAGAATGATGCATTAATACAATGTACTTTGGGAAAGTGGAGTTTGTATTATTCTTAAAATATTCATGGTAGTAAATACGTACACTTTAAAAATTAATTCTTAAATTATACAAAATAAAGACCATGCTATCAATTCTGAAACTACTACAAAGCAATTACAAAAGTATTCAGAATGAATCTGGGCAAGTTAGCACAAATCATTGAGAGTTTATAGTTTTATTTGTAAAATAGGGAAATTTATCTGCTTATAAAATGACTTCAAGTCCTAGTACATTGTGTACTCATAGTTGGTTTTCAAAAATATTGAACATTTTAACATCTAAGCAATGATGTGGCTTAATTGCAAAATATTAAACTAAAACTAAAAGTTGGAGTTAGATTACCTGGAGTAAACTTGACCAAATATTAAAAACCAAATACACCACAATGTTTTTAGTATTATATTTTAATTCTTCATCAATGAGTGATCTGTCTTCCTACTAAAGTTTAGAAATTTCAAATAACAAAGAACCTAAAATAAAAGTGAACAATGGTCAAAAACCCTAGGAATTAAAAAAACGTAAAAGTGCTTTTAGTAATAGTCTGTGCTTAAGACTAGGTATTCTTTTCTTTAGAATTAATTTTTATTTTTTACTGGGGATCGAATTCAGGACTTTGTGCTTGTGAGACAGGTGGTGGAACCACTGAGATAAATTCCCAGCCCTAGAATTTAAAGGTTTTAATTGACCCATAGTATCTGTACATATGTGTGGGGTATAGTGGGATAATTTGATATATGTATACCATGCATAATGATCAAATCAGGGTACTCAACATCTTCTCCCCAAACACTTATCATCTCTGTATGTTGGTAACCTTAGAACACTTCTAGTTATTTTGAAACATAGCTCATTTTAGTAGACTACTCTTAGTACTTCTGGTGCTAAAGAACACCTCCTCTCCACCTGTATTTTGGCCCCTGTTGTCTTGAATCCTGCACTTGCCAGTGACTATACAGAGAGTGCGCAGAGGTGCCAAGCTGCTGCCCCATGAGACAGGTGGCTGGGTGATCCCAAGCCAGTGGCTTCATGGGCTGCGAATAGCAGGTGCTGTTCCCTCCCATTGTCCCTGTCTTGGAACGGCGTGGTGGGTCAGGCAGAGGCGTAGTGCTTTCTTTCACCCTCTGTTTGCTGTTTGTAATGTCACCTGCTACGCCGAAAGTATTCCTTCTCTCAGATTCTCCTCTGGGGAAGCCTCTCCCAGCTCCTGTCATTGCCCCTTCCTGAGCTCCACAGACAGAGGTGACCCAGGGAGGGGGTTGGGCCACTGTCTTCATCACATGCCCTCTGCCCCAGGAACCCAACGTTGTGAGGATTTATGTTCTAGAGGGAATTCCCTTGTTCTTTTTGCCTCATGGCAAATTCTGAGCCAATTGAGAACCAGATGTGGAGCCAGGTGGGCCAGATCAGAATTTCCGGACTGTATGGTTGAAGATGGTGAGGTGAGGAGGTGCAAATGGACTCCAGCTGTATCTGTCCTGAATTCACAGGCAGGAAAAGCGGAGAACCACAATCCCTGCTGGGCCTGCTCCTGTCAGGACCTGCCCTATCTTCCTTCTTGGACACAGTTGTGACATAGCAGAAACGAAGCAGAGGGGAAGCTGAGGCAGGCTTCTCTGGCTGGAAGGACTTGGCTCTCCTGTCCAGTTGGCTATCAACGCTTTGCTTCTATTGCAATCACCAGACGAGACAGGTTTGAGCCAACAGATGCCTGGGACCCTTTGTGACCTTTCTGAGTGAATTTATCTCAGATTTCAGGGATATTTTAACTCTTCAAAAATTCCAATATGTAGCTAAGGTTGAAAAAAATCCAACAGGATTTTCCTAATGATTCCAATTTTATTTGATATATTTTGACTGTATTTCCACAAAGACAACAGACATTGGACAGTTGCACAGAAAGCAAATGACCCTCTGCAGAGGCTTCCTGACACATAGGCCCTTACATGGAGCTGAGGTATGGCTGATACCAAGAGATTCCCCCAAAGGCTCATGTGCGAAAGGGATTTTGGGGGGTGACTGGATCATGAGACTTATAGCTGACTTGCTGTTAGGAGGTTGGGGCTGGTCGGAAGATGCGCTCACTGTGGCCAGGACCTGGTAAGTTATATCTTCCTTCCTAGTTTCCCTGTTGGCTCTCTACTTCCTATCAGCCATGCTGTGGTCAGCTCTTCTCTGGAGGCCCCTCTGCCATGCTGTCCTGCCTTGCAGCCAGCCAACTACAGAATGAAACACAAGCCAACACAAACCTCTCATAAGCCTTTTAAGTTTTGAGTGTTGGGTATTTTGACCCAGCAAGGAGGGAAGTAACTAAGACAAGCAGAGGCTGTCATTCTGCCCTAGGGTAGGTCTTTGTTTTAATCTGTGTTCTTTTGCTGTAATTGAATGCTCCTGACTGGGTAATTTATGCAGAGGTTTATTCAGACTTGTGGTTCTGGAGGCTGGAAGCCCAAGAGCATGCTGCCAGCATCTGCTGGGCTTTGATGAGGGCTTCGTGCTACTTCAAATCATGGTGGAACGAGGAAGGGCTGAGGGCACATGCAGAGGAGAGGAAGCACATAGTGGCCATGCTTTCTGACAACCCACTCTGGAGGTAACCAATCCGATCTTGAGTGGGAGAGAACTCAGACCCCTGTAAGAATTAATCTAGCTCTATAGACACTGTCTTAGTCCTTGCTAAGGACACGATCTTCTTTCCAGAACCCCCCACCTCTGCATATTGGTACACTGCAGATCACATTTCAGCATGAGTTTTTTGGGGACAGACCACATGGAAACCATGGCTGTTGTCTTCATTTTTGACTCTTGTCAGAAACAGATTCAAACACTCTGGCCATGAAACGTGCCGCTCTTGACAGCAGTGCAGAAAGAATCATCACTGACCATGATTTTTATTAAGTACACAAAATACTCACATTATCAAAAGTGACTGAGGTACTAAAGCAGAAGGAAAAGGGAGACTTCTTGGAGTTGTTCTGTGTTGCTCTTTGCAAATACTAAGTGTCTGTGTTAGCAGAAAGTGAAGCCTCCTTCACAGTGCTCTTGATCAAGACAGAACGAGATTAATTCTGAGTATAAAAATCTAAGAACAGTGCTAGGGTTCAGCTGAGGATGGGCCAGTGTGATCTGACATAAAGTCACTGTGGACCCAGGAAGGGCCATAAAAGAAAAAGAGCCAGGAGAATTCAGGCAGGGAAATAACAGAGGCTCTCCTTGGAGAACATAACCTAAATGCCATCAATAATCTCTTACGGAGAAAAACTGCCGTTTTACTTCAGAATCCAGCCGGGATGAAAGCCTTTCTCATTCAATTACCTTTCTGGTGTGCATGTGCTTTAGGAATTATTGGAGTTAATGGGAAGCATTTTGTCCCGTGATTACCCTCCTTCCTCTAATGGGACCGCTCTGGTTTTCACTATTCTGTGTACTGTGGATTTGACTCATATTTTTTTTTAAGGAAAAAAATGTATCCGGTGTTTAAAAGAAAAATAGTTTAGGAGCCACTAATGGATGGTTAAATGTATATTATTCTTATTCCAAGGAGAAACCCAATAATTCTAAATAAATCCTGTACTTGTCATATTTTATTAAATCACAAGGAATTTGCATGACCACACATACTGTTCTATGTGGAGAAATGCACGGGGCCAGGGCAGGTGAGCAATCCCCCTGCAAAGCAACTTTTACATAGCTGTTTCCAGTCCAGTATGCTTTCTGCTAAATATCAGCATATTTTCATGACTCCTATTGAGTCCACAGTTAGATATTGTTTAATTCACTAAACATTTTGGGCATCAAAATAATAGAGGAAAGCATTGACATAAACCTCTTAGTTAATGTTGAGTGGGGAAAACAATTAAAATGCATATGTGATCCCTACACTCCCACAGAATTATGTACAAGTTAAATAAATTTTTTTTGTTTGCAATTAAAGACAGATGTCAGTACCTCTGATTACTTTTTAAAAATTACTTCTATATTGACAAGTTTTAGCCATTTATGTCTACGGAGTACAAAGTGCTGTTGCAATCTATGTATGTAATGGCGAATAATTGGTCTAACTGACATACCCTTTACCAGGAAGCTTATCAGTCACCCTCCATCCAACTGAAACTTCATGTCTTTTGATGAAAATCTTATCATTTCTCTCATTCCCCAGCTTCTGTTAGCCCGAGTCTGCTTTTTCTGGAAGTACGCTTTCTGCTTTTGTAAGTTCAAATGTTCTTGATTCCACATATCACTGAGATCTTGTGGTGGTCATCTTTCTGTACCTGACTTATTATTTCACTCATGATAATAACCTCCAGGTTCATTCATGTTATGCAAATTACATTTCTTTTTTTAAATTAAAAAGATTTGTCTTATGTGAGCACATTTCATGTGAGGGGTTGGCACACGGGCATCTTAATTCTTTTTTCATCCTTTTCCACTTCCCTCCTCCTCCTTTTTTTGAAGGGCTAAATGGTAGTCCACTGTGTGTGTGTATGTTTGTGTGTGTGTGTGTGTGTGTGTTCTGTGTATGCACACCACATTTTCTTTATCCATCTGTTGATAGATATCACCATAATTTGGGTATTATAGATACTACTATGATGAACTTGTGAGTTAAATGTCTAATTTCAAATCCTTTGTACATATTTCCAGAAGTGGAACTGCAGATTTTGTAATTCTACTTTTAGGTTTTTGAAGACCTTCCATATAGATTTCCACATTGGCTATAGTAATTCACATGCCCTCCAGCAGTGCACAGTGTTCCCTTATTTCAACTTTCCCAGAACTGATTATATTTCATCTTTTTGATAACAGCCATTCTGATAAGAGTGAGGTGTTCTCTCATGGCAGGTTTTACTTGCATTTCCCTAATTATTAGTGATGTTAAGTATTTTTCATATATCTGTGGGCCATTTGTGTGTCTCCTTTGGAGAAATATCTTTTCAGGCAGTTTGCATTAGTAATAAACTACCTGAAAAATAAAACAGGAAAACAGTTTCATTTATAATACTTATTGAAATTAATTAAAATACATTTAAGTAAAGAGATGAAAGACCTATACTCTGAAAACTGTAAAACATAGTTGGAAGAAATTGCAGAATACATGAATGGAGAAATAGCTCATGTTCATGAATTGGAAGAATTAATATTATTAAAATATCCATATCATCCAAAATAATCTAGAGGCTTAATTATATCTATAACAAAGGTTCAGTGTCATATTTCAGAGGAATCAAAAAACATTTCTACTGGACAACAAAACTCCAAATAGCCAAGGCAATCCTGAGCAGAAAGAACAAAGTTGGACACACAGTGTGACTTTAAACTATATTACAAAAATATGATAATTAAAACAGCATTTTCCTGGCATACACAATAGGCATACAGACCAATGAGCCAGAATATGGAGTCCAGAAATTAACTTATGCATTTGTGGCCAATTGATTTTCAACAAAAAGGTGCCAAGAACACATAATGGAGAATGACAGAATCTAAAACAAAGTGTTTTGGGAAAATGAGACATCTACATGCAGAAGAAGGAAACTTCACACATATCTCAAACTATACACAAAAATCAACTGAAGATGGATCAAAGACTTACACATGAAACTTCAAACTGTAAAAATACTAGAAGAAAAACATGGATTGAAAAACTTCAACATTGGTCTGGTAAATGTGCTTTTGTTTTTGTTATTTTTTTTACTTAGATCCCCAATTCTAGCAAACAAAGCAAAAATAGACAAATGGGATTACATAAATACAATTGTTTAGCTTACATAAAATTAATTGTTATGTTATTAGTTTACATAAAACAAATTTCAGTTTACTAATAGTTTAGTTTTATATAAAACTGCTTCTAGGCCAGGGATGTAGCTCAGTGGTGCAGTGCCTGACTGGCAAGTGCAAGGTCCTGAGTTTGATTCCTGATACCAGAAAAGAAAGAAACAAACAAACACTGCTTCCCTCACAGCAAAGGAAAAAATATCAAGAGAGTGAAGAGACCCCCTACAGATTGTGAGAAATATTGTAAACCATACAGCTGATGTATTGTAAACCATACATCTGATAAAGGTTAGTGTCCAAAATATTAAGACATTTCAAACAATTCAGTAGCAAGAAAAGAAATAGCTCAATTAAAAATGTGAAGCTCCGTTTGAATGGGAAATAAAATATGAGATGTTGATCAAAAGGTACAGGATTCTAACTATAAGATTAACCTCCAGAGATCCAGCATGCAGCATGATGACTGTAATTCATAATATTGTTCTAACTAGCAATTGACAAAAAAAGATTTTAAGTGTCTTAATCCCCCCCAAACATAGATGTTGATGGTGCACTAATTAACTTGACTGTGGTAATCAGTATACAATGTATACTGATTCATTATTTTGCACACTTTGAATATGTACAATTTTTATGTATTTCCATTTTGTAAGTACAATGATCAGCACTTTGTCCTCAGTAAAGTTTTGTACTGCATTTTATTTTATTATTTTATTTTTTGCAGGACTAGTACAAAGATTTCAACTACAGTTTTAATAATGAAATTATTTGCAATGTAAATGTCTTATTTCAAAGAACACAGTGCTGTATTAGAAAATATTGGTAAACAAGTTATATGGAGGGAATATTATAATTCCTGTTAGCATCTCTGCATGATGTGTAAAAGGCTCAAGTTGAATCTGTTCATGATTTGCCATAGACAAACCCAATTCAGCTGAACTGTTATCTGTTACAGTGCTAAAAAGCAGGACACATTGAGAAAAGACTGTACATTATTGAAAGTTTTCTAAATAAGAATATTTAACTATATTATTTAACTATAATATTTAATATAATATTTAATATTTAGCTATATTATTAGAATATTTCACATTTTTTTATCCTTTTGCCTGCCACAGCCTATGTGCGGGATGAATTGTTCCAGCAAAGGAGTAAAACTTTGAGGCCACCAGCTAGTTCAGGGATGTTAGGGTTCCCTGGAATTCGTGCCCTGCATTTTATAGAGGAGGAAACTGAACGTTTGATACCATTATCTCCAGCCTCACTCACAGTGGAACTCCTCGTGCATGACATCCTCTGAGTCATTTGTGCTACGATCGTTACCCATGCTGCCTCCAATGGCTTCTAATCAACAGTAATCCAATACCAGAGAAGGTCCCAGGTGGCCACAAAGGCATCTTAGTCCCATGTCTGTGAATCTGCATTAATCAGTTTGGAGTGGTCTCAAGGATCTGATTAATATTTTTGATGTGTAAGCTGTTATGAAAGCATGCTTTTATGATTTTCATACCTGGGTTTAAAATTTAGGAGGTTGTGATATTTTATTCTAGTTTTATGCAACACAGTATGTTCCACTGAAAACTCCTGGAAGCCTAATGAACCCACACAGAAAAGTTATTTCACGTAGGTTAATGCTGCAAACAATAAAGTATCTTTCCTAAACTTTAATTTGAACCTCTGTTGTAATTTTATTCATTCAAGGATTTCTTTTGGTTTTATCATTATATTGTCAACAAATGGTTCTATGTTGCCTTATTTTAGAGAATGTGTACATTCAGTTATGGAATTATTGTTTTATAAGCAGGAAGTTCAGTGAAATTAATTTAGCAAAAGGAAACAGAAGTAAAAGAAAGAAACTTGAAATGGTGACTGGCAATCTCACAGGTCAGTTATGGCCTGGACTGTGAAGGTCTTGTGAAGTCAGACAATGGCTTCGTGGTCCTCTCGAGTCTTCTCATTGTCATCAGTGTGGCTACTGCAGGCCCAGCTTGATGGAGCCACTCAGTATAAATAATTAACTGCAGTTTTACAAACGTAAAATGTGAAAAATATGAATATAGTTTTAATGACCCCGGTCCAAATTACCCAAAAGAAGAAGCCAAACATCCCAGATGCGATCCCAGTCCTGTCATGTCGGTGCCCTCAGCAGCCTGGCCAGCAGGTCGGGAGGGGTGGTGCTGACCTGAGGGACATGGAAGCCAATTCCCTTACCAGGAGCCACAGTTGCACCTGCAGATACATGGCTAGATCATTGATACAGTCTAGATAGAATTTCTTCATGGTCAAGTGTTTTACAGTGTCCATGATCTATGAGCAGGACAGGAAAGATGAGAAGAGAAGACTTATAGTGTGAGCCTTTGAGCAGAAAGGAAAAATTATTGAAAAAGAAAAAGCAAAAATGATGGCAATAATGGAAGGAAAAAGCCCAAATGTCCTATGTGATATCAAGGATTCTTCATCAAACATGTACATGTTTTCCTCACAAAATATGCAAATACAGTATGACTATCTAAAATTTACCTACTGTCTATGTATATTTCATTGTCTATCATATTTACCTATCATCTATCTATTATATCTATTTTTATCTATCTTTCAATTTTCCATCTATCTTTTCTACCATCTAACCATCCATCCACCCAGCCATCCATTCAGCTATCTATCTATCTATCTATCTATCTATCTATCTATCTATCTGCCATTCTATCAATCTATATATCTATCATTCAAGAGAAAGACAGTATGTTAAAAGTTGACAGTCCTTCCACCACCCACCCCATACAGATATCTTCTGTTTCATCAGGTTGTCAATATTATTAACTTTCTAGTGAGATTTTGTCCATTCATTTCTTACACATTTTCAAGAAAAAGTGTCTCTGAACTCAGAGAACAGTGTGATGCTGATTTCTGGAGGGAAGGAGGGGATATATGTACAGAGATGCAGTAATAGTCCATGTGGGTGAGAATACTGAGAAGGACAAACCTCCTTCTTTGTCATCCATCTTAAGAGAAGCTATAATGGCCAGGAAGATGATGGTCATAAGAGATAGGAAAGCAGATTGGACAGCTACTTTGTGAGTCTGATAGTCGCTATTTCATCTTAAGTAAATATAACTCTAGTTCTAGCAAGTGGTATCCATGAGGTGTGATAGTGCTGATTCCTACCTTTAAAACAGTTAATATTAGAGAAAAATACTTAATTAGAATAGCCTTAATCTGGAATGCAAAGTTGAAATTACATGAACACTTATGCTCCTTCTTCTAGACCTTGTGTAAAACTTTTATTTATGATTTGTGTCAAAAGATTTTATTTTATGCTATTCATTCTAGCTTAGTTTCAAGTTCATAGCTAAAATTTATTTTCTGATAAACATTTCACTGAGGATTTCTGTGTTTTCTTATTCTTATGAAAAAGTCTGTCTTTAAAGGTGGTTATAATAAGATTCCAAAGACTTTTTGTGTTGTGAACATGGCTTCAAAACTCTGAAGTTTCCTTCTCTTCCTGGAAATCATTCAAAAGTAAAATTTTAAAAATCCCAGAAAATTCAACTGTTGCAAAACAGGAGAGAGATGTAACTCAGATACCAACAATGTTCATGAGAGAAACAAAACAAGTGAACTAAAAAAGACACAAGAAAAAATGAGAGTAACACAGAGGACCTACCGGGTTCAGATGTAAGAAGCATCAGTCAAAAACACCCCTCTGGAGGATGACCACCTACCATGAAGCAAAAAAATCTCTTAGCAGAAGCCAGGCATTATGACACACAGCTGCAATCTCAGCACTCTGGGAAGTTGAGGCAGGAGGATCACAAGTTTGAGCCCAGCCTGAGGAATTTAATAAGAGCTGGTCTCCAACAATGAATGAATGAATGAATAAATGAATGAATGGAGTTGTAGTTAAAAGACTGTGGACTCACTGCAGTTTAAAGGAGCAGAGAAGACAGGAAGAACTGAAAAGAGTACGTTTGTGTTGTGGAGCCTGGAAAGCTTGAAAACTTGGCATCCTCAGTCAATAGGAGCTCAGTTTGAAGAAAGCCAATGTATTAAACTACAAGAAATAGAAAATATTTAATGTAACATGGGTATAAGGGTATTGTAAGGAAAAATGAAGAAAATATAAACAAAATTACTAAAATAGAGTGAGAAATATTGCCTTGGAGAAGATAAACACTGTAACAAAGATTTTTGGCTTACATTTAAAAAAATCTCCCCAACCAAAACAGTGAAAAATCACCCCTATGAAGAAGCACCAGAAACCAAGAAACACAGTTAAAAATAACTATAGAGATGGCCTAGGAAAGGAGAAATTGTAACATGAAGTAGCAGAAATTGAGAGAGGAATAAAATACAGAGGCAAAGCTATCACAGAACTAAAATCACAGTATAAAGAAGAACAGAGACCATGTAAAGCACAAAGAAATGAGAACAGTTGTTAAAAGAATAGACTAAGTAAAAAAAGTGTTAAAGGAATAGACGAAGTGAAAATCAAAACTATAAGACCCAAGGAGGGGGAGATCCAACATATGTACAATTAGAATCTCCAAATAACAAAACCAAATCAACAAACCAGAAAAACATATTCAAAGGATTCAAAGACATAATTTAAGAAAAGATGTTATCTATTCATAATGGAATACTACTTGGGCTATAAAGAAGGATAAATTCGAGACATTTGTCAGAAAATGGATGCACCTAGAAAATATAATGTTGAGTGAAATAAATCAGACACACAAGCTTAAATATGGTATAGTATCTCTACTTGAGTGAGGTAAAGTACAAAGAGCACAATAAAGGCTGAATAGAAGGGAACAAGGGAATGGGAAATGGCAAGGAGACCAGGAGACTGAGGTTGAGGAGAAGGGGAGAGGAAGCATGAAGAATTAATAAGCAAGGTACAGGAACGTAATAATCCCAATGGTCACCAACATTTAATGTCATAAACATGAGCTACGAATAATGGCAAAACAATAATAATGTAAATGTGATGGGAGATTTAGAGATGGAGGGAGGGAGGGGGTGAGATTGGAAAGAGGATTAAAAGAAGAAACGTGCTGTGTTATGTACATGAACCTACTCCCCAGGGTGAGACTTCATGTACAGCAAATGTACAAATAAAAAAGAAATAAAAATGAGACTGAACTCACACCCTGGAAGGCCACATCATGTGTCAAGAAAATTGCTCTTATGTGGTTACCACGGATGTATAGGATGGAACTCACTTACTTGAGCATGCAGTGAAAAATATAAAAACATTTATAATGGGGAAAAATTGGTGTCACACTTCTCTACCGCTACATTCAACATGTTTAATATGAAAATATGATAAAATTGCATTGAAATATTGGCAAAGAAACTGTGAACCAAATGTTTAAAATTGTTCAGATTGTGCCTCTAGACTAGAATAAAAACTGAAAAGCAACTTTTTTTCATTAAGTTTATTGGTACATGTTAGGTATACAATACAGTTACATTCATCATTGAGATCTTGCACCTTTACATGATGCAACTTGGTTCTTATTTTTTCCCCATTTCCCTGCACTCCTTTCACCTCCTCCTCCCTTCCCTATTTGCAAAAATATCATTTCCACTTTTTCCTTTTCTCATATATTTTCTTTTCCCTTCTTTTCTTTCCCCTTCCCCTCCCACTTCCCCTACTTCTTTAGACCTTTTCTTCCTATTTCACAATATCAATTATACATTTTGATCCTTATTTATATTTTTAGTTTTTCACACCAGAGAAACTATTTGGTATTTACATATGTGTGTCCTATTCATTTCACTTAAGAGTATGGCCTCAATGTTCATCAACCTAGCTATAAATTTCTCTAGTTTTTCCTTCTTTATGGCTGAGTAGCACTCCATTTTATAGAAAAACCACATCTGCTTTATCCAGTTTCCAGTTGATGGGCACTTGGGCTGTTTCCAAGCTTTAGCTATTACAAACTGTGCCACTATGAACATGGGTGCACATATATCACTGTGGTATGATTCTTTTAATTCTTTTGGGAAGATACCCAGCAAGGGATTAGCTGGGCCAAATGGAACTTCTAATCCTAATTGTGTGAGGTTTCTTCATATTGTTTTCCACAGTGGTCGCACCAGTTGCACCAGTTGCACCAGTTAGTCTCATCAACAATGAAGAAGGGCTCTTTTCTCCCCATAACCCCACTAGCATTTGTTATTGGTTGATTTCTTGATAGCAGCCATTCTTTCTGGGGTGAGGTGGAATCTCAGTGTTGTTTTCATCTGCATCTCTCGAATGACCAGTGATGTTGAACATTTTTTCATATGTTTATTTGCTGCTTTTACTTCTTTGTCTGAGAAATGTCTGTTCATTTCAGGTGCCCAGTTTTTGGATTCGTCTTTAAATTTGGGGAGTCTGATTTTTTTGAGTTCTTTATATATTCTAGATAGTAGACCTTTGTCTGAGGAAGAGCTGGTAAAATTTTTTTCCGACATTGTAGGTTATCTCTTAGCTCTGTTGGTGGTTTCTCTTGCAGTGCAGAAGCTTTTTAATAAGATGAGATCCCAATTGTTGATTCGTTGTGCTAGTTCTTGTGCTACTGAGGTTTTGTTTATACAGATTTTTCCTATGCCAATGTCTTCAAGAGTTCTATCTAACTTATCTTCTAGCAAGTTTAGTGTTTCTGTTTTAATATTTAGGTTGCAAAGAAATTTTTAATATGTGAGAAGTCAGAATATTTTTTCTTAAGAAAGTTTCTAGAAGACACATTTTACGTTTTTGTTGGTACACATTTGCAAGATGTAATGATTACATTCCTTGTGGGTAGTTGGTACCTGGCCATGACACATGTTAAATCTTTTTATGTCCCCTACTCTCCCCTCTTCAACCCCTTCTTTCATCTCTTGGTCCATTTCAGTTTTGTGAAAGACCTATCTCCCTATTTTTTCTTATCCGTTATTTTACTTTTAAATTTTACTTTGGGTTTTTCATGTAAGAGAAATCATGCAATAGTTAAGCTTCAATGGAAGACACATTTTAGCCATCAAAATCAGCCCTTAAAAGGTATGGTAAAAAGACTGGCCATGAACATCAAACATGTTCTACTAGATGACTATTTTCACATACTGGCCCAAGCAACAGCCAGAGGCCTGCCCTGATACCATTGATAAGTGTGGGCAGATCTCAGGGAGAAGGCAGAGTGGACCAGAGCAGTGTAGGTGCAGGCAGGTCCAGCCAGGGTCCCACCCTGACCTCAGCTGCTTGGACCCACAGGCCTCAACCAAAGGCCCACCTGGAAAAGAGCTGCACAGCTGTGCAAGCCACAGCCAGAGGCCAGCCCCATACCATTGGTAAGTGGGTGCAGACACCAGCCAGAAGTCGCACAGACACCAGGGACTAGGGCGCACAGCCCCAAGCCAAAGGCTCTCCCAGACAACAGCTATGTAGGGAGGCAGTCCCTAGCCAGAGGCACACCTAGATACCATCCCAAGTGTGCACAGACCCAGCCAGAACCCCACCCAGACAACAGGACAGCCAGAGATCCAGAAGGCCACCACTCTGAACCCAGGAATTGGTGCAGTGGTGAGCAGCAGAGGAAAGGCTTCTTCGTGGCTTGCTGAGAATCGAAGACCACTGGGTGAGCAAAAAGTTGCCTCAACAAAGGCACAGCAGGCTGCATCTGTTGAAATGAGAAGACCTGTAAACAAGTCTCAAAACCAGACTGCCAGGTCATCTAAGGCAACCCCAAAGGGAAATGAGATGGAACAATCTGATCTAACCATCTGGACTCCTTGAACTGGCAACAAAAGAGGATCTGGAAAAAATGAAATCAGAAATAATTCCTCAGATAACAACAGAGATTGTACCCATAGTGCAAGACATGATTAATAAATCTAGAGAAGACACAGATGAAAAAATAGAGGAGCTGAGAAACATGATGGCATTCCAGCATAGGAAACAAATGGAATTCATAAAACATATTCTGACAGACTTCCTGGAATATTTGGACATACTAAAGGAGATCTCTTGAGAATGGCATTCAAGTCTAAAGATACAATTCATTTCTGTTTCATATACACCCTAGCCTGAAGTAATTTAGTACAACATCCTTAATAATTTTGGGAATGAAATAAAGTTTCACAGTGTGGAACTTTGGAGTTAGGGTGTCATGTTAAAGTTCACAAAGTTTCAATGTTTCAAATTTTGTAGCAATTTGGACTTTTGGGTGGAAAGAACCTTAGAAAATGCTAAAAGAGACAACATGTTTAATTGGGTGGCCGACAAGACAGTTTGGATGGAGTGGAAGAGGATATAAGCCAATCTTATCATGGCTTGTAGTCAAAATTAATGGACATTGCCCAAAGCATTAGAAGTCAGCAAAGCATGTCTTTTATAATTAAAAAGTGAAACCTAGGCAAAAATAATATAAAACTTCTAAGTAGTGGAAGAAGAATACAAATACACATATATGCTTGCATGCACACACAAACACACACACACACACACACACACACATAAGTATATACCCAAGGCACATAATAAAAGAATTGAGAAACCCAGAGAATAATATTAATATATATAAAATATTTAGGCCAAGCATTTCTGTGATAAATGGGCCACTTCAAAAGAGTAAAAGAAATAAATTTTTCATAATGGTCCATCCAACAAAACCCAACTCTCTGCTGAATATGAGACACATAATGATGGAAATCAAAATGTTGAAAGTAAAATGATGTTCAAAGACAAAGAAGGAAGACTAAGGAAAAGTAAAGAAGGAGAATTTACGATGTTACTATTAAACAAATGAAATTCAATTAACAATTATTCAACAAAATGAAGATGGATCACAATCATGCTAAAGGACACAATTATCAACATGTATAAAACATAAATATCCACAAAGCAAAAAGCAGATAATGAGCTTCTAAAGAACAAATATTCCAGGAGATAAGATGAGGAACAGTTAGACACTCTCTGGGAGAAGGAGAATTTAATTCATCTTTCTCAGTGTAAAATTCAGGAGGGCCAAAAACCTGCAAGACCATGGAAACCCAACACAATATGATGAGCAATGTATACCTGATTAGTAATTATTACACTGTGTGTATGAAAAAGAATATATATTATCAATGTAGTATTTAATATTCACCAAACACCCATAAATTAAAAGCAATACAACAAGGGATTTATTTTTAAATCAAAAATTAAAAAATTGTCTCTTAAAACATTAAGTATTTTCATTTATTTCCTTGGTCAAAGAAGAAAAAATATGAAAAAAAGGACAACTGCACAAAAAATAGTGAACATGAGAGTAAATAATTCTTGGATGAGATTTAAAAATCATGAAAAGTAAATTAATTATAATCTTAAACACAAGAAATGAAAATAAATGGTTACACATCTTTCTCAAAAGGTTAGGGAATGAAGAGTGAAATGAAATAAAGTGAAAGCACAGTTGATAGGGACAAAAGTAAAATTAATGCTTTATGGAATAAAAATTGCTAAACTAAGAAATTTTTGAGGTGGTCTGTGATAATACTAAACTATTAACTGATATAATCAAGACAATACTCAATATTAATGGTAGGGAAAATAAGGGACAATAAATAAAAGAGAGATGCAATTATTTTGCTAAATTTCATGCAAATATATTTGGAACCATGGTTGAAATTGTCTGTAAAGTCACATGATCTCATATATATGTTCTGAAAAATATAATTATGACAATATAATTTTATTTAGTTATATTAATATTGCAAAATATTTTAATGTCATGATACAATTAAATTTTAAGACAAAATAGGTGATACTTTTATAGAGCCTCAGTAAATAAAATACAATAGCATTAATCTACAATTAGAAAGGTAGTTCAAAGTAGAATAAGGCAAAAACAATTCAAAAATATTCCTGTGTCCATATGAAAATTAGCTTGAGTTTATTCTCACATCAGTGTATGTGTGAGGGGAATATAGCCTTATTGAGAAAATCAAGCTAAACATTAGACAAGGAAATTAAGTTCCCTTGACAAATTTACAGACAGTTGAAGATTTGTTAATATTCTCTATTGGTAAAGCCATAGGGAATAGGGTTTACATATCTTGTTGGTGGAAAATTGTATTGGTTCAATTTCAATTTAATAGTAATTTATTAATATTGATCAAAATTATCAATGCATAAACCCTTTGACCCATCAGTTCAATTTTAGGAATTTATTCTATAGTTGTGCTAACACATTTAAAAATTATATATGTAGAGAATTATTCACTGCAACATTGTTTGTAACAGTAAAAAGTGGAAAAGTCCTGAATTTTATCAATGTAGGATGGTAAAATAAATTTTGGTTCATTTGTTCTGTACACTACTGAAACTGTAAAATAAAAATAAGTGAGCTCCCTATGAGGTAAAATGGAAATATCTCTAGGATATATAGATATTTAGTTAAGTTAATAAATCAATACGAAGCATACCATGTCATATGCAACCATTTGTGTTAGCAAGCTTGAAGAGGAGACAAAATTGTAACTTTTACAATTGTAAAACTTTTAAAAGTCTACAATTGTCCTAGCAGGATGTACAAGAAAATAGTAATAGTGGTTGCTTTGTTGGAGGTGAGCTAGATAATAATTGGGTAGACAGGGAGATGTCATTCCATTCTTTTGCTATCTGACTTTGAACTACATGAACATTTTACCTACTGTGAATATAAGTTTCCACATTTCTTTACATCTGGGGAAGAGGAAGAAAATTTTCCCCAGGTCTGTGTGACACATTGACAGCTCAGAAGCATATTCTAGATGTCTTGATTGTTGGCTGTGTTATGGAAATTCTCTGTTTCTTGTTTGTAAATATTCATGCAATGGGGATGTTTCCATTTTCCTGCAAACATTTTGGTGACTGTCACCTGAAGAGTCAACTATGTGTACATTAATTTGTTCTTCATTAATCATGTTCAAAAACTCTGTCAGTAGTCTTAATAGTTTAAATGGTAATGCAGGTTGCTTTTAACTGGTATGACTACACATTTTTATGGTATATATTATATGGGATAAAATATGCAAATAACAGTTATAGGTTGTCAATGGACGTACATAGTTTGAGAAAGGTAAATTTATTTTTTGATTTCTCTTTTAGGTTGAAATTGTTCAGTGACTCATGAGCTAGGAGAAGTTTTTCAGGCTGAATTGAGGCTTTGTAGAAACACCTGAACAAAAGAGAAGGGGGCATGCATTTGCACATTCCCAAGCCTGGCCAACCCCTGATGTCAAGTGAGACGCAGGTATGGTAGATTGATAACTCTCTTAACAATCTATGATTAGCACCTAAGTCTATACAATCCTTCCCAATTGTCCATGTGATTTCTGTTGATCCATTTGTTATTAGGTATGTTATTTAATTTGCACATATTGATGAATTCCCCAAATTTTCTTTTATCATTCATTTCTCATTTAACTTCATCAGGACTGGAGAATATACTCTGTATGGTTTTAGTTATTTTAAATTTATTGAAACTTTTTTTAAGGTTTCATTATGGTCTGTGCTGGGCCATGTCTCATGTGCTTGAGAGGAATCTGCATTCTGCTTCTCATTACAATGTTTCCTAGTTTGTTTTAGATCTATTTTGTTTACAATGTTGTTCAAGTCATCTATTTTTCTGCTAATTCCTGTCCAGCTTTTCTATGTATGCAATATTAGAAAGTGATATCAAGTCCTATTAAATGATTATTGTTTTACAGACATTGAGCTGAAATTGGAATCCATTGTTTCTGTGTGTATGTCTCAGGACATAATCATTTAAAAGTATTTTTTAAAATAGGCAGCTATGTATATGGATGATATACAATTATGAAGCATTTAAAAGACCAAACTGCAAATCTGAAGGCTGCAAAGGTGAAGTGGAAATTGCAGCAGTGACCTTCAGGAGCATCTGCCAATCTGAGTACACCGTCTCTGTGTTTGTTGGTGGATGTGCACACGGATAGGAAGTACATTGCTCTGTTGGGTAAAATAAGGAGAAGAACCACACCCTCACCATCCCTGTTTTTCCCTGTTTGCAAATCTTTTCTATATAAAATAACCCAAGACAGCACCTGTGGTTGACTTATGCTCATATCACAGGTGTCTATTGCTGTTTTTCTTCAGGAGCTTGTAACTGGCAAGAGAGAATTCTGCCTGGAAATATGAATTCTGTAATGCTTGTAGCATGGGCATGGTGCAGTCACCAAAAAGCCATTTGTTTCTTTCTGGGGTAAATTCTAGAACAGTCACCCTCTCGCTTTTGTTCTCAGAGTCACTTTACAGCTAAAAATAATGGTTGGTTATCATAAAAATGCTTCGATGTATGTGTATTCTATGTGTTGAAATTCACTGTTTTAGAAAATAAACAGATATATTAAACTATGTAATTTATTTAAAAATAATGATGTATAGAAAGGAACCCTTCTCCACTGTTGATGGGAGTGCAGACTGGGGCAACCACTATGGAAATCAGTGTGGAGATACCTCAAAGAACTAGGACTAGAGGTCCCATTTGACCCAGGTATTCCCCGGCTGGGTATCTTTCCAAAAGAATTAAAAGAATCATACCACAGCGATATATGTGTACCCATGTTTATAGCGGCACAGTTCGTACTAGCAAAAGCTTGGAAATAGCCCAAGTGCCCATCAACTGGAAACTGGATAAAGAAGATATGGTTTTTAATTAAATGGAGTACTACTCAGCCATAAATAATGAGAAACTAGACATTTATAGCTAAATGGATGCATATTGAGGCCATACTCTTAAGTGAAATAAATAGGACACGCATGTGTAAATACTGAATAGTTTCTCTACTGTGAGAAACTGAAAGTGTAAATAAGGAATAAAATGATTAAAACAAATAATTGATAATTTGAAATAGGAAGAAAAGGTCCAAAGGGGTAGGGGTAGTGGGAGGGGAAGGGGAAAGGAAAGAAGGGAAAGGAAAAATTATAAGAAAAGAAAAAAAAAGGGAAATGAAGCCTATGTAAATAGGGAAGGGTGGAGGGGGTGAAGCGTGCACAGGTAATGGGGAAAAAATAAGAACCAAGATACATCATGTACAGGTACAAGCACCCAATGATAAATTTAAACATATCATATACCTAAAATGTACCAATAAAAGAATTTAAGAAAAAAAATAAAAATAATGATTTTGCAACACACATGTTAACCTAAATATCATTTTTCATGAAAAATAAATACATTTCCCCAAATAAAAGGAAATCAAGAAAGTAGCATTTTTACATGTTTACCCCTCTCCTTAGTGTCTAGATTTATAGAAGATAGTTAGATCCACAACATATTTCTATGAGATATTTCCAGTTTGCTTTCATATGTTGTTTTGGTTGAAGAATGTTTTAAAAAAAATAACCACACACAGATATATATTTGGGAAATGGAGTAACATTTTAATAGTATTCATTGAAGATACTAACTATGAATGTAGGCATACTTTGATCTTACATCAAAACTGGAGAAGAGAAAATATAATAAAATTTACATGTATAATTGCATTACTGGCCACTAGTTGGTCTTGCACTGTGAATACACCTGTTAGCCATGCATGAATTTGGTTATATGGTGTGTTGGTCACTTAGAAAATATTGGAGTGCTGCCTTATGCAAATCTTCCTTTAACTGTGAGAAACTTAAAAACCCAAGGCACTTAGATTTTCACAAAGTATGAGTCAAAGTGAAAACTGGGAAAACACCAAAGAAAATAGAATTTTTAATGTCCAAATCAAGTTTTTACCACAGCATAAAAACAAGGGGGAATCCCAAAATGGTTGAAACCAAGAGACGTAGACAATAATAGACCATGGAGATTCCTCCTCCAAAAGAAATCAAGAGCTAACCAAGGAAACTCCTTCACCCCAAGATAGGGTAGCTGCTCCCCAGGAATTATGAACATGAAGGGTATGTGTGGGCCGTTTTTCTCATTCAGAGGGCCAGTTTACTGTAGCCCCTCTGCCCCGTCTCCATCTTCCTCCATATACATCTGTGATGATCACATAGCTCATCTCAGGTTATAGGTAACCATCCCATGAAGAGCAACATTTGCACTTGAAGGTGAATAGATCTCCTATATTATTTTGAAATTTGATCTGATTATGCTTAGGTGGAACTTCAGGTTCCTTCCTTGGATTAAGAGCAAGTGTCCCATAGTCAGAGAGAAAGATTGGAATAGATATGGGGGATAAGAAAAGTAGACTTTGGTGGAGACCTCCAGGGCTTCAGCACCCTGCTCCCCCCCACATACACACAAAATGAGGCTGTATTTCCCAGCATTCCTTGCAGCTGCATGGGGCCACTGCATGCCTACCACATGGAAAGGCTTTCATGCAACTAGAACTGTGGCTATTGGTCCTTATGTGAGTGACAAATGACATTCTATTGTGTAAAAGGATAGTTTGTTGTTGTTGGTGTAACATGAGCTTAGCTAATGTTGCCAACACAATGGCACTTCACATTTTGGAGCTTACAATATGCTTATTTAATAGTTTCTGTGAGTCACAGAGAGTGCCAGAGTCCATAGCAGCTAAGTGAAGACTATCATCTGGGAGCAGAGATTGATGACTAGCTCAGTGACAGGGTGTGTCAGTGACTAGACTGTGATGGGGTGGCTGAAACTCTAGTGAAAACATCCTCCTGAAAGTGAAGGAGTAAAAGATGATGTTACTTATTCCATCAGAATCATTCGAAGAGAGAGTAGTGTGGTTGTACATGCTGGTAATCCCAGCACTGGGGAAACTGAGGCAGGAAGATCTTGAGTTAGAGGCCAGGCTGAGCTACAAAGGGTCAGCATGGACTATGTACAGAGGCAGAGTCTCAAAAAACCAAAAGAGAAAGAAAGAGAGAAAAAAGAAAGAAAGGAAGAAAGGAAGAAGGAAGGAAGGAAGGAAGAAAAAGAAAGAAAGAAAGGAAGGTTGAAGAGGAAGAAAACTTGCTGTGGTAGTCACGGCACCAACAAGAATGTATAGAACACTTACTTTTCTACATGAAATAATTGAGCTTCCCACATTTAGTAATTTACTGTAACTGTACACTGTTTGCCCATTTGTATATCCTGTAATTTTGAGTCTTTGTGATTTCTCTTTGTTCCTTCAGTGTTATACAGGCGAGTTTGGCTGTACCCAGCACCATCACCTTGGAGGCCCAGGATTTTGGATCAGTATGAAGGACACTGGAGTGGTTTACTTCTGTGTCTCTCCTTGGAGCCTACTGAGTTCTCTGCTAGAGCCAACTCTCTAGACAGACTTTAATGGCAATTTTTAGCAATTTGTGGTCATTATAGTAGTGAAATATCAAATGCATAAATGTAGAGACAGTCATGTGAAATAATTGAGTAGTAATATCCAGAAACAGGAGGAAAATCTCACTTGAAAATATTTATTTCATAAAATAATGTTATGTAGTGACTCTTATGTATTGTCAGTTTGATTAATGAGTATTTCATGTACCAAGCAAATGGGCAGAATCAGAAGGAATGCACTGCAAAGAAAACTTTAATTAACTAAAATAATTGGATTTGAAATTAATTAAAGATGGAGTTAAGCTTGCAGAAAAGTTAATCAGTGAAACCTGAAATAAAATTTAAAAAACAGAATTAGGCATAGTGGTACATGGCTATAATACCAGAACTCTGGGAGGCAGAGGCAGGATGAACACAAGTTTCAGCCCAGTATGGGCAGCTAACAAACTTAGGAAGACCTTGTCTCAAAAGGAACAACACTGGTCCAATCACTGTGCAAATCAGCATGGAGATACCTCGAAGAACTGGGACTAGAGGTGCCATTTGACCCAGATATTCCCTTGCTGGGTATCTTCCCCAAAGAATTAAAAGAATCATACCACAGCGATATATGTGCACCCATGTTTCTAGGGGCACAGTTTGTAATATCAAAAGCTTGGAAATACTCCAAGTGCCCATCAACTAACTGGAGACTGGATAAAGAAGATGTGGTTTTTTTATAAAATGGAGTACTACTCAGCCACAAAGAATGAGAAACTAGAGACATTTATAGCTAAATGGATGCACATTGAGGCCATCCTCTTACGTGAAATATATAGGACACACATGTGTAAATACCGAATAGTTTCTCTAGTGTGAGAAACTGAGAGTGTAATTAAGGATACACTTGGATGAAATTGCCTAATAACGTATTTCCGGATTGTGTTTCTATTGTGTGTCATATGACTGTATCGAAATTTAAATTAGGGAGAAGTTTGGCTTATGTGGAGTCTGCTAACTAACTGGACTTTTTTCCCAGACAGTATACTATTTGTTCAGTGTTGGTTTTGGGGATCTTTCTGCAACAAATCACATCCTCTGGTGTCTTGTTGGTGCTTGAGATGCTTTCTTAAGTTATATGGAAAAATGTTTAAGTGCTTTTCAGTTTTGTTTTGGTTGAGTTCTACTGTATTTGAATAGTATTGTAGTTTTTTTCCCCTTGCATTGTTCTTCTTTGAATGGTTTTAATTTTGTATGTGTGTGTTTGATAATAAAATTATTAAAAAAAAAGGAACAACAACAACAAAAAGGCTGGGATGAAGGCCCTGGGTTCATTCCCCAGTATCACAAAATAAATAAAGGAAGAAAGAAAGAAGGAAGAAACAAAAAGTTGATCAGAGCAATTTGAGAGAATTTGTGGAAATAAAAAATATGAAACTTATTCTGGAAAAGAAAATAACTCCTCATAAAAACATAGAGGAGAATAAAAATATATTATGAATGGTGAATTAGAAGAAAATTATCCAGAAATAAATCTCCAGAATTGCCTAATAACAGAAATGATCAATTCCTGCAATATACGCAAAAACTTAAACGTAAGAAACATGGTGATTTTAACAGTAAAGTAAAGAAATTGTGATATATTCACACAATGTGAGATCATAAAGTGATGGATGTGAATGAATCAACTCTAAGAAAATATGGATCAAGCACACACACATACTGTTTAAGGAGGGAAGTAGACATAAAGATTTATTTTATTTACATGAAGATTTCATGTTTTTGGAATTTCATATCTGATAATATTTAAGCATTTGTAATAATAATGTTCTTAATAAATGGCTTGTGCTAATATTATTACCTATTGCTAAAGCTTAATTTCTTGTTCAGTTTTTTCTGCTTATAGACTTCTCCAAACAGATGTTAGATTACTGAAAACACTCAGCTGATGTTAGGAAGATTGAAGTCCTAGCCCCAGTTATACTGCAATATGCAATCCAGGGAAAATCGTGTAACTCCTTTGTACCTCGATTTCCTCATTTGATCATCACAGTGAGGGGTTTGTCAGGCAAAGAACCAGAGGCGGCCACCAGATTCTTGAGTTGACGTAGCTGCAAGTGAATGATTGTACTCCAACAACAAGAATTTCCTTCCTAATTTGAAAGGCAATGGTCTGATCCTTCGCTTCATGAACAGGAGTGCAGAATTTTTGATAAGTGGCAACTTTTTAAATAAGTCTCTGGGATACATTCTGTTACAACCCGAATCTACCAACGATGAGCGAATTCAAACATCAAGCAGATAATTCAATAACACACGTTTGCAAACAGAAACCAGAGCTGACTTAATGGCACATGGTCTCCTTCATCATAAAAGGTACAGATTCCTGTAGCAAAAAGGAGCCTAGCAGCTGCAGACTTGGTACTTGCCAATTTGATAGTTGTTTGGAGATGGTGCACACTATTAGCACTTGTACTACACTTGGGAGCCATTTTTTTTTCTTTTTGCAAAAAAAAAGTAGGAAGCAATTTTATCCTAACATGGATTTTCAAGTAGGCATATTGCCTGGAAAGCACACTGGGCCAAGATTTACATCAAACTGACACTTCAAATAAAGAGCATTGCGGGAAACTTGATGATTCTTGCCTCCTGGAAATGGTGACCAGGCTTTGACCTGAGAGAAGCAAAGGAAATTTCCTTTCCTTATAAAACTGAGTGCATAAGTTATGTGGCTTGGGTAAGCAAAAATTCAGAAAGGGAGAATTCCTCTAGCCATTGATGAGTTATATGCCCCTTCTGTACAATTTAAAAACTATATAAATTAAAATGGGAATATCACATTCCCATTTCTCAGAGATAAAGAGATATGAATGATTTGTTTTCACGAGTGGGAAATATTGAATATATTAATTCTCATCATGATTTTCTTTTCACTGAATGTTCCATCATATAACACTGTGTGTGTGTGTGTGTGTGTATGTGTTTGTGTGTGTGTGTGTGTGTGTGTGTGTGATATGGGACATAGAACTCAGGACCTTCACACTAAGGCACATCCTACCCCTTTTAATTTTTTTAAAATTTTGAGAGAAGGTGTTGCCAAGATATCTAGTATGAGCTTGAACTCTCAGCCCTCCTGCCTCAGCCTCCCAGATTGCTAGGATTACAGACATGCACCTCCACTCCCTGCTCTCTACAGCATTATTTGCTTTAAAAAATATTGTTAATTGCATTTTGTGACTGTAACTATGGGTAATTTACTTAACATTATTCCTATGTTAGAAATCTATTCTTTTATTTCCCCAAATGTGGTGGATATATACATCTGATCAATTGCTTACTTTTTTTTTTGCTAGAAAAAAGAAATTATTGTGTGACAGGGTGTTTTAATTTTAAAGTTCTCAAAGGAATAGCATTATTTGCTTTAAAAATACTGTTAATTGCATTTCGTGATTGCAACTGTGGGTAATTGATTTAACATTATTCTATATTAGAAATCCATTCTTTTACTTCCAAAAATGTGGTGGGTACATAAATCTAACCAATTGGTTACAATTTTTTTTGTTAGAAATAAAACAAAATTACTGTGTGATGAGGTGTTTTAATTTTAAGGTTCTTGAAAGATACTTGAAAGTTTCATTCCAGAAAAATGTTCACCAATTTTGTATTTAGAATAGAAACTCCAAAATTTCAATTTATTTATTTTTAAACTTCTATGGGTTCATACAGTTGACTGATTATGTAGCTTGATATTCTGACCCCAGCGCAGGCCTGCAGGGATTTCCAGGGCAGGAGGAGCCAGGTGACTGGCGACCTTGAGAACATTCAAGGTCAAAGCAGCTGTTCATGGGGGAAAGCCGCTTGGAAGACTGGGGCTTGTTGGAAATAACCAGGCTTCCTGCTTCCAGGGTACCAGGGAATATAAAACTATTTGTCTACCAGTTAAAATATTCACATCCCCAGGGATACTTCACAGACAGTAGATGATACCTTTTCTGGAAAGTTCCTAATGCATGCCTGTTGTGTAGGAAGCTATATCACAAGAAGCTTAAAGTATTCCATCACGTAATCATACAATGATGAAAGGTAAATCGAGCCATCTTTTACAGTTTTTCATAGGTCCTTCTCTGGACTCATCCTTGGCCTGATTTCTATTTTACATGCTGCCTTTTTGTCTTCTCTAATTTATCGTGTCTTCTTACCACACTAACATCCTCAACTCTGGCCAGGCCATTGTAAACACTCATGGGTATTTGGTAAATGGAGGAATGCATGCTTTAATAAATGCATGCGATAGTCTTATTGGGGAGAAAATAGTTATCCCATGTAGCTCCAAGTTGATTAATTTATTGGGTCCTTTTGGCTCATCCTTCCCAAACTCTTTGAGCAGCTGAACATTATTTGAACAGTTGAATGTTCTAACTCATATTACATTGCTTTTGTTAAAAAAATTTCAGGACATGCAAGGACCTGAGTTTGATCCCCGGTACCAAAAAAAAAAAAAAAAAAAAAAAAAAAAAATTCAGGGCTAGATTGACAGATTTACAAATAGAAGTAAGTTAGAGGGCCAGGGATTTAGCTCAGTGGTTCTGCTGCTTGCCTCGCAAGCGCAAGGTCCCGAGTTCGATCCCCAGTACGAAAAAAAAAAAAAAGAAGTAACTTAGAGATTTACTGCCTTAAACCACACCACCCCTCCCCTTGAGATGTTTACTATCTCATTGTTTATCATTGTTCAAAGACTTCGCTCTCCTATGTACTTCCAGATTCTCGCTTTGCCTATTTTACCAAGATGTGTTTTTACCAAGAACACAGTTTCACTGTGTGTCTTGAGAGGCCCTGTTGTTAAAATGAGGGAAAAAAGTCTTTTAATCATTTAGTTAAGTTGAATTAAACACAGACACACAGACACACACACACAAGAGGTTTGGTTAGGTAGGAATCTACTCCTGTGTTCTTTCTTGGTAGTCTGATCTGGCTCCATGAATTCTCATATTCATCTTCCCTATCCTAGCCACATTATAATTTTCATAAACAACTAACACTCAGATTGGAAAAGTAATAATTACACCGTAAAATGTCCTTTGTTCTTATTGGACACAGTGGCATGGGCAGGCCTGTGGGATGGGTGACCTGAATACACTTCTTTGCAGCTCAGAACCCCTTCCTGTGCCCAGGAACCTGGTCAGTCGTCAGACATCAGATGGCAGCCCCAGAGCTGGCAGTGGCCTCATCACATTGAACCCATCTGTAATCGTTGTACCTAGTGAGGACTCAGCCGGTGAATGCTGTTCTGGAACTGTTATGACAAATTCCTAAAATAATCTTTCTGTAATTTTGAAATTTCAGATAAAGTAATTGATACACTGGTTTATGTGACCATTTATAATATAGCACAAGTAGCCCTCACCTGGCTCCCCTCTTTAAGTCCTCTTTCAAAATATGGACCATCTGAGAAAGCTCCCCCGGCACCATCCCAAGCTCCCAGGGCAGAGAAGCAGAGCCAGTCCAAGAACTAGGAAGGAAGCTCCCCCGCCACCATCCCAAGCACCTAGGGCAGAGAAGGTGAGCTGCGCAGATGCCAGAAGCACCCCCCGCCCCATTGAAATAAGAAGACACGTAAACAAGCCTCATAAAAAGACTTCCAGATCACCTACAGCAACCCCAAAAGGAAATGAGATGGAACAATCTGATACTCAATCACCTGGACTCTCTGAACTGGCAATAAAAGAGGATATGGGAAAAAAGAAATCAGAAATAATTACTCAGATAACAGCAAAGATTGTGCTCATGGTGCATGACATGATTAATAAATCTAGAGAGGACACAGATAAAAAAATAGAGGAGCTGAGGAACATGATGGAATCCCAACATAGGAAACAAATGGAATCCATAAAACAGATGGAAATCTGTTTAGATTTCCAGGAGATTAAAAACTCCATCGAAAATCTGTGCAGCAGAATAAACCAATGTGAGGATAGAATTTCAGATGTAGAAGAAAAGATTGCAATTAGTGACCAGGAAAGGAAAAATTGCTTTAAAATTGTAAAGGAACACGAGAAATCAATCCAGCAGCTGCTAGACGATGCAAAGAAGAATAACATAAGACTGATTGGAGTCAATGAAGAAACAGGAGAGAGTGCAGATGACATAAAAAAAACTCTTCACAGAAGTGATGGCAGAAAACTTCCCAAGGAGGGGAAAAGAACTTGACATACAGATAAGTGAGGCATATAGGACTCCAGCTAACCTTGATAAAAAAAAAATCTACACATAGGCATACAATAGGTAGGATTTCAGATATCCAACAGAAGAACAAAATTCTACAAGCAGTGAGAGAAAAGAAACAAATCACATACAAAGGAAAGCCCATCAGAATCACAGCAGACTTCTCAATGCAAACCCTCAAGACAAGAAGAGCTTGGAGTGATGTATTTCAATCCCTAAAGGAAAACAGCCTCCAACCCAGATTGATGTACCCTGCAAAACTATCTTTCAAAATTGATGGAGAAATAAGATACTTTCATGACAAAGTGCACCTCAGGAACTTCATGAATACCAAACCGGCACTCCAAACAATTTTAGACAATACCCTAGGAAAAGACAATGAGGATCACAACCCCAGGAAACCCAGCAGAATGAATCCATTGGTCATGACAAATTAAACACAAAGGGGGAGAATCCAGCAAAAAGAAAAAGTCATGACAAGGCTTTTAAAACTTTTAACTTCATCTCCCTAATGAGTGTATAATTCGATCTTATTATTGTACTGATTAGTATTTTTCTGATTCTAGAGTTGCACACCTTTCTTTGTGCTATACTGGCTATGTATCATCTTCTTATGTCTACTTTTTAATTGGGTGGTCTATTAATGAACTCTAAGAATTCTTTATATATTCTGGTCATAGGTTATATGCATTGTAAATATGGTCTATTTCAGGACTACTTTTCATTTTAATGATGTCATTTAAAGTTCTAAATTTTGATGGAATCTCATTTATCAATTTTTTTCTTTTATATATCATGTCTTTTGTATACTAGGTAGTTCTTGCCTACCCTGAATTCATAAATATTTTCCCTTATAATTTCTTCTTAAAGTCTTATACTTTTAGGCTTTCATATTTAAGTTCATAGATCCCTTCAAGTTATTTTCATGTGTGGAAATAAATGGTTGAGGTTAATTTTTTTATATACGGATACCAGGTGTTCTAGTGCCGTTAGCTGCAAACACTATCTCTTCCTCGGCTCTTGAATTGAGTTTACATTTTATAAAATGCTAATGTTAAATAATCTTTCAAAACTCAGTGGACCATATATGTGTGGTTCTATTTCTAGATTCTCTGTTTTATTCCAATGATCTATATGTCTTTCCTTACACCAACACTGCCTTGATTACTGTAGCTTTAGAAGAAGTCTTAAAATTAGGTACTAAATGTCTTCCAACACTGTTTTTTTCGTTTTGTTTTGTTTTGTTTTGTTTAACTTTTCTAAGTCCTTTGTGCTCTTAAATAACTTAAATTTCAATATCCAATTCTTCATCTATAGCAAGTATACACAGACCTGAATTTTTATATATACCTTGTGTTTTCTAATCCTGCTAAATTCAAATACAAGTTCTAGGGGCTCCTAGAGATTTCTTAGTATTTTCTCTTTTGATGATAATTTCATCTACATATAAAGATTTTGCTTCTACCTTGCCAACGCTATCCTAATTGTGTCATTTTATTGCCAGACTATTTTGGTGGGGCCTAGGTTTCAAAGTTTAATGGACAGATAAAGAGTAAGCATATCTGCCCTTGTTCCCCACCTTAAGGAGAAAACATTGTATTTTCTCCATTCATATAAGGCGTTCTTGCTTGAAGTATGGAGTACATGTCTTTAATCTGTTGAAAAGGTTCTGTTCTACTTCTAGTCTCCTGATAGCTTTTACCATGAATAGCTGTAGAATTTAGTCCAATACTTTTTCTCCAACTAGTGACAGGATCATATGGCTTTTTCCTTTCCTCTGTTAAAATGATGACTTTTGGGAGTGGATCTTCCAATGCTGAACCAACACTGCCATCCCTATAATAAAACCACTTTCTACATACTGCCAGATCTGACTTCTAAGAGCTTGTTTTGTTAAACAAATTTCTATCTATGTTCATACTTTTTTCTTCTATTATCTTTATCCAGTTTTAGGATTAGCACAATGTTGATTTCCTAAAATGAGGGGAGAAGTGCTCCTTTTTTCTGCTTTAATTGTTTGATATGATTTATAGTTAAAATGTATATGAGCCTGTTGTTGTCATATAGGTAGGTTTTCAAGCTAGGAATATACTTTCTTTAATAGGTGCTATTCAAATTTTATATTTCCTCCAGAGTTAGTTTCTTTAATTTGTCTTCCAAGGTACTTCTTAGAAGTTGTCAAATTTATTTCAAAACAGATTTTTGAAATATGCTTTCTATATCCTTTTAAATTCTGTAAAATCTGTGGTAAGGTCTCCTAGATATTGTATTGTAATTTAAAAAATGTATAATTGATATTGTGTAACAGGAAGAAAAGGTCTAAAGGAGCAGGGGAAGTGGGAGGGGTAGGGGAAAGGAAAAAAGGGAAAAGAAAAAATATGAGAAAAGGAAAAAATGGAAACAAAGTCTTTGCAAATAGGGAAGGGTGGAGGAGGTGAAGGGAGGGCAAGGGAAGGGGAAAAAAGAAAAGAACCAAGATGCTCATGTAAAGGTACAGGATCCCAATGATGAATGTAACTGTATTTTATACCTAAAATGTACCAATAAACTTAATGGGAAAAAAATATGGACCATCTGGTTAACTCTACTTTTTCAGATTCTTCTGGGAGCTAATTCTCTATCTGATAAATATTTATTTGTGTAATTATTGATTGATTGATTTTGTAATATAGGAGGACTTCCTGGCAAAGCCTAATTAATTCCATGTGAATCAGAAAAGACATCCTTTCCCATTCATGCCTGCAGGATGGTGCCAGGCTGGTTGACAGCTGTCTTAGTCACTTCCCTCATCACTGGGACAAAATAAGAAATTCTTCAGAAGAAGGGAATAGGGTTTCATGCAGAAATGTGGATCCATGCAAAGAGATAAAGAGCACAGAGAATGGTATAAATGAAAGAAAATATTAGATCTTTTTTCTTCAATTGCTGTAAAATAGAATTAGCTGTGTAAAACCAATATACCACAAGGGTGTTGTGTATGGAAAAAGCATATGGAAAAGTAAGGCATGTGACAAAACATCAGAACTCAAGTGTATGAGTCACCTTTCTGTGGCTGGGACAAAAATATCTGACACCTGCTACTGAGCGAAGGAGAGGCTTATTCAGGATCATGGTTATGATCCGG
The DNA here is from genome assembly GCF_053883595.1 of Heterocephalus glaber. Taxonomy (NCBI): domain Eukaryota; kingdom Metazoa; phylum Chordata; class Mammalia; order Rodentia; family Bathyergidae; genus Heterocephalus; species Heterocephalus glaber. Next base: position 12,000,554 of record NW_028258381.1, read on the forward strand.
GCTCGGCTGGCTCCAAGGCAGAAATGGCATGGTGGGAGGCCCTGCATGGAAAGCTGCTCATGGCAGGGCAGTCACACAGCAGGGAGAGAAGGAAGGAGCAGGAGGAGGGCACCTTTCTCCCAGTGACCGCCTCTTCCTAGCGACCTGGCCTCCTAACAGCACACTGGGCTGTGGCTTCAGAGAGGATGAGTCCACTGATGAGTGTAGCCTCCCCAGGATTCACTCACCTAACCCACACATGAGACTTTGGGGGACATTTTAGATCTAAACCCTAACAACAGCTTCGTAAACACAGGTGGGCTGGAAGCCAGCTCCTGCCTATCCTCCGGGGAATGGTCTTTGAGTCACAGCAACAGTACATAGTAGCATCCCTGGTTTGGACTGTGATAGACAGGGAGGAATGGGTTTCTCTGCAGTCCCTCCTGTTTCTCGATGAGACTTCATACTCCTGCTGTTCATTTCTGACTTTGGCCATCTGGGTTCTCCTGCAGTCTTCATGTCAGGATCAGGAGGACCCAGTCCTTTCAGGAGGCTTAAACTCAATTGCACCCCATTTTTGTCTTGGAACATTCATGTTTTCTCTGACAACCCAAAGAAATGCTTCCTTTTTGCATGATCAAATGTAAATCTAAAAACCTCTTGGCATAGGACTTCCAGAAAGTATGTTGTATTGAATCAAACTTTGCTACACAGGTAATTGGGTCATAGATTTTGTCAGGTTTATTGTGCAGGTATTAGAATAAAACTATAATTTTTGTAGCTCAAGTTTAATTTATAACTCATGACCAGAAGCTGTTGCATCAGGATAAAGCATATTAGCAAAATCTCAGAAGACTTTACAAGTAAGGCATTCTCTGTAGAGCATAAAACTTTCTTGACCTGGCTCAAAACCAAATTATACTGCGTCATATTGCTGACAATGAAAGAAAGTGAAACTCCAAAACTGATACATAGGTGAAGATCAACTGATGCTGAAAACAAACTTTGAATATTTAATTCATTTTAATAATAAAATAGGAACCAACCACATCACTGTAACTTTTCAGCAGTGAAGAAATGTAATGTATTCTGTAATCTTCTGTAGCCTTTAGCAGCAGAACTGAGGGAACCCACTGAAGTTGCTTAGACACATTTATTTTCCAACATTGTATCACACATTGTCATGTTCCTGGGGAAAAATGAAGAGGAGTTTAGACCCTGATAAGGCCATAGCTTCCAGCCATCAATAGCTTCCCTTCACCCTCTGGTCTTGGGAGATCTGGACCAGAATTCAGATACCTTCTGGCTTTGGTAAGGGCAAATCAAAACAAAAAAAGGCAGGGTGGGGAGAAAACCCTCCCAGGTTACGGACCATTCCTTGCTTTTTCTAGCTTTAGCCCATCCATTTCCTGTGATGTGTACTGGGTTGAAAGAAGGAAAATGCTTTATCCTTAAACATTCCCTTTTCCTTAGCCAATCAGAAAAGCACAGAGCTTTATGAAGGTTCTTCCTTGCTTTATATTTTTTCCTTGTTATTTGTTCTAAAATATAAACTTTTTTCAATTTATTTTATACCAAATAAAGGAGACTGTGCTTAAAAATTTAAAAAAATAATAATGGCAGCCAGCATTTATGTGCACTAAGGTTTCCCAGTTGCCCCTCTGAGCTTTTACAGGTACAGGTTCACTAAGAATTTAGTTCAGTTGGGCCACAAGAAAATTAGAATTGGAAGCAGCCTTTTGGGTTTTGCAGGACCTTAAAGATATTTTTCATCGTTACTTTCCCTCTTTCCTAAAAACTTGAAAATTGGGGTGTATCTCCTCTTTTTTATATCTTTCAAGAGCTGCGTGATGTCTGTGTTAGTTACTTTTCTCTTGTTACCGAGACAAAATACTTGACACACAAAGTTAAACGGGGAAAGGCTTATTTGGCTCAGGGTTCGTAGAGGTTTCAGTCCATAATTGGCTGGCTTGAAGGCAGGAGTGGCAAACAGTCCTTGAAGAGGAGAAACAACATGGTGCACACAAGGTAGCAATGGTGACAAGGGGCCTTAACAGCACCTTCCTGCCCCTTTTATCTCATCCAGACTCCTGGCATTAGGGCAGTGCCAAACCAGTCACTCATGTGTGGTGGTTTAGTAATCACACGCCCTTAACCCAGCATCGCACACTCTAGATTTACCCACCTATGACCACATGAGGCTTTGGGGAACATCCAGACCCAAACCATAACAATATCCTGGATGTCTACTTCTCAGTTACTCTCCTAACTCCTTTTTCTGTTTGGAGATGGCCAGAGACAACCCACTCAGACTTGAATTTGTGAGAGGCCTCCACTCACAGTTGTGGAACCCGACACCTTCACTCCCTCTGAACTGGTCTGCCATGCTGGGCAGGTCCCCCAAGTCCAGTGGGTGCAGTGATATCGGCAGGGATTGTGGGTCCCCACATCAACAGATGGCATCCCACAGTGACAGAGCTCCAAAGCAGAGCGCAGAGCCCACACAAACGGGGGTCTGCAGCAGCAGGTGGCCTGGGGCCTCCACTTGGGTTTTGCAGCCGGCGTCTGAGCAGGTGGGCGCCGTGGTGTGGCAGTGAGTGTGGAGCCTCAGCCTGCTGTGTGGAGGCCATGGATGCCTGGCCATTCTGCAGGACCCCTGTCCAGCTCCCCTCCGTGCCCAATGGTGTCCGTTCCCCAGGACCCTTTTTCTTTGCTCTTCTTCCTTCTAAACCACAGATAGGGGTATCTTTTAGACATACACTTGATTCAGTGACTGTATTGTTAAAAGTGGATTCAGTGGTCCCATGTCTTTAGCTGCCACTCCTATGGAGTGCTAGATTCCTGGTAAGCCTGAGCCAGTGTGAGACCTGGGTAGGGTTTGGCCAGGGAGATAGAAGAATGTGTAACAGCAGCCTGTGCTGCCCACTAGGACAGAGAGCACAAGAAAGCATCTTATCCATGGGGACATGGCACTGAGGACACTGCGGAGGCTTTGAGGTGGTGCACACTTGTAATCCCAGCGCTCTGGGAGGCTGAGGAAGGATGATTCCAAGTTGAAGCCTAGCCTTGGTAGCTTAGAAACTTAGCAAGATCCTGTCTCATAATAAAAGAAAAGAAAAAAGGGCAGAGGATGTGGCTTAGCGTGAAAACCCTGTGTTCAATCTCTGCTACCACAAAAAACAAAGCAAAACATAATCAGCAAAAACAAAGCCCCAGACTCTCACAGAGCATCAAACCTTCTCCACCGCTGTGCTACATCCACAGCCGTTTTCCACTCTGCTTTTGGTTTGTATCTTGGCAGGCCCGGTACTTTTTCCCCATCAGTCCAGTCACGGTTTTTGGAAAGGACCTTATTCTCTCTCTCTGGCTCTCTCTCTCTCTGAGACAAAGTCTTGCTAAATTGGCAAGTTGTCCATCGAGGCTCCAATTTGTGATCCTCCTGCTTCAGCCTCCACAGTGCTGGGATTGACAGGTGTGTGTCACCATATGTGACCTCTGTGTTCCACATTTTAATCTCTTCAAAGTAGCATGGCACTGGAGCAGAGGAAATGCTCATACACGTTGCAGAGTGAATTAATGAATGAAGGGATTAATTGCAAGAGGCTGAACAACAGCATGAGAAACAGACCGACAAGACTTCAGTGGCTGAGCACATGCGCTGACTGTGTCACAGCTGGCGCTGTGGGAAGCTGGACCCTAGAAGCGTGGATTTTGATGCTAATGGCTGCATGGTGCAGATGATTCCCAGGAAGCAGAGGACAGAGGCGGGGGCTCCGAGGACAGCAGCTGAACCTGCTTCTTGCTCGGGCTTGGCTGTTACTCACTTCTTGTCTAGATATTGATTTCATTTATTTTACTCCCAGATTTGTGGCAGTATAATTTCAACAGATACTTTACTACTCAGCAATGATCCTCATAACCATAAAAATCTCTATTTCAGTGTCGATTTTTCCAGCCTTGCAGTTGAGTCTATGGACCTGGTGTCATGGTGTGTAGGGGAGGGATTGAGGAAGGATCCTTGTGACATCCACCCTGCCTGTGAGCCATGTTTCATTTCAACACTACTCGGCAGGTGAAGGAATATCTTGCCCTTCTGTGAAGGAGCTGTCCTGGGCTCAGTCCTTTCTGGAGAATTGAGGTTCAGTTTCCAAACTCACACCAGGGTTGGGTTGGAGCCAGCTGATGAGCTATGGAGGCATCATGAATGCTGGAGGACCTGAGGCCCAGTGGGACTGACACAGTCCTGAGCAGGAAAGCCTTCCAGGGAAGGATGGTTGGGTCTGAGGGTTCGGCAGAATGAGGATGTGGGGAAGTGATAGAAAGTGAGCATGAGGATGACTTATCGAGGGTTGGAGGTGGAGCAGGAGGACTCACTGACTCTGCCTGCTTGTCTCTGTGCAGGGTAGGACCACGACAGCCCAGCCTGGCTGCTGCTCCCACTTGGGGCTGGGGACGATGGTGTGTGGGCATCAGAGAGCTCACGCTTGTGTCCTGCTCTGGACCTGCCTCAGATGATTTCATGGGCTGTAAAATGAAGCAGCTGTCAGGTTCTCCTGACTCAGGCTCTGGGATCAGTAAGTGTCAGGATTTATGCTAGACAAACTCAGGGAGACTCATGTGTGTGGTCATTCATTGAAAGTCTCTGCATGGCTTCAAGTCGGGCATGGTGAAAGGGGAGCCGGTAAACCTCAGCACAGGTATTTGTGATGGTGAGGGCTGTCCTGAGGATGCAGGCATGGTCCCCACTCTCTGGGACATGCAGAAACCTACAAAGTCCCAGTAGCTAGAAATGCAGCTAAAATGACATTACATTTCAAAGAAGGAAGTGTTTGTATCTTTTTCTTCTATCGAAAGACGTCTTCCCAGGAAATTCTGGGCAGTATCTGGGGAAGAGATCACTGGACCTATCATTCTAAACTGTATTGAAATGATGGAACTTTTTGTTAAAGCTGTGGTGATTCACTTGAGATGTCCTTTTCTGGGGTCAGGCAGGGTCTGGCTCATGAAACAGACAGTGCATGACTCTTTCCCAGTAGGAGCACTACAGGGTCTGGGCATATGGAAAAGATAGGCAGAATGTGGAAGCAGAGAGTTCAAGGGCATTTCTAGCCAATAGCTGAAGGCTTTATTTGGGTCCATATAACTGCACATTATAGAAAAATAAGTGTACTAATCACTTTTCTTGTCTCTAGGACCGAATATCCAACACGCATACCTTAAAAGAGGAGAGGTTTAATGTGGCTCATGGTTTGAGGGGATTTAGTCCATGGTTGGCTGTCTCCAAGGCAGAAACCTCATGACAGATGGGTGTGGAGGGGCAAATCTGCTCAGTTCAAAGTGGCCAGAAGCAGAGCAATGAAACAGCGGCAGAGCGAAAGGCAGATGGACCTGATTTAGACCCCAAAACCAGGCCTCCTTATCCCATCCAGACACACCCAGAAGTATGCTCCAGCAATCCCCAAGCTGATCTCAAAACCAATCCAGTTATTCTCTATGCTAACCTTCACAATAAGGAAATATAAGAAACCCAATGTTGCAGCCCATCTGAAGGCTGTACAATGGGGTGTGAATGATCGTGGGTGGATTTTGAGAAGAAAAGTTACATTGCTTGGCCTAAACTTTGGGAAGGCCACATGCTTAGCAGAAGCAGAGACCATGGGCTCAGATGCTCCAAAAGTGTACCAGGTGAGACAAGAAGGAAGCCCTGGTCAGTGGGTGCAGTGGGCATGGTCTGAAGAGGTGGCTGAGGTTCTCATCTGTTACTCACCTCAAAAACCCCAGCTGCTTGCTGCAGGCAGTGGAGAAGACACAGTGCTGACTTCATGGGGCTCATGTGGAGTCACAGCTTCCTCTGCTGCTGTGAAAACTGACCACAATCTTGGGGGTAAAAACAACACAGATGCATTTCCTACAGTTCCGGAGGTCAGAAGCTTGAATAGTTCTTAGTGGAGCAAACTCAAGGTGCTGGTGGGGCTATGTCCTTCGGAGGGGGGGAGGGCTGGGGGAGAACTTGCAGCCTTATCCTTTTCTCTCGAAGCTGCCCACCTTGCCGATTCTGGCCCCCTTCTCCCTGTCAAGGCCAGCAGTGGTGGCTTCGCCGCATCACAGGGACACTGATGCTTCCATCTTTCTCTTCACATTTAAAGGGCCCTTAGGTGGTTTGGGAGCCACAGCTAAACTAGGGCTCCAGATGGGCTGTCAGTCCTGCTCTAATGCAAGTTAGGGAGCTGGCTGGGATGTTTGCAACATGTCTCTCTGGGGAAGGATCTACCTGCAAGCAGTGATTTCCTAGTTGGTTTCCTGAGACCTGGGTCCCTCAGTGTCACCTGTCTGACTAATGTCCAGCTTATTGTGGCTCTGGGCCTGGGAGCCTGACCTGCGCTGTCCCCAGGGTTTCAGGAGACACCAAGTTTGGAGCAGGCTCGGTTCTCCAGATGGAGGAGCCGAGCTCAATCTACCACCAGCAGGGGAGCAGGTTCAATGGTTCTTACTCACACATCGGGGAGGAGTTTGCACTGAGTCAGGAGGGAGGACAGGGTTCTCTGTGCCCAGGGAATGTGTGACAGGGACACAGAATTGAGGAGGTAGAAAGAGGAGAGAGAGAGAGAGAGAGAGAGAGACAGAGAGAGACAGAGAGACAGAGAGAGAATGAGAGAACAGTGTGTAGTTGCAAGGGAGAAGGACATGGGTAACTTTGAGTTCAAGGCAGGCGCCTGACGGGCAGCTGAAAGGAACCCAGGAGAAAAGCTTCTGGTCTTCCCACTCACTCTCAAAGCCCTAGGTGTGGGTGTGGTATACCTCCTGTGTTGCCTCCTAGGTGGAGACTATGTCCTTTCATCTCAACTTTGAATCACCTGGCCCTGCTTGATAATACTGGATGCTCTTAAGTGAAATAAATAGGACACATATCTATAAATACCGAATAGTTTCTCTAGTGTGAGGAACTGAAAGTGTAAATAAGGACTAAAACGTATAATCGATAATGTAAAATAGGAAGAAAAGGTCCAAAGGGGTAGGGGTAGTGGGAGGGGCAGGGGAAAGGAAAGAAGGGAAAGGAAAAATGATGAGAAATGGAAAAAATGGAAATAAAGTCTTTGTAAATAGGGAAGGGTGGAGGGGGTGAAGGGAGGGCTAGGAATGGGGAAAAAATAAGAACCAAGATGCATCATGTAAAGGTACAAGTTCCCAATGAGAAATGTAAATGTGTTGTATACCTAAAATGTACCAATAAAAGAATTTAAGTAATAAGAAAAATACTGGATGCTCTTCGTATTCTAAAATCAGCGGATCTTAATTCCATTACAACCTTAATTCTGTCTTAGCATGTAACACACAGATGGTCCTCAACATCCATGAGTTCCTCATCCCAGAAGTCACCCACCCATCCAAGGTTGAAAATATTTAAAAAAGTATTACTTTCTTGAACTTGTTCAGACTGATGTTTTTTTGCCATTATTCCCTGAACAGTACAGTGTAATGACTATTTATATGATATGTACATTAGGTTTTATGAGTCATCTAGGGATGGTTTGAAGTACATGAGAGAATGTGCACAGGCTGTGTGCAAATACAAAGCTGCTTTATGCGAGGGACTTGAGCTCCATGGACTTAGGGCCCAGAGGGTTATGGGAGCCCAAGACAAACAGCCCAAACTGCTCACAGTTTCTGAGGGTAAGGACATGGGAATCTTTGGAGAGCGCGCTACTGGGGAGCCAGATGATCAGATCAACAAAGGAAGAGAAATGCACTAATTTTGGTGTATATATGCATTTGTACGTAGCAGTGTCACGTTGTGGGATGCATAGTAATAGCAGCAAAAGAAATGCTGTAAGGAGAACAAAGCGGAGGAGCAGAGAAAGTCTACCAGAAGAAGTGCTATCCATGCCAAAAAGTGAAGGTAACATGGTTCCAGGGCCAAGACCTGGCCTCCCACCTCATGTGAGTGCAGAGAGTCTTGGGTCCCAGCCCTGGCTGCCTGGTCTTGGGAAGTGACATGGACTCTGCTTCTCTCGCTTCCTTTCCCACAGAGCACTGCACAATGGTGCACACTCCTGACATTTGGAGCAATGAATGATGTAATGTCTGGTCACACTGCCAATTCCCCAGTGTGTAAAACAGTCCCTGCCCCTCAGTAAATACTGGTTGAATCAAAGAATCTATATGGATTTTTGTATCGATGCAACAAGGGTATTATTATTGGAAATATTTTAGATGCATTTCCATATATTTCCATATTGTTACTTTTATTTCATTTTTTTTTCTACGTTGGATACTTCATCTTCATTCAAGTAATGAGGTTTAGTGCATTAGAGAGAAAGAAGACATACCTGCTAAATCAATAGACTCCTCTCCACTTTGACTGTCAAAATAGATTTTTGTGTTTGAATCTCTATCAAGATAATAAGGATTGTAAATCAGGCTTTGCAGGGACAAGCAGAGCTTCAGTAAAAGCAATAGTGACAGAGAGAAAAAGCAATTTTCTAGACCTTTTTGCAAGCTAAGAATCAAACATGGAAGATACAAGTTATCGTGTTCCTCCCAGAAGTGTAGGGGCCACCTGTGTCTACACTGGAGGAGAGAGAGTTGTGCCACCCGCAAGACAGAGGAGGAGGAGGAGGAGTAAGGGGCACCAGCTAGGGCAAGGAGACCCCCCAAGCCAACCCATTCAAGCCCATGAGGAGGTGGAGAGGAAGGGGACAAGGAACAATCTTGAAAGCACAGTTCCTTCTACTCTGTGTAGCTCGTGTCTTAGAGTGACCTTCCTGTCATAAGGACATCAGGATCCCAGCTGCCTTTGCTGGACAGTTTGCAGGCAGTTAGGATGGAGCTCCTCAAAGTGTGGAACACCACATCTCCTTGAGTGAACTTCAGCTCCTTCCAGATGGAGAGCCAGGCCTCAGGAAGAGTCCCTGACTCGGTAGGTGTCTCACTTTTTCATCACCGGGATGAAACACCCAACCGCACAACTTAAAGGAGGAACGGTTTCTTTGGGGCTTATAGTTATAGTCCATGTAAGCTGGTTCCAAGGCAGAAAGGAGAAGGCAGAGGGTCCTGGAAGAGGAAAATGTGCTCAACCATGGCATCCTGGAAGCAGGCAGCACCCCACCTCCTCACAGCAAGTCAGCTCTCAGCATAGTAGCTCCATGATCCAGTCGCCTTCAGACATGAGGCTTTGGAGGACATTTCAGATCTAAACCATAACAGAGGTCTAGAAACAAGAGTTTGCTCTTCTGACAAGGTCTGATGTGATGAGCAGGCTGGTGGCACAGGAAACACTGTGAAATCATTGCTGTAGGGGAAAGTGCTTCCCTGTGAGTCTAGACAGAGGTGGCTTGGGAACTTTGGGGGTGGGTGGCAAAGGAAACTTGTGACATAATTTCTGGATCCCCTTGGCCTTCTTGTGCCCTGGAGAGAGATCCTGGAAATCCTTTATGTGAACTTGGGGAAGCTAAGAACTTTGTGGATTAGCTAACTTGGAGCTAGGGTTAAGATGAGCCTGTAGGCGGAGAGTTTAATGGTTACAGGAAGCAGGAATTTAAAGGAGGGTATAGGAGGCTAAGTGGTGGCAGATTTTAACAAAGAATTTAGGATTTATCTGAGAAAAGTGTTTTAATTTTGTATATCAGTCTAGGTTTCTTGGGTGGTACTAAAATTGATTTTACTTTATTGTACACACTTTAGTAGATAGGAAATTATATGACACATAAGTAATTGAAATTTGAAAAACGTTTGTTTCTCAATATTTTGGATCTTATGACTTTTATTCACTTGCTAAGTATCTGCTTCTACCATTTAGATTATAAGCTCTTTGAGAACAGGGTCTTTTTTTTCATCTCATTTATTCCAGTAAATTGGTAATTACAGAAAAGAAGGACGAAAATGTAGTCAAATGGCTAACGACAATGTGGAAAACTTTAAAGAAATATGAAACATACATTAAGTTGTTCTCCAGTATACTCAAAGTTACATGGAAATTTGTATATTATAATGTTAACTGTAAATGTCAGATATCACTATGCCTGCAAAGGGAAAATACTCTGGGAAAACTATAAATAATTGAACATCCTACTCTGGGAAGTGGGTTCATAGGTCATGTTTATTTTCTTGTGATTTATACTTTTGGTAAATTCACCTGTTTTTAGTTTTTGCATACACTGGCTCTTGGATTTAGAAAGCTTTTCCAAGTGACTAGATGTATTGGGCAGTGTCCCTATTAGAGAGAGAGGTGATTATAGATGAGAGTGACTGCTTTGAGGAACGAGATGGGAGTGCCAGCGAGATCACAGAGGCGGGAGTGTGACTCAAAGCCTCCAGCAAAGCACAGCAGTGTGACACAAGCAGAGGCTGCTGATGGTGAGAGCCCTTGAAGGAAGTCTCATTATCAGGGGCTTGAGCACCTCCTACTGCCCTCCTGTGCCAGGATGTAGGAAGCTGACAGCCATGTAAATCTGCAGAGCAGGTGAAGAAAAATAGCTCTGCCCAGAGTCGTGCTCTTCCCCTTCAAAGGCAGCAGGGCAAGCCCTGATCATGCAGTGCAGGAGGAAGGGGATTCAGCAATGCCCAAGGATGTCTTCTCTTTCACCAAATCGGTCATGGGAACATCAAGAATGTAGACGTAAATGTACAGATGCAGGTGTGTGTATGGATTTAGGTATAGATTTAGGTGTAATAAATGTACTCATACATAGAAGCAGATGTAAGTATAGACTTGGGTGTAGATGGGTATAAATATAGATACACAGATAAAAGTATGTGGGTGTAGATATATATGTATGTGTAGATGTAGTAACATAGATGTAGACACATGGATATGAATATATAATGGTATATTCATATATATACATAAACGGTAGGCAGAAGAGTAGGAGTGGGTGTCAGTGTAGGTGATGTTAATGTAGATATACAGCTGTGGGTATAGGTTGGGTGCAGATGTGTGTGCTGAGGATTTGGGGATATGTGTAGATATACATGTAGATATACATAAAATAGGCATAGTTTATATGTAGATGTGGGTGTAGATGGAGATGATGTAAGTCTTTAGATGTATATATAGTTGTAGATTAGGGGTCCCTGACGCACTGGTTTGTGGTTTATGAGGAACCAGGCAAGAGGTGAGCAGGTGAGCAGCTGGGAGCCAGCTGAGCTCCATCTGTGTTTCCAGCTGCTCTCACACTGTCATCACTGAGCTCCACTCCTGTCAGGTCAGTGAGCCATCAGATGCTCATAGGAACTCAAACCCTACTGTGAACTGTGCATGCCAAGGATCTCAATTTGTGTCTCTCTTAGGAAAATCTAATTGTAATAATAGAAATAATGTACGCAATGTAATAATAAGAGAAGTAAAGTGTATAATAAATGCAATGACTTTGAATCATTCTGAAACTACCTCCTCCCATTCATGGAAAAAGTGTCTTTCATAAAACTGGACCCTGGGTCCAAAACACTGGGGACCACTGGTGTAGATGACACAGATGTAGATACCTGGATGTGTAGCATCAATGCAGATCTGTAGGTGTGGGTGTTATAGATCTACATACATGGACATATAAATGCCCCATGACCTGCCTTGTGCCTGCTTCTCCAGTCTTATTCCTTATACATTCTGCATTCTTTACTGTCTTGTTTGTACACTCAGCTCTTGGATGCGAAGGCCTTTCATTTCTTCCATCTCCTCTTCCTCTACAAGAGCAGCTTCTCCCAGAATCGGCCCAGCAATCTCACTGTCAGGAAAGCCTTTTTCTGCTCCTGTGGATGAGTGGGTGCCCCCTCCAGTCCTGTAGCCCCTGTGTTTTTCAGCATCAACTTCTAATCCCACAGAGAGATTAGAGGGCATTAGAGGGAGCTGAGGACCAAGCTATGGCTCAGACTTCGGCCTGTGATTCTCAAGTGGTCGCTTACTTTCACCTCAGCACAACCAGGGATCTTAGTGCTCACATGTTTGTGTTCACAGTTGAGTCGGCACCTGGAAACACTTCTGTCACTGTCACTGTCACACTCTAGTGGGAAAAGTCCTGGGGTGCATTAAGCCATAAACAATGTGCTTTCACCTCGTGGAGGCTGGATGGCACCTGGTGCACTGTCCTAATGAAATTTCAGTCACTCAGTAGAGGGAAGGGAACTGGGCTGCCAGGTTGATTCACGCCCCAAACCACACCCTCTGCCTCATTCCCCATTCACCTACTATTTTAATTTAAATTCTATTGGTCTTGGGGTTGTTTACTATCTGCAGATGTGTTCCATGTTGTATCTGCAAGACAGCTAAAGGAATGTGTAGTCAGTGTTATGCGTTTTTGTTTAGTTTTGGAGACAAGGTCTCACTCCTACCCCAGGCAGGTCTCAGACTCAAGATCCTCCTGCTTCAGCCTTGTGAGTGTTAAGGTTACATGTGGGCTTGTGCCATGACACCCTGCAGACTTACATCTTTTAATGTTTATCATTACAACACAACAAGTTACCTTGTGAGGAGGGTGTAGGAGCTTTGCTTTCGTTGATAAAAGGGAAGTTTGGGGAAAGCTGCCTGGGTGGCTAAGCATGTGGACTCCAGTCTGACTGCTTAGGTTCAAATTCTTTCTCCTTTACTGATTCTCCAGTTGACCTTAGGAGAAATTTCTAAAGTGTGTATTATGTGTTTTAAATATTATTTTTTAACCAGCACATATTTATACGTAGTTATGGAGGTTCAACACAATAATTTATGTATGTATTCTGGGTATTATGATCAACCAGCACAGTTAGCATTTCCATCTCCTCCAACAAATTCTGTGTGTTGGGGACCTAAGACTCAAAGTTCTCATTCAAAGTTCATGTTAATATCATGGAGAACAGATGCTGCATCTTATTTGGCTCTGTTTCCTGAAAATCATCAGGTGGTTGGAAAATACTAAGTGTAAAAATTTATTAAAGTCAGCCCTTTTGCTCCTCTGTAGTTTCTTCTTTTTTTTGGTACCGGGGATCGAACTCAGGTCCTTGCACTTGCACAACAGGCAGCAAAACCACTGAGCTAAATCCCCAGCCCTCCTCTGTAGTTTCTTGCACAGGGATTTCTCTGTGAAGGTTTAGCCACACCTCCATCCCTGAGTCATTCCTGACTGAGACAGAAAATGTCAACATCTGTGTCTTCCCATATCAGGCTTTTGCAAGTAGAAACAATTCTGAGTGATCCGAATACAGACAATTACAAATGTCTGAGATGCCGAGGTTGCTGATTACCTGGGTGTGATCATGACTCATTGCAGATGTGCACTGAAATGCCACATGGTACCTTATAAAGATGTGGAAGTATTATAGGTCAACTGAAGTTAACAACATCGTTCAAAACAATCTTACATGTGTATGGATGGATATATGTATATGTATAAGGCCTTTGAATGGCATTTCTGTCCTTCACCTGGAATATGTGGCTCATGACTCCTGGAAGACACACTAACCCAGAATACCCTTTGGGCCAATCAGAGCCAGATCCTCTTGTTTTAGAAAAAGATTCCTTTGTGTGGGAGATGGTTGCCCATTGCCTCTTCAAATCCTGCTTTGGGATAACTCATCCTTTCCCCACTACCTTTGATTTGATCTGGTTTATATCTCATGGATATTTTGGCTTTACCCCCAGGCCTCAGTGGCACTCTCTTGTCCAGGTTCTCTGGGCCAGGTGGCTCTGTCCACAGAACCCCTGTGTCTCAGCTGGCTCCTGCAGCTCCCCTCAAAGAGAGTTTTGCTAGTTTTACTCCTTCAGTGTGTACAGCTTTTGGAGGATGGGGATACTCACACGAGCTCCTTTATTTCTTCATCCTTGGGTCCCTTCTGCTGTCACTGGAAGTCTAGAGTTGTGACAACTTGAGGATTTTGCATGGTTCACCCACCGAAAACTTCTAAGGCAGCCACTGGAGCTAGATGAGGTGTCTACAAGAGCCCCATTGTGGAGCCAGATTTTAATTTCTCTCACCTGCCGTAAGTCTCTCTTTGTGTGGCAAGGACTTGCCCTAAAGTCTTAAAACACTAAAGCTCATCACAGATACGAGTAGGGAGAGAAATCACAGAGTGAGGGGCATAGGAATAGCTGTGTTCATCCAAGATGGGGGCAGCAGCAATTTCTCGGGTGACAGACTCATTCTTAGCTTGAATGACCAAGAAAAATCTGGACAAAGACCTGGGGAAACTTCTTAAAAACCCCAAATGTGTATGTGATAAACCCTTGGGGAGATGTTCAACAGCATTAGTGGAAAGGCGCAAGATGCAATATGTGTATGTAGCAATCCCTCACTATGAATGTGTTTATTATGTAATGCAACCATACTATTACAAAAGAAAAGAAAACCAAGAAGATGACAGGTTGGTCCACATAAAGGTTTGCATGTGTGCATTCTTGCACACAGTGCCCCCCGACCCCTTCTGTGGGTTGGATCTTGGTGCAGCTCCTCTGGGCAACAGCTGGACTTCATTTTCTAAAGTGAAATATTGGCCCACCTCATAGCCTTTGCAGTTCTGCTTGTGGCAGTGCCCTCAGGAGACGTGATGGCACAGGGACAGAAGCAGGGTGCCGATAGCAGCCCTGTTCACAACCCGGATGCAATGACCCCTGCAGAGTGAGTCAATGGGCTGCTGCCTCTTCCCACATAGAACAGTGTTCTACAGCTCAGACAAATGCACCCCAGCAGCAGGGGAAACAGTAGGTGAATTCTGGCTGCATCACAGTCCATGAAAAATCCCCAGAGTCCGTGTGGTGTGTTACTTGATACAAATATATAAATGATATTATATGCATTGTTCACATCTGCATATATAGATATATGTAAATTTGTACATGTGTGTGTCCACATATGTGTACTATACACAGGTTAAGTATCCTTCGTACAAAATGCTCTCAAGGATGTGTTTGATCAAATGATCAAAGGATGTGTTTTGAATTAAAATTTTTTTCAGATTTCAGAATATTTGTATATATTTGTATTGCCCAAATCAAAACATAAAATTCATTTATCTTTCACATACAATTTATACACAAGGCCTAAATTTACTTTTATGCAATATTTTTAATAGTTTTATGTATTAAACAAAGTCACATAGTGTGGACTTTTCTACCTTTGTTATCATATTGGGACTTCAAAAATTTCAGATTTTGGAACATTTTGGGTTTTGGATTTTCAGATTAAGGATGTTCAATGTGTACCTTTAAACAGATATCTACTTATTGATATTTTGTGGAAATATGTAAAAACGGTTTCAAAATATGTTAAAGTGGAGAAATCAAAGGGGGCGATGGGTAAGGAATTCAGAATCTGTTACCTAGGAGAGAAGAGGTGGGAAACAAGAGGAGCCGTTGCCTGGTCAGTGGAGGATGCTGTCCTGGTGTAAGTCCGGGTTCTGGTTTGGGTGCTTGATCATGCATGGGTATAGTACATGATTCTAGGAACTGACTGCATTAGTCAGCTTTGAATTACTGCAACAAAACACACAAGATAATTAGCTTTACAAATAGAAAAGGCTTACTTAGTTCAGGGTGCTGGAAGTTGTGAGCACACATGGCATTGTGTAGGCTTGGTGGGGGCCTTACCATGACAGCAGCAAGCCTGCCCTCGATGGTGATGGTGATGAGTGAGTGTTAGAGGAAAACACTCACGTCTACTGCACCAGCAGAGAACAGGAGGCCCGAGAGGGTGGCTGGGGTGGCTGGGGTCCCAGAGCTCCTGCAGAGGCGATGCCCAACCAAACCAAGTCCCACCAGCCCCCACCTCTGGAGGCCCACAGGACCTCAGCATGCTACACCCAGGGAGCCAGGCTTTTTGTCCAGATCTTGAGAGGCACTCCAGTGGTACCTAACCGACAGCACTGACTGAGCAAAGCAGGCCGGCCGTGTCCCAACGATGGTGAGTGCATGTCATGAGCTAAGGGTTATGGTTACTCTTTTCCCAGGTACCCAAGTGCCACAAAAGAACAATAAAACAACAGCAAATCAAGAATGAAAACAAAAAAACAACAAACAAAGGCAGAGCTCAGTCCTCCTTGCTGTGAGGATGAACTTGATAACATGCAAACTGTGGACCAGTGCCAGGTCCCTGGGCAGGATCTCACTGTCTTCAGCACAGCCACAGGGAGCCAGGGGATGGGGCCAGCAGGGCACCTGGGTCGTGGAGGGTGGAGTGGGCAGGTGTGGGGTGTGGGACAGGACCCCACAGCACAGTTTAAGCAATGATCAGGAAGTGGGGCTGGGGATGGGGTGACCATCAGGCTGGGCATGAATGGGGAGTTGAGTCACTTGAGGGAGAGGCGGGGAGCCAGACAGGTGCGCAAGGGCATCAGCACAGGGCAGGAAGCACACAGAGGGGGCCCTGCGGGGGGCCAGAACCTGACACCGGTCTCCATCCTGCTGGGCACAGCTATGCAGCCTGCAGGGAGCTGATTCACATCCACATTCCCAATTTCATATTTTATAAAACATATGATACAGATACAAACACAATATATAATAGATAATTTATATACTTAACACAAAGCCATGTAAATGAATAATATAGCAATTCCCTCATACGGCTGCCATCAGCATTAACTGAGTTAGCTCTTGCAAAGTAATTGCACCATACCTGTCCTACACAGAGGGAGTCCTAAAGAAATGCCAGGAGTCATATTATTTACTAGGGTTTTATAAATGTAAAGTCCTTCTCTTATGTCATGACCTCCCAGCAGGTCTCGGTCACGTGTTTTCTGGCCAGGGAGAATGCCTGGCCCTAGTGCTGACATTCTGAGGGTAGCAGACTCCTTTGAGGAAGAGAGGAACCTAGGGATGCCTTTGCCCCACGACAACTCACTGTCCAGCCCTTATCCCTCCTTACCTTCCCGTCCCAGCCTCCCAGGTCCTGGGTCCTCCTGGGTCCTGGGTCCATAGAAGCCATCGGTTGGGGCTCCCTGGACCCTCCACCCATGCAGCTTTCCAGGGGCGAAATCAGGGAAGGGGGCGGGCCAGGCCCCACCTCCGGCTTAGCCTCTTGTTCACACCATTGCTGCACGTGACCAATGGATGGGTGGTTAATTCTAGCTTGACCCGTGGCTTATGTTGGCCTCACTAGCAGCTGGGAGCTCGGCTCTCTCCCCAGTTGGCCTGATAAGGGGACACAGATGAGCCGAATAAGTGGGACCAATCACTGGGCGACCTTGCAAGAAGTGATGCCACTGGCCACTGATCATGATCTCGATGTGCCTCTCCTGTTTGCGGAGGGCTTGAGGACCAGCCAACTGGCCGTGACATCTGACATCGATGCAGACACTCCCATGAGCACACTGTGGAGCCCAGGTGAAAGTTGTCATTGGAAAGACAGGTGTAATTTCAGTTATGGTCAGTAAAATCAGTGCCCATCAGAACTGGGCCAAAGGAGGGCTACCTATGTGTGCACGGTGCTATACCATAGTACCAAGCATTTTGGCAATGTTCTGTGCAACTCAGCTCTGCTCCCTGTGCTCAGTCCCAGGCCCATCCCATGCACCGGTCGGTCTCCAGTTGGGGCCACGTCCCAGTGGAGAGTGTTGGATGGCAGCCAGCCAGCAGCACCCACGGACAGGACACTTTCCAAATGACGGCTCCATGTGTTGTTCCATGCATGATGGGTGAGCTGAGCTCTCAGATTCCTTCATCCTCTCATTTTCAAACACTATTAATAGCACTTACTTAACAAATACCACCACTAAGCAGCCAATGTGTGTTGGGAACAATGCTAGTGTATCTATCACTTATTAAAATATATTTGGTTGTGTTTTAATATCTTTTAATTTCTTTACCTAGAAAACAGGACAGTAGCAAACCCTTCCCCAGGAGTCCTGCAAGGCTGACAGGGACACAGCTCCTGGATGGGGGGAAGACTCTAGGTGTCGTCTGTGTCCCCAAACCTGTCCTGCTTTGATCCCCTGTGGTCCCCTCCCAGCCTGGCCTCCCTCTGGGCGCCCCACTTTGGAACTTGTCGCCCAAATCGTGTTTCATGACACCTAAGGTGAGCACAACAGACAGACACAAAACCCTCTGAGTTTGA
Source organism: Heterocephalus glaber (assembly GCF_053883595.1). Lineage (NCBI taxonomy): Eukaryota > Metazoa > Chordata > Mammalia > Rodentia > Bathyergidae > Heterocephalus > Heterocephalus glaber. The sequence goes on from NW_028258381.1 coordinate 12,018,544, forward strand.
GAGAAGCCTGAAAGTTGCACTCAAAGTCTTCATGGAGGATCAGAATTCTGCCCTGGGAAGGGATATGAAGCAGATTCATTCCATGCCTGGAGCAGGTAGGACGTCCTTCTCTTCTACCCACTCTGTGAGGCAAAGAAATCACAAATCATTTGCTCCAATTAAGGGCCACAGAGCCAGGGCTGGAGTGGAGGCCTGAGCCCTGAAAGGGAGAGCTCAGAACCCTTGAATCACAGCTGCCCAGGAGCTGGGGACCCCTCTGTAGCCGCCCTGATGGGTGACTGTGAGGTGAACCCAAGGCGGCCTCACGTGGGAAGGGGGCCTGGACGGTGCCTGGTCATGGCCACCAGTGCATCCCTTCAGGAGCCAAGGTGAGCCCTCATGGGTCCCTGGACGTCAGGGGAGGTAGGCCACATGGGCTGCAACGGCAGAGGTCCTGTCTCCTGCATGGCAGTGTCAGACTGTCCCGAGTCCTGGTTAAGGGAGTGAGCTCCCCCTCTGCTGAGAACTCTTTTTATAGACTTCCCATTTCCTGAAGTGTGCGTGGAAAATGCTCTCTGGGATACCTCGGTCAGGGGAATGAAATGATGTGGGTCAGGTGAGAGGTCGGCGCTCTTCCGGAGGTAGGGACAGAGGGGCAGAGAAACTATTTTTACTGCCTTTCAGAGGTGAGCACTGGTGGCCAGAGAGCAGGAGAGAAAACAGGGTTCATCTTGGAGTGCACCGTGGGCTCTGTAGGAGGCGAAGTACTTCAGACAAATGCAAAGGGTGGGCCCTGGAAGGACACATGGAAAGCCCCGTGTTACCCACACTCACATGGGTCTCTGTTGCACGCAAATGCACATTTTGTGACTCTGAGAAAGGAGCAGTGTGTTGCTTGGTGTGCTTGGTTTACAGGGGATTTCTTCCAGCAGCCTCTCACTGGGAGACACTGACCAGGGAAATCTCAAGACTGACTGAACCCTGGTTTCATCACTTCTGATGATCATTGCTTTCCTCTGAGGGCAAATGACTCTGGTATCTACATCTTATTTTCCTTTCTCTGTTAAATGATGACAAAAGAACTCATTTTGACTTGGTCTGATGAGGATATATGTATGTGTATATATATATATATATATATATATATATATTCTATAGTATCAGAGAAAGGAGCAAAGGTGATGAAATGGAGAACAGTCTTAGCACACGTGGTGCTGGAACAGCCAGATGTCCAAGAGCACAGAGGTGAATCTAGACACAGGCCCATGCCTTTCACAGAAATGAGCTAAACTGGATTGGAGGCCTAAAGGTGAAAGGCTAAACTGCAGAATTCCTTCAAGGTAACAGAGGAGGTGGGCTTGGGCTTGGAGATAACTTTTTAATATAACTTGATCCATGAAAGGAAATAATAATAATAATAATTGGGACTTTGTTAACATTAAAAACTTCTGCTCTGTTTTTTGGTTTGCTTTTTTTTTTTGTAATTGCAATTGAACCCAGGGCCTTTGCACTGAACTATATCTTCAGCCCTTTTTTAATTTTTTTTTTTCCAGACAGGGACTTGCTAATTTGTTAAGTTAACTGGCTGGGCTCCAGTATGTGATCCTTCTGACTCAGCCTCCCAGGGTGCTGGGACGGCAGGCCTGAGTCACACACCCTGCTCACAGGCTTATTTTCATAGTGCTATGAATCTAACACAGGGCTGAGCACTTTGCCACTGAGCTATGCCCACAGCCCTTGACAAACACTGTTGGGAGAATGACAAGATAAGCTGCAGAATCAGAGAGCATATTTGCAAAACATACACCTCATGAAGAACTGGTACCCAAAATATGTAAAGAGTGCTTAAACCTCAATAACAAAACAATAAGAAAATGAACAACCCAATTAAAAAGTAGCAAAAAAGCTAAACAGGCATGTCACCGAGGAAACATGCAGAGCATTAATAGGCACAGAAACAGATGTTCCACATAAAGTGACACTAGGGATCCACAAGTTGAAAACTGAGCCACCATCATGGCTAACAGTACAGCTAGACACGCACAGCATCAGATGCCAAGGACCATGCAGAACATCTTGACCTCTCATTCACTGCCGAGAGAAATGCAAAGTGGTACAGCCACTCTGAAAGAAAATTCAGCATTTTCCTACAAAACTAAACATACTCATAATACATGATCCAGCAATCAACCTCTCTAGTGTTTACCAAAAGGGGTTGGAAACGCATTTCCACACTAAATACTAGACATCGGCATGGATAGCAGCTTTAGTCATAATTCCTGAAATTTAGAAGCCTCCAATTGTCTTTCAACCTGGTGAACAGATAAATATACTGTGGTGAGCCCTGCAGTGGAATATTACGCAATTCTTAAACAGAAATGAGTGATCATCCCACCAAAGCACAGAAAGGAACCCTAACTTTGCATTCGGAAGAAGGTACCTTAAGTCTGCATATTATTAAGAGTAGAGGTGTACAGGGACTGGGGGAATGGAAGGAACTGATGGGACATAGGACATTTTTAGGACAATGGATCTGATCTGCATGACCATGATGGCAGACACTTGTCATTATCCTTCTGTTAAAGCCCATCAGGTGTGTAACCCAAAGAGCAAGCCATAATGTAGTATAAACCATTGGCGTTAGTTAATAAACATGGGTAAATATCAGTCAATCAATAACAAGTAGGCCAAAGTAATACAAGGTGTTGGTAATAGGGGAAACCGGTGGGTGGGAAGGCTATGGGAACTATTTGTATTTTTTGTATTCTGGTCCAAAAAATAAGGTCTACTTAAAACACAAAGGAAAACAAAAAGGTGTGCAAATCACACAGTGCCTTGGCAGCTGTCCAGTAATGTTGATCCTTTAAAAGAGCCAGGCGACCTCCTGCCCAGCCTCGGGTCCCACAGGAGCTCCCCGCCACGCACCTCAGTGGCTGGGTGCCCTGAGCACCCATCTACCTCAGGGACTCCCTGAAGAGCAAAACTCACAAAGGAGAGGGAGAAATGAGGAACCCAGAAACACTGAGGGAGTCTGTCCTTCAAGTTGTTCTCAGTTATTTTGCCAAGTCACCCTGTGCTCACTTCCTGGCTTGTTGTTTCTTCCCCGATGCACTCTGCCTCCTATAGGCTCTTCACTTCTAAGCCTTCTAACACGAGAAGTTTCCGGGAGCCATCATGGCTCATTGCTGGCCTCCCTCATTTCCACTCGAATCCCTGGTTTCTGTCCAGTAAAAAATGATACTGCTGAAAGTGACCAACTCTGCTTTTATTTGCAACGTACTGTTACTGTCACCCAGCAGAGGAGAAGTTGTGGAAGTTATTAAACTATGAGGGAGGCCCCAGCTTCAATATGGCATGTTCACTCCATGGCTCAACTGCTCCTCCTCCCAAAGAACCTAGAGACAAAACCTATAAAAGAGAAAAATGAAATCAATGTCCTCAGCAGCTACAGAACACAATAAGGCAATCAGCTATCTATTTTGAGAATTTCTGTAGTTTTTGTTTCTGCTTAGGAGCTACGCGAGATCTGATTGTCAAGTCAGGCTCTTAGGAATCAGAGCTCCCAATGTCCGGGTCTAGAAATAAAGTCTAGAGTGCAGACAATGAGGAAGCTCAGATGAAGCCAAGAGCCATGGGACTCAGAGGGTGGCACCCTACTTTCCAGCTTCCTGGTTCAGACCCCCACCTCTGGACCATAGCAACAGGTTAGGATACAGGTGAGACCCACAGCAAGACCTCCATTTAGGGCCCAAGTCCTTATATTTCTGTCTGTGACTCATTGCATCCCTTGACTTCTCTCAAGTATCCATGCTCCTCCTAAACTATGATCCTAGCTAGCATCACCCCTATCTTGTTCACAACCCTAAAGAGAAACCCCAACCCCCATGCATTCACTGCTCCGCCTCACTGCACCCTGGTAGATGCATCTTCCAAGGCCTGCTGGGAGCTCACAAATAGAGACCCCTATAATGTCTTCAACAACCTTCCAACACTACGTAGGAGAGAGTTCTCTGCTGAACCTTAAGTAAATGATCGGCGCTGCCACCAGCCACAAGTGAATGTCTCAAGTCTGGGGTGGCAGAGGGTACAGTTCCTTGTGTTCCACCAATGCCACCCTCTGGTGGTTTGACTTCACCCAAGAGTCCATCAGGAGCCGCTGGAGGAAGGACTAACTGAGTCTTTCAGACACTCACCCATGAATACGGATGGTTATGTTACATCCATGTGCTTGTGAGAGGAAATTCATGGCAAAGTGTTTGAGTTATGCTCTCTATCTACATGCCCACTTAAGGATATATGGTCAAACAGGAGTGGAGACCAGCATCTGGGTCATCTCGTCTTCACCAGTGTTTGCAGGTATGTGCCCTAGGGGAAATTGTGGCAAGGAGCAGAAAGGGTACACTCTGGCCATTTTTTAATGGTTGGAGTGATAAATGAAGGTGGTAATATTTACATCACGTAGTTCTTTTGAATCCTAAATAAGATCCTGTGCTCACAAGACATCACTAATCAATGGCCCATCCAAGGCCTCCGTAGATGCTTGTTGACTGTAAGTTGGGTCATAGCCATTCTTCATCTTCTGAGCCCAGCACTGGTGCACCCCATTTGCACACAGGGAGCCTACCAGGGTGTCTCTTGCAACTGTTAATTATTTTTACCTGCAGAGATCAATTGGCCCATACTGGGCAAGCACAATGCAGATGAGAAGCGTTTCCCCTGGAAATTTCCACAGTAAGTCACTGCTGCCAACATGGCATCGACTGCGACAAGTTGAAACTGCTCCCTTTTGCATTTCTTTGAGAATCTTACCTGGTGAAAGTTATAATTACGAAAGTTGTGGACAGGAGATCAATGGAAAGGAGTAACGGTTGGAATTATTAATAACAGCCTGTCAACAATGTGCTTTGTGGGCATGCATCCCATACAAAATGAGTGGAAAACTCCAAGAAGCAGCCGAACAAGTGAAGTAGTGCCTCTTGGGATGCCGGGGCAGGAGCTGACACATGGACCACTTCTTGCAGCAGGGCAGGATACAGTCTGAAAGTAGGGTGCACAGCTAACACCTTGCCAGTCCCCATCAGTGTGGGGAAGCTCACTCACCTGGGACTACACACAAGCATTGTCCTGGCATATCTGCTGTGTCCCTCATAGTCAATATTATAACTCCTCAAATCATTCTCTTTCATTTTCTTTTCTCAGTCCTAGGGATTAAACTCAGGGGCTTCATATCGAGCTATATCCCCAGCCCTATTTTACTATTTATTTTGAGCTGCTCAGGTGGGGTCGAACTTGGGATCTTGCAGCCTCAAACTCCTTCAGTGCTGAGATTACAGGCACATGCCATCAAGCTTGGGTTCAAATTATTTGCTCTTAGCTCCTTTTTTATTGTTCAGTGTGTCTCATATACAGCACTTTCCAACTTTCTTTAATAATTTATTTTGCTTCTTTTATCATTTTCTGGAATAAGTTGAGTAATTAATTCCAGAAATGGGAAATGGAAATTAATCATTTTTGAGCCTTGTTTATCTTTTTTTTTTTTTTTTTTTGGTACCGGGGATTGAACTTGGATCCTTGTGCTTGCACAGCAGGCAGCGAAACCACTGAGCTAAATCTCTGGCCAAAGCCTTGTTTATCTTAAAATATCTTGTTTTTGACCCCACTAGTGAATAGTAATCTGTGTGGACGTGAAATTGCAGTTACAATCTACTTCCCCTTAGAAGCATAAATATTGATCGCATCTTTGAGCATTCGTGGCTAAGGATGGGAAGATCCATACTGTTCTGTCTTTTTGTTTTCCATGTCCAAAACTCAATTTGCTAAATTTTCTTTTTTTCATCAAAAGTGTGTGGGGATTTTCTCTTTATTTTCAGAATTCTGCAATTGCCCTGGATGTAAGACATGTCTATCACATGACACGTGACTCCTTTCAATGCGTCTTCTGACACAAAGTCATCTACATTTCTACATGTAGCTGCTTTTCTGCCTGGTAGATTTTTCTGAGTCCCTGCTCTCTCACTCCTTACCTGGGGTGCTGAGTCCAGTACATCCCAGTTTCTACTGCATAGACTTGGGGGATGCACGAAGGTTGGATGGAATTAGACCCAGGACTGTGAGTTTGCCCAGCCCCAGCATGATTCTCAGTCAGTAACTCACTTTTCTGCAGAGTTCATTCAGCTGTATAATTTCCCTAATTTTATTAATCATGCTAGAACACCAAGAATTCTTTCATGCTTTCAATGTTTTCATTTTTTTCTTTCTTCATAGCTGCTGTTCTTGTAATACAGAAGTCCTTCCCATTCCCCAAATCTCACCGAAGGGTGTGAGTTTGGTTCTTAACTGTTTCTGGGATCAGTTTCTTTCTACCTGGTCACTCTGGCTTATTTCTTTGGGGGTTGGTTCTTTTCCCGTGATTAGGCTCCCCTTTTCTGTGGAAGGCAGAAGGCAGTCTGGCTGGATCAGAATCCTCATGGCCGGGAGCCCATGGAGCACTCAGCCCCATGCTCATCCAAGGTGACCCCAAGAGTCCAGCCCCCCCTCTTCATGTGCAAGGCTTGAAGTGCAGTCCAGATGCCCTAGTGTCAGTGATCTCCAAGCTGCCGTGTGCCCAGCCCTCACCGGTGCCTTAGAAGCTGTCACTGCTGGAAAGTAAAGTGAGCACTGCTTTGGAGATAGGACTATTTAGGTATTTAGCCCTGAGCTGACCTTTCCGATAACAGTGACCTGAGGGAGGACAGGGCATAGTTGCTTCCTTACGTGGCTGCTCTACTCATGCTTCTTCCATCCCACAATCTCCACATCTTTTGGCATTCAAAGTGTGCCAAATGGGTGTGAGATGCTCATAAGCCACTGGTTCATATCTGGCTCATTCAGCTTGAGCTCCTAACAAGCCTCCGAACTTGGGAGTTTAGAGAGCAGGAATGCATCTCTCAGAATCCTGGGGGCCAGCTGGGAAGTTGAAGGTCAAGGTGCTGCCTGATTGGGTTCCACAGAAAAGGGTCTCTTCTCCACTTGTAGACAGCCACATTCTTGTATTGTCACCTGGTAGAGAGAGCAAAGAGGCAATGGGCTTTCTGGTGTCTTCTTGTAAGGGCACTAATCCCAGTGTGCAGACCTCTCCCTCATGACCTCATTTACCCTAATTACTCCCTAACATCCATCTCCCATACTTTGAGGTTAGGGCTTCAACCTATGGATTAGGGTGGGGACATTCAGTCCATGGCAATGTCCACCATTGTGTTCCCAACTGACCATCCTGAGCCCCACTCTTTTTTTTTTCCTGGTATCAGGGATCAAACTTGGGTCCTTGCGCTTATGAGGCAGGCAGTGGAACCACTGAGCTAAATCCCCAGCCCTGAGACCCACTCTTGTTGCTCTGATTTCAAAGGTGTTTCCAGACCCTAGTGGACAAGCTGGTCTTGGTCTCACATTTCCTGGGTGAGTCAATGGAAACTTCGCTGGCTTCTTCTGAAAGCTCGGTCCTGATCAGCATTGCCTCCTGTGCCTGGGAGCCCGGTGGTCTGTCATTACTGTACATGCCGGTCTGGGCACGAGAGGAGAAAACCTGAATGCCTGTCTGCCATGGAAGGTTTCCTGTCTCTAGACTGAGGGATCTGCATAATCTGAGGTACATATCAGAGTCAAAATAAGGCAGCAGGATGCGCCTTCAAATGCTCTGTTCTGCTGCAGGTGGCTGGTCCCCTGGCAGGGGTTTGCTTTGGGACAGGAGTTGAGGAGCACAGCCTCATCTGCCCGAGACAGCAGTAAGCCGCATCTGCATACAGCTGGCCATTGCCAGGGAAAATGTGCTTGCCTTCCTGGGCGAGCCAGACCCTGGAACCAGTAATATTTCTTCGGGGTCCTTTTATTTTTCAAATTACTTCTTTTCCTTGAATTCTCTCTACTGGGCACACTCTTTCCCACATAAATTTTCTTCTTTCATAAACTGGTATCTGGAAAAAGACTTTCATTTAATAATTAAATTCCTCTTCTATGGTACAGTTTCCATTCGTTGCCTTGGAAATCTGACTACACTAATTCCTCTCAGAAGAAAAATAATTAGTTGTTCTGATTCTCATTTAATTATGACACATCTAGTTTTTAAAAGAGACTATACAGGGAAGAACATACTGTTTGAAGAGAGAGACTAAACTTGAATGTTCTTATGCCTTTTTGGTCCTATAGGAAGGAAAGAGGGAGACGTTAGTGTAATATGTCTCCCTTCTGCTCCAGAACAGTGTAGATAATTGCATACACATGATCTTAATTTTTGGTCATGGCCTCCTGTGAAGCAGCTATTATCAATTCCATTTTCTAGATGAGGAAGCAGGATCATGAAAGCCAAATAACTAGGATGCAAAAGAACCAAGATTCGAAGGCAGGTCTGTTTGACTTTCCAACATGCTCTTTTCTATTTATCTTTGTCAAAAATATGTGAATACAAGAGGCTGCGATGTTATGAAATTTTAAAAGCAAATAACACATTCCTATGAAGCATATGTGAATTATGGAGCTCTATGGGTTTAACAAAAAGTGAAAACCTTAGCCTCTGCCTTCCAGATAATATTGCTTATGGATTGTGTTCATTTTAATGCTTCCAGCCAAGTGCTATGCTAGATGATAGGTTTTATGAAACCTCATAATCACTTTAGAGGTTTGTGGTGTTGGATGTTGAGCAGCTTGCTTCTTGGCTGCTGGGATTAAGTAGGGTGAGGACCACAGGCTGAGTGCAGGGAGTAGGGGCTTTTCCAGTGGGGGGTGAAGGCCTGCTTTGGCTATCTGCAGGAGACCTACATACCTGCATGTGTGTGTGTCTTCGTCCACAGATATGGGTGTAAGGAGGCTCTCCAAGTGGCTGTATGTAAGGAGGTCCCTACATACAGTGCTGTATAGAGAAAAAGTCCACTTGGACCAGAGAGTTCCAAAAGCAAAGCAGAGCCCCAGCAAAAATCTGTATTGTCAGAGCGAATAAAAATTCAACCTTTGGAAAACTGGCTGGCAATAAGCATAACAATTACTCCTCTTCATTCCCTACCTGGAGACAGATCTCTTCCATCTTTGATTACTAATTTGCTCCACACTGCACTGCAAGGAAGAGAGGGTATTTAACTTGCGGGCATTTGCATCCAGGAATGTTTAACTTGAAACTTGGGCTGCTCATTCCTCCTGATCCACAGAGCCAGGCACTTTGTCCTTGGAAGACCTGTTCTGCTCCCGCAAGAGGGCTGGAGTTTGCTGAGCAGCAGCAGAGGCCTTGCACCATCAGCGGCCTCTTGTAGCATGCGCTCCGCCGTAGGGGAAGACTGCATGGGGCACTGGGGAGGTGGGCATGGGTGGGGGCAGGAATTGCTTGCAGCACATAACTGCTGAGGATGGGCAGATGAGGTATGGAGATTCGGCACTTGGGAGTTGAGTGCTTCCAGGCCTGGGCAGTGGGCCTAGGCCTCACAGCGGGGATGCGGGCATCTTGGTGTGGGAAGCAGAGTGGAGGTGCAAGTCCATCACTGACGCAGGCACAGGGAAAGCCGGTTTGCATGAGGCATCAGAGCGCACGCAGATTGCTGCTCAGAGAGTGAGCGGTCTCTGTGAGCCCCAGGGGGTGCTGCCTGTGGGCAGACCTGGAAGAGAGGAATAGATTCTGGCTGCGGTGTCTCTTTCTCCTCATCCCCGGAGGAGCTTGCTTTCCCTGGACTCCGCCTCCCGCCCAGCCTCCATCTGTCTCACCCAGGCTTGGTCATCTTCCCATCTTGCTCCCTGAGCCTCTCATTTGACTCTGGGTTTTCTGACCTGTTTTAGTTTGTCCAATCTGTCTCCTGTCTGCTGCCAGTGGCTTTCTTAGCCTTTGGACGGATGCCTATTTCTAGGCTCTCAGAGACCACAGATAGGCCCGCTACTCAGTGTAGAAGAGGTTGAGGCTTGTTGTTCTTGTTTTGGGTTCTGTGGAGGGAACAATAATGCATGTATGCACAAGTGGATGGTTTTCTACAAACTTTTGCAGGAAGAAAACTGCAGGGATGATGCCTGGACTAGGAATAATCATAAGCATTTCTTGGGGTTGGGATCCTGAGGTGTAGAGAGTGCCAGAGTGGAAGTGCAATAGCAGGACACTAATTATAGTTCCATTGCTTCCCTGGTGCTGGCTGAGCATACTTAACTCCTCTCTGCTCTGGCTGCTTGTTATGGTTGGATCAAAAATGTCCTCAAAGCCAGGCATAGTGGTGTATGTCTGCACCTTCAGTACTCTGGGAGGCTGATGCAGGAGGATTGCAAATTTGAGCCCAACTTGAGCAACTTAAAGTTAGTGAGACCCTGCAAAATAAAAATAAAGTTTTTAAAAAAGGGTTGGGAAGTAGCTCAGTGCTGAGAGACTGAGTTCAATTTTAAGTACCAAAAGAAAAGAAAAATCCCTCAAAAGGTCCACGTGTTCAGAAGGGGGGCTTTTGTAAGGTGATGAGGTCAGGGGGTACAGAATGTACTGGTGCAGAATGTGCTGTGACCCCCCTGGCTCACCAGACAAGGATTGCCAGAGAATGCTGGACCCCTTTATGGGTGTGCCCCTTTGTGGGGGATGTGACCCATATACCCTGAGGTCCCCTTCTGCACGCGTCCCATACATGGTGGCAGGTTGGCTCCAAAGTACGTGTGTGATTGAGAAGCACAACTCTTCAGGCCACCGCTCTTCATTGCATCTTGTATCTTTTGAGTAATATTTATGTTTTTTCCTTAGTATTCTCTTTGTTTGAATTATTGCAATTTAAAAATTTTGTTTATTTCTTCAATTTTTTTTTAGAACAGGTTTGCGATTTGAGTTACGCTCCCCTTGGGAATCAGTATGCATACTCCTTGCATCTTAGTGAGTTCTCAAGCAGGGCTCACTGTGGTCAGGTTTGGACCGGAGTCTGTGTCGGGGATGCCTTGTCCAGAAACAGAGACGGTGGAACAGGCGGCCCATTTGCTGTACCCTGCTGACTTGTGAATGGCCTACCCTTCCTACAGGCACACGCCTCTGGCCTTGATTCCTTCCTTGAGAGTGGGTTCCGTGGCCTCTGTCTGTGTCATGTGCTCTGCTGGCTTCCTGATTCCCATTGCCACACTATTAATCTCAAGGCTAGTGACATTTTCTGTTGTGAACAGGAATTTCCTTTCTAGTCACCCACTTCAGGGAGCTAGGGACTCTCAAAATAACTGACATCTCACTTAACTCAGAGTTAACTTGCCTGTTTATGGACTAATAAACCTCTGGAATGGGACCCTAAAGACAAGAGAAACATCTCAACATAAGAGGACACTAAGAAATACATTGTTTGCCATACAGGGGCGCTAAGTATGTAAGGAATGGTGGCTGTGGTGATTAACCTTAGCTGCCAACTTGATTGGTTTGAGAGCTACCTACAGGATTAGGGCAGCACACTTCTGGCTTTGTCTGAGTGGGTCATGGAGGTGTCACCTTGGGTACTATATCTGATCCCTCAACCCTTCCTCTCTGGCACTATTCCCCTACTCCACTTCCTGGCTGCCATGAACTAAGTATCTTTTCTCTACCACATCCTTCCGCCATGATTTTCCTGCCTTGGAGCAGCTAACCATGGACTGAACCCTCTGAAACTGTGAGCCAAATTATACCTCTCCTTCTTTAAGTTGTATGCGTCAGATATTTGTTCCCAAAAGGGAAAAGAAGACCAATAAAGTCAGGATGATGGGCATGTGCATGATGGAAAGCATTACTTGGACTCAGATTATTACACAGAGAGGTAGAAACTCTCTTCTCTGAAATCCCATCAAAAACTCAAAAATATCAACTGGAGGTCTGCCCAGGAGGAGCCTCGCTACTTCAGTGGAGCCTCAGATTCAAGAACATATCAAACTCATTGGAATACTGCTTCGAATGCCCTCTCGGCCCCCAGGCTTTCTGGGGAAACTGAGGAGTTCTCAGGTGACTTCAATACGGATGCGATTGCCATAAATGGGGTTCTCTGAGAGCAGGAGAGGGGACTCCTAGTTCATGGGGAGGTGGGGAGGTTCTGCCCGAGGCAAAGGTAGGAGACTGACATTGCACAAATGTACCCAGTGACCCTGTTGCCCTCTGAACTTCCTTTGTGGATTTTCTGGATTGGTTCCTAAATTAACAACCCAAGAGTCACCTTCGTCATCTCCCTCTGGCTGAAGGCATCCAGTCTTCTTGTATCTGTTTATAACAATATAAGATCCATCTCTGAGTGAGACTGATAACACAGTGCATCAATGTCCTGTCTAAGGACTGCAGGGCATAATAATTTGGTTCCATGGATTTGGCAGTTCCTATTAACATTCATGTGATTTTTAGGTTAAAATGTGATGAAATGAACAAAGGCCTGCTATCAGAATAGGAACAAACAATTTGTGCAAGAAAAACATCCATAATAACGCACACTATGTGTAAATGTTGAAGGGTGGTTATCACATCTAGAAGATAACTTTTGCTATTCAAGAATATGATCATAAAATCAAAATGCACATTGGATCACAACTGCTCACCAAGCCACGAAGCTGTGGAAAGGTGAACCGCAGGTTTGTTACTGGTGGTGACTGTTAAAGGGAATCTCTTTGGTCCCCAGCATAGCTCATTAGCAATAATCTGTACTTCCTGTAAAATCAAAATGAATGTTTGTATTTAGAAAATGAGACTCTAAGCAAAATAATGCTGAAATATTTAACAGTTTGTCAGCAAACTAAATCATCTCCAGGAAAATCAGCCACTGACAAAAATTTTCTTGGTAATATATCAATAAGGATTACTTGCAGAGTTAAGGGAGATGCAAATATAGCCTCTGGAAATGTGCCTTTGTATGGATGTCTATCTTAAATTATTTTTCAAAGCATAACTGGTCCTGAAGAATTAGACTTCAGATATGTGTACATATAGACATAAACATACACGAAGTGTGATCAAAATCTATGGTGAATATTTAAATAAGACACAACAGTGAGAGACATTGCCATTCACTCCCCTCGAAATCCTCCCCCTTATTTCAAACACACTTGTTCCATTATTCTTGCTCCTGTCTGAAGGATTTCTGGAAGTCCTCTTTCTTCCAGCGGGCTCCTTTTCTATCTGTAACACAGAGCTTTCTGTTCCTACTCTCTGGGGTTATCTGGATATTTAATAATTTCATGCAGGTAGTCCTCGGTCATAGATGGTCATCACTACTTGCTAGTTTCTTTGCTTTTGTATGAACTGTTCATTTTGGTTAAACACAGAGAAACGAGCCACTGATTTTCAAGTACTACTTTAAATATACATTGTGTGGGCAAATTTTTCAGATGACTGGAAAAGCCAGTTTTCATTCAGCCACAATTATAAACATTCTTTAAGATGAAGGCATAATCCCTGCAGATGGTAGATAAATTAATGGTAATCTGACATTACTGTTTTTTTAACACCATATGTTGCTTCATTATAGAAACTTCATGTACAGGCAATTGTCAGAAATGGTTTTATTTTAATTGAGACTGACTTTAATTTGAACCATTCTCTTGTGCACATACCGCCTGACATGTTTTGCTTCAAAAGTATACACGTAGCCATAATTAAATGATCTATTTATCTGCTTTTGGCTTTAGATCTGGAAATGTAGCAGAATGATTCTAGAGTCACCAATACAGTGGGTTATTAAGTTTCATCTTGAAAATGCCTGGCTTCAGAGCACACATCCTGACTTTTTAACTTGCTGACATTGAGCAAGTTTGCTTAACTCTCCTGTCTTCAATTTCTTCATCCATGAAATGGAAGGAAGAACATTCCATCCACTGCTAGGCAAACCCTGAGGTCAGTGGCTGGCAGAGTAGAAGGTCTATTTTCCCTGAAATTTAATACAACAAAAAGCCCTCAAATTCTAGTAGGGCGTGCTTGGCTTGTTTTTAAGGTAAACTTTAAATCACCATGACCAATCATTTCTTTCTTTCCAAAATCAGAATAGTTTTATAATATATTAAAACAGTAATTTATAATCATTTTGGAAACAATTAGTTATCAAAAATATAAGGAATAGACAAATTCTTGATAAATTTCATCACTCAGCAACAACTGTGAACTTTCTTTCCCAACTTTTATATGTGCATATGACGAAACACTCTTTTAAGTGAGGTCATTCATATGTATTTGATTCTCTACAGATTTTAAGTGTTTAAGGTATTTACTACCATAGTTAATGGGTGTCACCCCTTATGAGTTAAGGGGTGATATTCTCTACTGGATTTGATTTTAAAGAGAAATGTACAGGGATTGACTTAAATAATTCAATGTGCAGTGAGCAGTATTCAATGAGCAGTGGAGTATGTTGGCACCTAAGGTTCAGAAAAGGTATGAGGTGTGGTGTGGCAGGAGTTGGAGACTGTGTGCATCTCACAGATAGAAGAGGACTGTTCCAGGCAAACAGGAGAGCTTGGCGAACCCTGAGCCCAGTGTTGTTGAAACCCAAGCACGGTAGCCATTGCCAAGGAGTGGTCAGTGTCATGAGGGGCCCCAGGTTGCAGCCAGAGCTTGGATGTCACGGAGGCCTCAGGGGCAGCAATGACAAGTCAGGGAGGCCAAGTCAGTGGGACTCTCCTTTTGGGATGCGAGATAGAGGAGAACATTGTTGATGACTCACTGGTTTCTACTTGTGAGGATGGAGAGGATAACAAATTGAGACTGAAACAACGCAATGCAATGAAGATCTTATTGGACTACATTGAGACTAGATCACAGAGAATGTAGTGGAATACCTACATCTCTATCTTCCAGTGGCCACTTTTGGAACGGAGCGCTGGGAGAGAACCGCATCATCACAGTACGATATGCAAGCTCGGGTGACCACGCATTGACTAAGGAAACGGTCAGAAAAGGGGAGTGGCTGGAGATGAACATTACAGTTTATAAGTGTGTCACCCCTATACACTACAGGGAGAATAATAATTTCAGCTTTGTGTATGCTACTGTAGAGATACAGGCTCAGAATCTGTCAGATTCCACAGAATTTTGAATAACATGATATCCTGTCATTTTAAAAGGAGATAATTAAATAATCATATTTATCTCTCCTTTTCTGAGACTTATTGTCTATATAAGAAAAAGTAAGAGAAAAAAAGAATGACTGGGGAGAGTAAAGACAATGAGTCCAGAGAGATTAAAAATAAAAACGAATCCTATTTTTTTCTTGATACAAGGAAATGAAGATTCAGTTTGAAAAGAAAAGCTTTTGTGCTTCAGTTGGTCTTCATTACTGCTAGGAAAACATATTAAATCCTTATTTGATCTTCTTCCCCTGTTAAATTTCCACTGGCCTCTACAGTTTTTTGTGTACTTCAGTGGTTTTAGCATATTTGCAGAATTGTACAACCATGGACACAATCAGTTTTAGAACATTTTTATCATCTGCCGATGAAACCTCACACCAGTTATTCACCACCACTCAATCTCACTATCTTCCTAACCTTAGGCAACCCCTAAACTCTTTTCTGTCCCATAAGTTGCCTGTTCTGGGCATTTCATAAAAACAAAGTCATATAACATGTAGTCTTTTGTAGCTCTCTTCTTTCCAGGAGCACAGTGATTTCAAAGTCTACCACATAGTGGTATGTAGAGCATCAATACTTCCTCCTCTGGACATTTATGTGATAATGAACATGGAATTGTTCCATTTTGGGCTTGTATGAATGCTGCTGCCAGAAACATTTATGTCCATATTTTTGTGTGGTTGTGTTTTTATCTCTCTTGTATCTATGACTCAAGAATGGAACTGTGAGTCATACAGTAACTATTTTGAATAATCTGAGGACATGTCAGACTAGTCACAAAGCACATGTACCAGTGCCAGGAGCATTGCATGAGTGATCTGATTTCTCAACATCCTCAGCTATAATCCTTATTGCCAGACTTGCTTTCATTATCGTCCTGCTAGTGGGTGTGAAGTGGTACTGCACAGGAATTTGGATTGGCATTTTTTTGATGACTAACAATGTTGAACATTTTTCTCATGCTTACATTCACCTGCACACCATCTTTGGAGAAATACCTAGATTATTTATACATTTTAGAAACTGGGTTATTTTCTTCATATTATTGATTTGTAGGAGTTATTTATATATTCTAAATCCAGGTTCTCTAAGAGATAAATGCTTTTCAAACATTTTATCTCATTTTACAGTCTATCTTTTCACTTTCTCAAAAAAGTTCTTTGAAGCACACACATTTTTAACTTTGATAAAGTAAAATTTACCTAAATTTTTGGTGATGCTTTTGGTGTCATATCTAAGAAGCAAGTGCCAGATCCATCATAATGATTTACCCTTAAGTTTCATTCTAAATGTTTTATGAGTTTAACGCATATTCAAATCAATGAGTTAATTTTCCAATGTTGTGAAGGAGTGTTGACCTTCAGTCTCCTGTCTGTTTACCCAGCTGCCACTGCACTAACAGGAAAGACTTTTTTTTCCATTGAATGGTCTTGAGAACTTTGTTGAAAATCAGTGGATCACATAGACATAGGCTTGTTTATGTAATTTCAATTCTATGTCATTAGTCTTTATTATATATCTTTCCGTGTGCCCATACCACACGGTCTTGGTTATTGTTACTTTATAGTAAGATTTGAAATTGCAAAGTATGAGTCCTACTTTTTTTCTTTTTCTCATTGGTTCATTTATTATAGGTTCTGTTCAATTAGATATGAAGTTTTGGATCAGCCTGTTGAGTTCTACAAAGAAGTCAGCTAGATTTTGATAGAGATTGCATTGAATCTGTATATCAGAATTGGGGGTATTAATACCTTAATATTAAATCTTTTGGATCATGAACATGGGCGATTTTTTGTATATTAAAATCCTTAGTAATTTTAATACTGTTTTGTAGTTTTTAGAGTATAAATCTTACACTTTCTTGTTAAGTTTATAAGTCAGTATTTCATTCTCTATGATGCTTTGTAATTAGAATTATTTACTTAATTTTATGTATATGTTGTTTATTTCAGATTGCTATGGTTTGGATATTTGTATGCTCCCAGAATTCATGTGTTGAAACACTAACTCCAAGATGAAGGTATTAGGAGGTTGGCTGTTTGGAAGGTAATTCCTTTCTGAGGCTCTTCCCACATGAATAGAACTAGTGTTCTTCTACCTCACCATGAGAAGGTGCAGTCTATGGTGACACTGTCCCCATGAGCTAAACAAATCAGCTGGTGCCCTTATCTTCCCTTCCCAGGCAGACTTGAGAACCCGAGACTTCCATTTTTACTGTATATAAACCACACAACTTATGGAAATTTTGTTATAGCAGCGAGGGTGGACTAACACATAAGTACATACAAATAGAAACAGAGCCATGTGTTGCTTAACGATGAGGGGATATGCTGAGAAATCATCTTTAGATGATTTAGCCTCATGTGGTCTTCACAGAGAATGCTTCCGTGAATAGAGGTGGTGCTGAAGACTCACTCTGGGAAGTATTTTTTTCCACAGTAAACTACAATTTCCAAAACATAGCCAGCTGCCATCGCTCAGACTCACTGACTTGATAATCCTTTCACACAGTGCAGTGGACAGTGCCTCCTGAGTCACTGACCCCACCCAGGGCTGGCAGTAACTGGGCCTAGACTCTTCCCACATCGCAAACAAGTTTTTGCCCATGTGGTGATCATCATGGCAGAGAGGGATGTGGTCAGCAGCAGGTTCTTCATGCTGGGGATTGGTCCTTCTCAAACCTTTGCCAGTCTCATTGTCTTTTATCAAGCAGATGCTTTAACAGTTTTCATCACTTTGTTATGAACGAAGATCATAGTGAGGGTGGAATGGGATGTTTCTGAATACTAAGCCATGAACATCACTGATTTTTAAAAATCTTAATCATCCTTCATCACTTCTAATTTTATTTTCAGTTTAATTGATCAATGTGGCCTCTTACTGGAACAATTAGCAGTAGATTTTTGCATACTTAGGAGTGATTATGGACAAATCAACATGGGATCAAAGCAAGTACAAGAGAAACTGACACTATCAGGAGACACAGAAAACATGAAAGATATTAAGGCTCTGTCATATGTGTGGTCTGTCACTGAACAAAATATCACTATCCAGTGCAGGGCTGTACAATTGATCACTGAACTGGAGTCCTTCTGCCCTACGAAGCTTATCTTGCATTAGCTCTAGTGACTTTTTCAGTATATTATTTAGAATTTTCTATGTGCAAGAAAATATAGTAGTGTATAGAGGTAGTTTTCCTTCTATACCTGTTTAGATGCTTTTATTATATATTTTTAAAATCAGCTGTCTTTGTTCTTATCTCTAATATAACTTAGAGACAGTGCAAGTGGACATACATCCTTGTTCCCGATTTTACATTTCCAGTTTTAAAATCCAGTTATCTACCAGTATATAGAATGCTGGATATTTGGTATATGTTCCTTATTGGGTCAAATAAGTTCTTTTCTATTTTTAGTTTAATTATTGTGTTTTTATTATAAAGAATGTTGAATTTGTCAAGAGATTTCCTACATCTACTGAGATGCTTGTGGTTTGTGCATTTTATTCTACTGATATGGTTTGCGTATTGCATTTAATGGGTTTTGGACATGAAACCAAGCATGTGCTATTGGGGTACATTTCAATTATTCATGGTATATAATCTTGTTTACATGTTAGTGGACTTGATTTTTCAATATTTTGTTGTTTTCTCTAGTTTTCTTTTCTTTTGGTTTCTTTTTCTGGTTTCAGTATAAGAGTAGCGCTATGCAGGTAATGTAATCACAGGAGGTAATAATAGGGGTTTCCATCTGCTTCTATTCTTTTCTCTTCCATATTTTGAGGGTTTTGAGGAATTGGTATTAATTCTTCTTTACAAGTCTGCTAGAATTCACCAGTAAGGCCATGTGAACCTAGGCTTATACTCGGGTAGCTTTTTAATTACTTACCTAACTTCTACTTGTTATAGCCCCCAGAAATTTTCTAATTTTTCTTTAGTAGTTTGCACTTTCAAGGTATTTTTCTGCTTCATCTAAATAACCTAATTTAATTGTATACAATTTTTCATAATTTTTCAAAAATTTCACAATTTTTCATAATTTGTTTATTCCTTCAAATTTGGTAGTCAAGTCTCCCCTTTCTTTTTTGATTTTATTTATTTTGTCTTCTCTCTTTGTCTTATTCACCCTAACTAAAAGTTTGACAAATTTTATCAATACCTCTATATTTTAGTTCACTATGTTATTAATTTATTCTCAAATCTGTATTATTTCCTTCTTTTTGCTTACTTTCTGCCTATATTCCAGTACCTGGAGGTAAACATTTAGGTTGTTGATTTAGGGTTTTTCTTATTTTCATAAATATAGACTTTTATAGTTATGCTTTGATTTTCAATCATTTCAAAGTATATTCTAATTTTCTTTTTGCTTTATTCTTTAAAGTTAAGGAGTTTGTTGTTTAATTTTCATATATTTGAGTTCTCTAAATTTCTTTGATATTTAATTGATATTGGAGAATATTCTTCATATGCATTCCATTCTTCTAAGCTTACTCAATTGTATTTTATTTCTATGTTAGACAGTGTTCCATTAGCACTTGACAAGTGTGTGTATTTCCTAGTGGGGTAGACTGCCTATCATTGTCTCATAGGTCTCTTTAGTTTGTCATTTTGTTCTTTTTTTTTTTTATTTGTACCAAGGATCAAACTCACGTCCTTGCACTTGGAATGGAGGCATGGTGCCACTGAACTAAATCACCGGTCCTTTTGTTCATATTTTTGATATTTTATCCATTTATTTATTCTGTAGTTAGTAATTCCATCCATTTATTTAATTATTCTAACCAGTTAGTCCATATTTAGTTGTTATATTCATTTTAAGAAAAGTTCTTAAATTTTCCCTTTAATTCTTTCAAGTTTTGCTTTATGTATTTTGTGCTCTGTTGTTAGGAGCATATGTATTTATAACTGGCAGATTGATACATTTATTACTTATTTATTAAAATTCATTAATTTTATTGGTACATTCTAAGTATGCAATATGCTGACGTTCATCATTGGGAATTTGTACCTTTACATGATATATGTTGGTTCTTATTTTTTCCCCATTCTCCTGCCCTCCCTTCAACCTCTCCACCCCTCCTTATTTACAAAGACTTTGTTTCCATTTTTTCCTTTTCTTATATTTATTCTTTACCCTTGTTTGCTTTCCCCTACCCTTTCTCTTCCCCTTCTGCTTTGGATCTTTTCTTCCTATTTCACATTATCTATTATATATTTTGATCCTTATTTGCACTTTCAGTTCCTCACACCAGAGAAACTATTTGGTATTTACACATGTGCCCCCTATTTATTTCACTTAAGAGTATCACCTCAATGTGCATCCATTTAGCTATAAATGTCTCTAGTCTCTCATTCTTTATGGCTGAGTAGTACTCCATTTTATAAAAAAACCACATCTTCTTTATCCAATCTCCAGTTGATGGGCAGTTGGGCTTTTCCAAGTTTTAGTATAATAAATTGTGCTGCTATGAACATGGGTGCACATATATCACTGTGGTGTGATTCTTTTAATTCTTTGGGGAAGATCCCCAGCAGGGGAATAGGTGGGTCAAATGGGACTTCTAGTCCTAGTTTTTTGAGGTATCTCAGTACTGATTTCCACAGTGGTTGCACCAGGCTGCACTCCCATCAACAATGGAGAAGGGTTCCTTTCTCCCTACACCCCTGCCAGCATTTATTATTGGTTGATTTCTTGATAGCAGCCATTCTTTGTGGTGTGAGGTGGAATTTCAGCATTGTTTTCATTTCCATTTCTTGAATGACCAGTGATGTGGAACGTTTTTCCATAGGTTTATTTGCTATTTCTACTTCTTTGTCTGAGAAATGTTTGTTCATTTCAGATGCCAAATTTTGGATTGGGTCTTTAAATTTGGGAGGTCTGAATTTTTTTAAGTTCTTTATATATTCATATAGTAGACCTTTGTCTGAGGGACAGCTGGTGAAAATTTTTTCCCACATTGTGGGTTGTCTCTTAGCTCTGTTGGTGGTTTCTCTTGCAGTGCAGAAGATTTTTAATAAGATGAGATCCCACTTGTTGATTCCCTGTGCTAGTTCCTATGCTACTGAGGATTTGTTCATGAAATCTTTTATTATGCCAATGTCTTCATGAGTTCTGCCTAACCTCTTTTCTGGCCAGTTTAGTGTTTCCATTTTAATATTTAGATCTTTAATCCATTTCACTTTTAGTTTAGTGCATGATGAGAAATATAGGTCCAGTTTTAATTTTTGGCAAGTTGAAACCCAGTTTATCTAGTACGATTTATTAAAGAGGCTATCTTTCCTCCAGTGAGGGTGTTGATACATTTATTAATTTAAGTGGTTTTGTTTTTGTCTCTAATAGCATTATTTTATGTGTTTCAAAAACCATTTTCCTCTGACAGTATAGCCACTACAGCTATGTTTTGGGGGTATATACTTAAGGTGTACAATGTGATATGTACTATGATGCATGTAAACATTAGTGCTATTATATGCCTATCTATATGAATTTGTCTTTTTTTACATTTTATTTTCTATATATCTTATATATTTATTTCTCTATTTTATCTTTATTGTCTTTGCATTATTTTCTATTATAAAATTTAGTAACTTTAGCCTTTTAAAAACCATGTTTTGAGTTATTTTTGTAGTAGTTTCCTACAGCTCATAATATTATCTGTTTATCTGAACTTGCCTTAGGTTTATAGTAACTAAACTCCAATGTGATATAGAGATATTACTGTTAGGTTGCTGAATCCCTTTTTCTTTTTCTTATACTATTAATTTTATATACATTATAAGCCCAGTAGTATATTGTATTTATTACTTTCTATAATTTCACATATTTTATACAGGCTGAGAAAAGAAAGAAGAACACGTATATACTTACAGCATTTCTTATATTAATTTTTATATTTACCTTCTCTGGTTTTCTTAATTTTTCATTTAGATTCAAGTTCCTAAAAGATGCCAGGTCTTTATTGCTGCCTTCCCCTACACACATTATTTGTGCTATATTTGGCATATTCATTACATTTCTGTATGTTATAGGCCTATAAGTACTGTTGAATACATATATTAATACAATTTAGAGAAAAGTCTGTTTAAGAGAAAAAAGAAAAGAAAAACACACATACAATATCTTTTATATTAGACAATTCCCCTTCCTAGGGCTCTTTGGCCTTTCATATAGATCAGAATTACAATCTGAGGTCATTTTCTTCCTTCATGATAGCCTTTTTTTAGAATTGCTTGTAAAGCAATTAATTAATTGTTTGTGTTTATCTTAGGATGTCTTTATTTCTCCATTTTTTAATGATATTTTGGGGGGAGAAATAAGAGTCAGAGCTGTGTTAGCTTTCTGCTACTGTGACAAAATACCTGGGAAAATAACCCACGTGGAAAGAGATGTCTCTCATCCCTGGTTTCTGAGATCTCCCCACCTTTGCTTCCTTGCTGACCTGTGCTCATGCTGAGAGAGCACAATGTGGTGGTCAGTGTGTGGCCTCCTTTTGGGGAAGGAGGAGGTGCCAGAAGAGAGAAACCCCAAACATCATGAAAGCTCGAATATTTTTGTTGTGGTTTGTATTCACTTGCACATTTTGAATGTGCTGCTCACTATGTTACGGTTGACAGGGTGGGCAATCCACTTTCCGATCCCCCTTCTGTCTCTCTTAGGCAAAAGCTTTCTTTCTCCCAATAAATTTTTCCTACTCTTAAAAAAACACAAAGATTGTCTTCAAAAAGACAATTTTTGTCTCCACTTTAACTGTAGTTGACATACTGATTGTGTCCTGGATTGAGACGTCCCAAGGCCCCTTCAGTACCAAGTGATTTGGGTTTATTTGGCTGGTATTCCTTATGTACTCTGAGGTCCTAAGGACCATGGACCTGGGACTGGACATGACGTCCATTTCTGATTACACTGTCTTCGGGTTTCAATGACCAGGCCTGCTTTAGATGGAGTCCCTGCTCAGTGTCTCCTACAAGATGCAAGAGCCTGTAGAACAGGGCCATGGTTTCATCTCAAAACACAACTGGCAACAATCCTTCCTGAGCCGATATGGAGTTGACTGGTGACAGTTCCTTGTCTGTTGTAAGCCCTAGGGCTTTGGTTTCTCCCTATTCCTTGCCTGGGGCCACTTTCTGTTACTGCGTGTTCCCCTCCTTAGGAGACTTTTCAACAGGGCAGCTTGAATCTTAAAAATAAGCAAGGAACAAGGGGCGTTGTGGCAAGACAGGTCAGAATATTACAAGAAGTAACCAAATTCTACTCATGAGAACCATGTAGTTGGTTTTTCTGACACTCAAAAGAGTCGAATTAAGGCTGAATTCAGATTTGGAGATGCTGGGTCAAGCTGAGAGTTGGTCCAGCCCAAGTGGAGAGGGAGGATTCTCCTCCTGTCAGGATTCATCACTGGGGCTGCCAAAGAGGGCAACATCTCAGAGAGAGGAGGCTTCAGAAGCCTATTTAAGTCTATTGTCATACCATTTCCACGTCTCTCTCTCTCTCTCTCTCTCTCTGGCTTCTACATGGGGCCTCCTTCCCTATGTCTCACATGTATAGATTTTTGCTGGGATTTTGCCTGGATCCCTCATGAGGTGCAAACCTTCATGCACTTGTGAAGTAGCACCTTCAAAAACAAACACAAATATCTGAGGAAAAGAATATTTAACTTTCCCAGTAAGCAGACAGCTTAGTGCACAAATGCCCTTCACCCAGTGAGCTGCTGAGGTATTGCTATGCTGTCTTCCCAAAGCTTCCCATGGGGGGGGGTGTGCGTGCATGTGTATGTGTGCATGTGTGTACTCCTTCTAAGGATTTGTAGATCCATGTTCATTGTGATATCACACCTGTTATATAAGTATATATAAAACTTCTAAAATATCTTACCTCACCATTAAGTGATTTCATTTTCTTGGATGGAGGGCTGCCTGTCACATTGTTGAGTCTTCCCTTCCAAAATCGACTCCCTACCCAGCTATCCACTTTCACTATTCACTCTAATACTCCTAGTCAGTGCATGGTTCATCAGCATGGTTTATGCTTTAATAACATGCAATATTACTTCTTATATTATTACCTGATAAGGAGCCTAGTAATCAAAACAACATGAAACAAGAAAGGCACATTTTAAAGAGCAACGATAATGTAAATAATGTTACCACTATTACGATAAAAAAACTAGATTTTGTCACTACAAGTACAACCCCAGTATGTTCTTCCCACTCTTTCCCTTGAGCTATTTTTGACATTTATAATGGTATTCCCTTGTCTTTTGTAAATATGATTTTATCACCAATTCATGAATATTTAAAGAATGAGATGTTTGATTTTGCCTGGTTTTGAAATTCATATGAATAGAATTATACCATTGATTCTCTTCTGTGACCTGCTTATTTTGCTCAAAATTACATATCTAAGATTTATCTATGTTGATGCCCATGGCTATATTACCATTTTTTTTTTTTTGGTTGCAACATTTCACTGTAAATGTGCTGCAATTTATCTAATCTATTGTTGATGGAAATTTAAGCTATTTTCAGTCTTTGGACGCTACAAGAAAGAATGCTGTTTTGGTACGTTCTTGTACTGATTACTTGGGAAAGTTGCTTTAACATTTACACCTAAGGATGAATGAGAAACGTGTAGGTGTTGACTTCTGCCAAAAATGGCATGCAGAAGAGTTTTTGTTTGAATCTTTGTCCCCTCCCAAATGCTCGTTGGAATGTAATTGTCATTGTGACACTGTAACGCTGTCACTGTAACATTGTATTATGAGGGGGGGTCTTAAAGAGTGATTAGGTCGGGTGGTCATGAATGAATCATTGCCACTGAGCTCCTTCTGCAGTAGCAAGCTACTCCTGAAAGGATGCCTTTCACCTCTGCCTCACTCTCTTGCTCCCTCTTGCTCTCTGCCAGTGTGTTAAAGGCCGGAAGGCCCTGACCAGATGCAGCCCCTTCACTTTGCACTTCTCAAGCCCCAGAGATGTAAAGTGATACACAATAAACTACTCAGTATTGAGCACTCTGTTGTAGCAACACAAAATTAGTAAAGGAATTTATCCACTTAGAATCTGCACACTTTCCTGCTGTGTGTGACAAAGGCCACAGCTCCACACCCTAAGGTTTTCTTGTGTGAGGCATCCAGACATTAATGTTAGGTGTCCCCTGCACTGTAGGAATGCTGAGGGAACTGGCTAGGCATCGCTTCAGGGTGTGTCTGTGGGGGTCTCCCCAGCGGAGACCTGGTGTGAGTCTGCCTGGACCAGGCGAGGAACACCCACCGTCGAGGTCAAGGAGGGGGAGCCTTCAGTAGGCTGGGGGGTCCCAGAAGGGAACGAATGGTACAGGAGGACAGTAGCTGAGTGCTCGCAGCCTTCTCCTGCCTTTGGACCGCACACCTCCAGGATCCCCAGAGCTTGGATGCCAGGACTTGAACCCACAGGCAGTCACCGAGAGCCACATGGTGTCATTAGCTGGTTCTGATGCTTTCACACTCAGCCTGAGACACGCTGCCAGTATCTCTGGGCCTCCGGTTTGTGGCCTCCTCAATCCCATGAGTCAATTCTCTCGTAAATCTCCTCTTAGTTATTATTATATGTGCTGCTGAAGCGAGCACTCTCCCCTTACTTATTGATCACTCGATCAATCAATCATATTGGTTTAATCTCTCTGAAGAACCTGGACTAACACAATGTCTCAATATTTGTCAAATTTTCAGGTTTGCATTGTAGTTTTAATTTCCTTTTTTTCTGGATGCCAATGGTCCTGAGCACAATTTCATGTATTTGTTGGCTCTTTGAGGTTTTCTTTTGTTCCCCATCATGGCTGTTGAAGTCTTTTGCTCACTTTTATTTTATTTTTAAATTAAAAAAATTTTTTTTTTGGTACCAGGGATCGAACTTGGGTTCTTGCGCTTGTGAGGCAAGCAGCAGAACCACTGAGCTAAATCCCTGGCCCTGCTCACTTTTATTTTTTTAATTTTAGATACTTTATAGTTTTGATATCATCATAATTTGTGTCTCTTTTAAGCCTCTTTTATTTCATATGTAAATATGCAAGGAGTTTTGAATATTATTTTTGTGTCCAGTTTGTTTTTATTTATTCTAAAACATTTTACGTGTATACATTGTTATTTTGTCTTATGTAACCAAATCTTCTATAAAAGAGAGAATTTTGTTATTGTTCTCTTTTACTTATGTTCATTTTAAAATTTCTTTTTTCTGTCTCATGATACTAGCTAAAATATTTGCTTCACTTTGAATAGCAGAGGTTATTGGATATCTTCATCTTATTCCTTAATCTCAAGGAAGTTCCTTTTTTTATTGCTATCCTTTAACAGGTCAAAGTTGTTTTTTATTTTTTAATTTAATTTGCTAAGAATCATTAGTTTGCTTCCGTCTATTATGATGACCATTAATTTGATACCTTATGTTAGTCAATAATATTGATTTTTTTTAAAAAAGGTCAAATAATGCTGACTCCACCAGCGTTCACCCTCCTTTTTATACGTTGTTCTAGCTGGTCTGCTAATTTTAGGTATAGAATTTTGTATCCATCATGAGAAGTAAAATTGGTCTTTCTTGAACTGTATGTTCTTTACACTGTTCTGCTTGTCCTGATTTGCATTTAGTGCACTAAAAAGAAGTCTGACGCAGATAAATGTAAATGACTAAGAAGCACCTGTGGCCTTTATTAATTTGAGCGATTTACAGCCGTGCAGAGTCCTTCAGTAATTGCTGCCTTAAACCAGCTGCGTGATTTCTGACATACGTAGTGGCATATTTCTTGAACTATTGATTATAATTTGAATTGTGATTTCTGGGCTTGGGAAAGGTCTGAAAAAAACTACAACCTTTTTAAAAGATTAAAATCATCTTTGATTTCTGCCTGTACAGGAGAGACTCAGGTATCGTTTTTCACTTTCTGTAGGTGCTGGGGAAGTGGGTGGTGCCCAAGTCTCCAAAGCGAATGCTGCACAGTGAGGCCTGGCAGGCCATGGGGATGCTCATGGGGTAGACACCTGCTCAAGAAGGGTGGAGGGTCTGGCTGGTATCTTTTATTGCATGTTTGTACTGTTGCTCCTCTGATTCATGCCTAATCTTTTAGATTAATTTTTCTTCCCAGGAAAATATTTGCCTATTCGGTATAGTCCTAAAACCATAAAGCTA
Organism: Heterocephalus glaber; assembly: GCF_053883595.1. Classification (NCBI taxonomy): domain Eukaryota; kingdom Metazoa; phylum Chordata; class Mammalia; order Rodentia; family Bathyergidae; genus Heterocephalus; species Heterocephalus glaber. The sequence continues at coordinate 12,045,704 of NW_028258381.1, forward strand.
TGAGTATTTGAAAGCCAGCTGGCTGGCTCAATCATTCATTCATTCCTGTGTTCGTTAAGCACCACAATATCAAGACAACAACTGAGTGTGCACATTTTCACCCACTCTCCTTCGTTTCACTATGCTGGCTTATTCCCACCCTCAGCTCTGGTATCTGCACCCTGTTTCTCTGGCTCAGCCTTTGTAGGGAGTCAAATCTATTCCAGCTGCTGAAGTGTGGCAGAAGGTATCTAAGTATCTACCTTCCCTCAGTTAAACTTTATGTCTTCCTCCCCATGTGCTCTCTTGGCATGAGCCGTTAGTGTGTCTGGTGTCTCCCATTTCACAAGAATTCCCAGAGCTCTGAAGAATGATCTGTGCTGGTATTAGTTAGCTTTCCTGCTGAAGAAACACAATCATCAACATCCACAACTGAAGGAGGAGAGGTTTAATCTGGTTCAAGTTCCATGGTCAGTGGGCAGAACATCATGGTGGGAGGGTGTGGTGCAGCAGAGCTGTGAGGCTGACAGCAGTGTGGAAACAGAGGAGGGGACACTGGAGGACAGGATGGGCTGGAAACCACACATGGCACCCAAGGTCACAGTTCCACGATGCACCAGACACACCCAGATGTGTCATTGGCTGATCCATGAGAGGTTCCTTAATCCAGCGGAGTTGACAAGTCAGGATTACTGGTCAGAAGTACCTTTGCATTAATTTATCACCTCAAATGCCTTCCACATGCTTTTATGTCCAGCATTCCCTCCTCTTTTCTGGCTATTGACTCTCACCATCTGTTTTCCATTTGGTTCTTCATGATATCTCCAATCTGTGGTGATCTCTCCAAATACCTATGCTCACTTTCACAGGACCTCGGATTCCTTAGCTCTCATCTCACAGTGCTTTGCGAGTGTGAAATGGTGAAGGTTTGTGCATAGGAGCCTTCACTTTCTCTGGCCAGACTGATGAGTTTTAGGCAGGGAGGGAAGCGATTTGATGCGAATTTTAAAATGCCCCCCTGGCTGGTGTTTAGGGTAGAGTGGAGTTGGGGTGTGAGTGTGGCAGTGGGAGATGAGTGAGGGAATTGTTACAGAATTCCACAAAAGACACTGCACTGGCTTTTCTTAGGGCCACAGAGGTAGGGAAAGGGGTCCACTGGTTTGGGAAATGTTTAGGGTCTTGAAAGTAGTTCCAACAGATGAAGATCTTGGAAATGGTCATTCTCATTTTTATAAAAACAACTGAACAAAATGAAAATCACAGGTTTTTTGGGACCCACAAGAGAACTGAGGCTGTAGGGAAAACACCCCAAAATTTCAGGGACAGGTACATCCAGACATTACAGCTGAGGTGTGCCTACCTGCATCCATGCACTTATGGGAATGTTTAAGTGGGATCTGGATATCAGGAGACTGAGTGTAGTCAGACACAGGTCTCACACTGCCTGGTGCTACCCTCCAGGAACCTCAGCAGGCTGCTGACTAAAAGTACGTCACGCAATATCCCCACAGCCTTCTACACAACACAGGTCTGGACACTAGGAAGAATATTTTTCCAGAAGCCTGTTCAACCTTGATCAGGAACATTTCTCCTACTCTAGCCCCATCTATTTTTTGTCTCATTAAAGAAGTTAAAAAAAAATAAGGATGAAACACTTGCAGGGTAGAGGCCAGAGTCCAGAGACGCTGACTTCTCTAACACTGGGTGTAATTTTACGATTACAGAACATTCCTCCTTGCCCACTCCTTACCACCACCTTGACAAGTTCCTGTGTAGCAGAGGATCACAGCTGAAAGAGCTCTAAGTAGCAGATGCTGCTGAGGAGCTCTACAGAGGGACAAGAACAGGGACACCTGCTCGGCTCGGAATAAATGGTGACAGGGCACGCAGAAAGAGAAGGAAAACCATAACCCAAAGAGCTGAAGCAAGAATCAGAAAGAGACTGGGTCACAACGCTGACGTTGGGAGCATTAGATTGAGATTTACCATGGCTATTATTACTGTGTTAAGGGTTGTAATATAGCGTGGAGATGGCACGAAAGGGGAGAGACAAATTTGAGGAAAGGCTTGGAGGGAAATACTAAGAAACCAGAAAACTGTAACAGAGAGGGAGATGTCTTTACTGGGTGAATCAGTAGACAGACTGCACATGGAAGCACAAAAGGAAAACAGAGTGCAAGAACCTTAGGATGATTTAATAAGGTGCCCTGTGTGACGCTGGAAGGTCAGAGGAGAATCAGAGAGAAAAGAGAGAAATAAATTGGAGGTGACAAGGGCCAGGAGCTTTCCACTGTGAATGACAGACACTGAAGCACAGACAGGGAGCTCAGAGGACAGCTGCAATACTTAGATACCAAAAGCTCTACACCGGGTTTTATCATATTCGATGTAAAAGAAAAAAATAGATGAATTATCAAAAAAAAAAAAGGAAGGAAAGAACATATCATGTAAAGGGCAAGGGTAAGAATCACTATACAATTACCAGCACTTGTGCAAGCAAGGAGAGAGTGGGGTGAAATTTTAAAATAGAACAAAACTATACTATCAAACTAGACTTCTCTATCTAATAAAATCATCCTTCAAAGTAAAGGGAAAACAAAGAATTCCTCAAATAAGCATGGGGCAAATTTATCCCTAACTGAGCAGATCTACAACAAATATTAAAAGAAAAATTTCAGCGAGAAGAAAATCTTCTATGGATCGTGAATTCACGCTACACATGGAAAGAAAAAGTGCAGAGAAGAAAACAAAAGATGATAAAAGTAAGTCTTTAGTTTTCTTATTCTTAATTGATTTTAAATCAGCTAAGGTTATTTAGCCAGGTGTGTTGGTGCACAGCTGTAATCCCACCACTCTTGGAGGCCGAGGCAGGAAGATCACAAGTTTCAGCCCAATTTGGACAACTTAGTTGCTTAGAGAGGCATTTTCTCAAAATTCAAAAAGAGTAAAGGATGGAGGTATAGCTCAGTGCAAAGGCCCTGGGTTCAATTCCCAGTCCTGCAAAACAAATAAGCAAACAAATAAATAAATTTAAAGGAATAGTAACAAGAATGGATTGATTGCTTAGGGCACATGGAAAAGTGAAGTGAAGAGCGTATCCTAAGGGATGAAAGCGGCTGTGGAGGTTGTATTACAAAGAAAGAGCAGGAGATGTGATATGGAACAGTATAATTGAATGTGGGGTTATATTACTTAAAAATGTATGTTTTAAACACTAAAGAAACCACTAAAAATTGAAAGAAAACATTATCAATATCCCGAGAGAAGATGATACAGAATCCTATCAATTACTTAATTACAAGCAGAAAAAGCAAAACAAAGAAAGTAGGGAAAAGAAACAGTGAGAGTGATGAATAGAAAGGAATTGGATGTAAATATTGACCCGTCTCTATGCACATTTTATATGTGAATATTCTAAATACATCAATGAAAAGAAGTGAGGGGCTCAGGGCCACGCATTGCTGACAATGCAGTCTGTCCAGAATGTGTCCTCAGGCCATTCCTTCCTTATGTGGACATCCAGCATGTGCTCTCAGGGACCGAGGGACCCAAGCCACTGTGTAACAGAGCTTACTGGGAGCGTTGTTGCATGTGGGGTCTATGATGGGAAGCACATCTGGATAGGTTGCATGGCCCTCTGGGTTGTCAGCATGCAAGCACCTTGGAATAAGCAGACTCTTACCTGTTAAATGTAAAGTGGGAGAAGAGTTTATGCGCTGATAAGACAAATCAAAGAGAGCTGAAGTAGCTACCTGAATTTCAAACACAGAGCATTTCAGCAAAATGAATATTATTCAGGATAAAGGGCCATTTCATTATAAGTCAGGGACCAATTCTCTAAGACTGATCAATCCTACATGTATATTCACCTAACAATAGAACACGAAGCAATAACTAATAGAATTGCAAGTAAAAGGAGACAAAGCCAATACCAGTTGGAAACTCCCACACTCCTTTTCAGTAACTGATAAATCAAGCAGAGAGAAAATCAATAAGGATACAGTTGTTCTGAAAAGCATATCATTTGCATGGACCTAATTGATATTTATAGAGTGTCCCAATCTACCACAGCACAACATATACTTCTGAAAGTTTGTTGGGATCACTCAACAGAATAGACTGATCTCTGGGCCACAAAGCATATTCTAACAAATTTTGAAAAATGAAAATCATAGAAAATCAATTAACAGTGTAATCAAACTAGAAGTCAATGACATAAAAATAGAAATTAATAATAAAACAATAGCAAAAATCTTTGAATAGAGATTTAAAGAACAAACCTTTTAAATAACATGAGTCAAAGAAGTCTCAAGAAAAATTAAAAAAATAGCTAAATGAAAATACAAGTTAATTGGAACTTATGGGATACAGTAAAAGCCATTATTAGGGAGAAATTTATTGCATTAAATACATAAGTTAGAAGTGAAAAAATTTCTAACACTGATGATCTAAGTTTTTACCTCAGGAAGTACAAAAATAAGAACAATTTAAAGTAAAACAAGGAAAAGAGAAGAAATAATGTGGAGAAGAAATCAGTGAAATTACAAACAGGAGAACAATAAGGAAAGTAAATAAGCCTACTAACTGGTTCCTTGGAAAGACAAATAAAATTGATGAATTTATAGCCAAGCTAAGAAAAAGCAGAGAAGTTACAAATTATTAATATTAGAAAGGAAAGAAAGGTCTTCACTACTGAGCCTGAACATTGTAAAGATAATAATGAAATGCTATGAAGAACTTCACATAGACAAAAAGATAAGTTATATGAAATAGACCAACTCTCTGACATACACAGATTTCTAACAATCATACAAGGAGAAATGGATAATCAGAATAAGGCTATATCTATTAAAGAATTTAAATCAGTTTCTTTTTTGTAAGAATCTTTTTGTTTATGTCTTATACTAACTACTTTGAAGATAATGGTACACAATTTAATAACTATTGTTATTCTCTTATCATTTGGTTATGAAAATTTCTTTTATTTTCCATAAAATAAAAAAATTGTGAAATTGTAAAAAAGGAGAAATTATTAGTCTCCTTAACCACAACCAAATCAAAATGTCTTCAGTGGTCAATTTCACCAAATATTTAAGGAAGGAATAATAAAAATATCCACAATCTTGTCTAAAACTAAAAATAAATATGGAAGCAAGGAAATATTTCCTATTTCAATTCCATGAGGCCATTGTAACTGTAATACTAAAACCATGAAAAGATGTTACAAGAAAGGAAAGCTATGGATGAATATCTCTAATGAACATCAGTCTAAAAATCCTCTGTAAAATATTAGCTAATCAAATCAAACAAGGTACAAAAAGAATTAACAGCCATGGCCAAGTAGGACTTATTCTAGTTCTATGAAGCTTGTTCTGCACTAGGAATTTCATCAGTGACATCAGCTACATCAATATACCAGGAATAAAAACCACAGGCTCATTCCAACTGATGCAAGAGAAGCATGTAAAAAATCCCAAACTCATTCACCAATAAAAACTCTAGAGTAAAATGGGAACTGAGAAGAAAATTCCTGAACTTGATAAAGAATCTCTCTAAAATACACACAGCTAACATCATACTTAATGGTGATAAACTTGATACTTTCTCACTAAGATAAGGGACAAGACAAGGATGTTCCTTCTTCTATGTGACATTATATTGGAAGTTCTGGCTTAAGCAAGAAGATAAGATAAAAGAAGCAACTGGATATAGACCAAGGCAGATGAAATAAATTCTGTCTGTTTGCAGTTGACATGATTCTCAATGTAGAAAATCCCAAATAATAAATGAAGAACTTCCTGGAACTAACAAGCAAGTAAAGCAATACAATATTGTTGTTTTCCTATATCCCAGCAATGGAAAGTTGGGATTTTAATAAAAAGCAATGTCATTTATAATAGCACCAAAAATAAATCCATTAGATATGAATCTAAAAAATTATGTATAGTCTATATATGGGAAACTTTAACATTTTGATGAAAGAAGTCAAAGATCTTACATATAGTATTCCTAGTTATGAAGAGTCGATATTGTGAGCATGTCAGTTTTTCTAAACTCTCACAACAGATTTGGTGCAATCCCAAATACAATCCTACAAGCTCTTTGTAGATTTGAAAAACTGATCATAAAGTTTATATGGAGACAAAAGACCTAGAGTAGACAAACAATATGGAAGTACAAATTTGAAGGATCACAATACCCATTTTGAAGAAATATTTAAAGCTATGGGAATTTATGGATCATGGAAATGGTGACAGAATAGACAGGTAAATGGAAGAGAATCAAGGCTTCTGATGAAGACCCACGCTCATATTGCAAATGGCGCAAGATCAATTCAACCAAGAAAAGACAGTTTTTTCAATAAATGATGCTGAACACACAAATGCAAAAAACATGACCCTAGAGGTAGATCTTATACCTTCACAAAATTAATTCAAAAGTTATAATAGACTTAAATGTGAAATGCAAAATTCTAAACCTACTAGAAGAAAAAATTGCAGAAAATCTAGATAGTCTTGGGTGTGGTAATGTGTTTTTAACTGCAACATCAAAAGGATAATTGAAGGCCAGGGATTTAGCCCACCTCACAAATGCAAGGACCCAAGTTGAATCCCTGGTTAAAAAAAAAAAAGGATAATTAGGATAATTGAATGAATGAAAAAATATAGGTAAATTGTACTTAACTAAAATTGAAAGACTAGTACGGTGGTACATGTCTATAATTCCAGCACTCTGAAAGGTGAAAGCAGGATCAGCCTGGACAACTTACAGTAGCTGCTTAGTAAAATCTTTTCTCAAAATAAACAAATAAAAAATAGGTTGTGGCTGTAGCTCAATGTGGAAGTCCTTGGTTCAATTCCCAATACCACAAAAACAAAAACAAAACAAAAATCCTGCTCTGTTGAAGACATTATTACAAAATCAAAATGTAAATCACATACAAAGAGAAAATATTTTCTTAGTTCATAGGTAATAACTTATGTCCAAAATACATGAAAACACCTGACACACTTAAAGGAAGAGAAATTTATTTGGCTCATGATTTCAGGGGATTCGGTCCATGGTCACCTTGCTCCAAGGCAGAAAAATCATGGCAGAAGGGTGTGGAAGAGCAAAGTTGCTTAGTTCATGGTGGCCAGGAAGTGGAACAGGGGACTGGTGCCAAAGAGGAAGGGGTCAGTGACCAGAAATAGACCCTATGGTCAAGTCTCTGTGACCCACCCAGATAGAGTCAGAAGTGTGCTTTACTAATCCTCTATGTGTCTCCTAAGCTAATCAAGTTGACAATTAAGCTTAACCATTTAAAACTCAACAAGAAAACAAACAACACATTTCATAAAAACCACTAAAGTTGCGGCTGGGGATTTAGCTCAGTGGTTTTGCTGCCTGCTGTGCAAGCGCAAGGACCTGAGTTCAATCCCCGGTACCAAAAAACAAACAAACAAACAAACAAAAAACCACTAAAGGTCTCACAAGATAACTTCACAAAAACATGTAGAGATAGCAAATAAATATATAAAAGGACACTGAACATTGCATTTCACTGGAGGTTGCAAATCAAATACCAGTGAGCTCCATACCTGTTAGAACAGCCAGATTGTGGGGAAGTTGTGTGGCAACCAGGACTATTGTCTATTGCTGGTGAGAGTAAAAAATGGTAGAGACACTTTGGAAAATTTTTTGGCATTGTTTTTTTTAAAGAAGTAAACAAAATATAGTCTTATGATCCAGCAATAATCCTCCTAGATACTACTTACATGCTCCTAGATACAACTTGAAAAATTATGTCCATAGAAAAACTTCCACACAAATGTTTACAGCAGCTTTATTAATCATTGTAAGACGTAGAAGCACCTAAGAAGTCCTTTAACAAGTGATGAAGAGACACACTGTGGTGAATCCATGCAGTAGAATATTATTCAGTTATAAAACTAAGTGCCAGCCCAACTACCAAAAGTATGGATGAAACTTTAATGCATATTACTAATCAGCAGAAGCCACTATGAAAAAGGTACATCCTCTATGATCCCTATTCTGGAAAAGGCAAACTACAGCGATAGTAAAAATATGAGTTGTTAACACAGATTAGGTTGGGGGAAAGGTTCAGTAGGCAACAAGAATAATTTTTAGGGTTCTGAAACTATGCTGCAGTATATTGTCATGATAGACACAAGACACTAGGCATTTGTGAAAACACACAGAAGTTTATAGCATATGAAGTAAACCTTAGAGTAATAAGAAATTAAGTTTTAAAAGAACATATTAAAATAAATTTTGACAGAATCCAGGAAAGAATTCAGAATGTGACAACGTAGTTTAACTATTACAGATATATTACTGAAAGAAGTGGGAGGAGTGTGCAACTTAAGCTACTTTGGAGAAGAACAGAGCATGCCCAAGTGTGCCAGGACAGTGTGGATACACACATATATACTCCAGGGAGCACACACCAGTGTGTACACGTACACATGTATGTATGCACACACATGTACACAATACTCCAGGGAGCACACAACCATGTATACACATGCACATATATGTATGCACACATACATGTATACTTACACACAGATACTCCAGGGAGCACACACCCATATATACATGTATACACACATGCATGCACACATACATGTATACATACACATATATACTCCAGGGAACAACTTTAGAAACTGGATGAATCCTTCCAATACCATCCTCTTCCCCATCCCCTACACCAATGTGGCTGACCCTGCTAGTAAAAGTCAAGTGTGTCTACATTTTCATTGGACACAATTTCATCAAAATGTCTTCACATGGTGTGAGCCAGCTGTCGCACTACTGAGGACAGTTTAGAGTCACAAGGGCAGTCAGCTGGGGTAATGTATGTGGTATTACATCACAGTTGGAGATATCATATGAACTTGCATGAAGCCTAATTCAGCTACTGCCATGCAAATATGGAAATATCTATAGATATGCATATCTGCATGGGTTATTGCACAAATATGCTTCCCTGCTTTGCCACCTGAGAGTAAGTAGAAGCAACTTCTGCCAACTAGAAGGAAGGGTAGTCCAGTAGCAGTGAAGACACCTGGTGCCAATAAAAGGAGCCAGAGTTCTTGGAGAAATGGCCAATTCCAGGACTGGAAAAGTAAATTGATAAGTGAGTGCTAGGGCATCCTGTAGGGCCAGAAGTGCTTAAATAAAACTCCAACAATACGTGGGTATGTCAGAGAGACACAGGGTCTAATAGAGTTCAAATTGCCATGGCTGGAAGAACTTGAACAACAGTAATGATAACAGCACAAAAGTAATATTGGAGCCATGCATGGGAGCAAGTACTTGTTGTCTCAGCACTTGGGGAGACTGGGACAAGAGGATCCCAAGTTTGAACCTAGCCTTGGCAACTTAGCATGTTAGAGAGACCCTGTCTCAAAATAAAACAATCAAAAAAGGCTGGAAATATAGCTCAGCATGAAGGTCCTGGATTCAATAATACTTAGAACCCCTGCCAAAAGTACTGTATTATAACCTAAAGGATATGATACATACCCATGAGTCCAAATTAAGATAAATTACTGAATAAATAAATGTAGAAGAGACAAATCTTCCATGTAGAAAAAGTTCCAAATAATTTAATAATTCATTTTATTTTGAAACTATACACTGAATTTATTCATGCAGCATTGCTTCTTTGTGTAAAATTTTTTGTAGATAGTAATAAAAAATGGGGCAAGATACATCAAATGGAACCTGATTCTTTTCCTTGGCATTTTTAAGGGACATTGCTGAATTTGAGCATAATCCCCAGTTATTTAAGTGAGGGCTGCACATGGTGACTTCCTTCAGCGAGTACACCATGGAAAGGAGGGAAAAAGGGGTAAGTTGACAGTGGAGAAATCTGACACAGTCCTGGGCAGGCAGTCAAGTGTGACAGGGACATGATACCTGGTTGATAGAAGGTACTCTTACTATGATGAGGTGAGAATGACCTTTCACCTCTGTGATCGTCCTCCTTCAAACCCACAGTGTCCGTGTAAACTCAAGAAAATCATTAGAGGAATCTAAGTTGAGGGGCCTTCTGCAAAACCCTTGGAAGCACTCCTCAAAGCTGAAAATCACTGAACCGCAAGAAGTCTGCAAAATGCATATCCAGCCGGTGCATCGAGTACGTGTAATCACGAAATGTAATGTGGCTTCCTGAATGGAACCATGGACCAGGAAAAAGAGCACAGGGGAAAACTAAGGCTATCTGAATAAAGTGTGCACTTTAGTAATAATTATTGTATTTGTTACATCCCTGTCACTGGGACAAATCACTGGTACCCACAACTTAGAGGAAGAGGGGTGTGTTTGTCTCACAGTTTCAGAAGTTTCAGTCCATGGTCAACTGGCTCCAAGGAAGAAACAGTATGGTGGAAGGGATGGAAGGGCACAGGAGAGGAGAACTGCTCACCTCATGGCAGCCTGGAAGCAGAGAGAGAAGGGAGGATCTGGGGACAGGAACATAGCCTCCCAGGTCACCCCATGGTCCACCTCCACCCAGGCCTCGACTCCTAACAGTCAGCTACAAACTGATCCGTGACGAATCACTGCACCTCAGGATCCAGTCACCTTCCAAAGAACACAGTAAGACTTTTGCAGGACATTTTAGATTTAAACCATAGCAATTATCAAAATTGGTTCATTAATTGTAACAGATGTAATATACAGAGTAATAGGGGAAACTGGGTGGGTGCTGTATGGAAACTTTCTACACTACTGTTGCAACTTTTCTGTAAATCTAGCACTAAAGAACCAAAGATTAAAGCATGGATAATAGAGTCATCGACTTTCAGGTGGGGAAAGCTGGGGATATTGTGTCTCTCCTGTGGTCACAGAACCAGCTGTACAGCTCCCAGTTCAGTGGTCTTTTGGCTCTGTCACCTCATCTCTCATGTAATTCCCATTATTTTATGTCTTCTCCTGTCTCAAATAAATATAAGCTAGATCCATAAGTCGGGTTCAGAATGGTCTAAGTAAAGATAATTACAGCAGGTTTCACAAGGGCTGTGTCTTCATCTTGGATTTTTCTCCTCTCATATTCTGTTCCCTGCAGCTCCTTCTAACATCTACATCTTCCCAATCCCACTCAAAAATGTTGTCACCTTTAATCCTAGAATCAGAAATTGATCTACATTTTCCTAGGACTTCGATGAAAAGTCCTCTGAGGTCCATGCATATATTTGACTTTCACAAAATAAAATGAAGTGTGGAAGTAACAGGTGTAGTGCACATTTTCAAGGTGGTCAGTTTGCTTTCAGTGTGGAGACCTGGCCAGATGGAGTGTGACAGCAGTGAAGTCCTGGCATTTAGCCTCTTCATCACACACTGTTATAAAATATAAACTCACTTAGCGGCTTAACTGAGATATTCCAAGCTATGACTGTCATTTCTTTTGCTCTCAATTATAATACACTTCACCTGATATCTCTGTGTTATTAGATCTGGAGAAGGTTCTCTAAATTTGGAATTTTGAGACATAACCAAAATTTTCCAAAACTGTGTTATAAAATTATGGCTGTCTTTTCTCCTCCATAGTCAATGTTTCATACGTATCCAAAATGAAGTATATGAAGAGTTTGGGGAAAATCTCCCAACAGCGCATGCTACAAGCTTCCCATACACTGCTTCCCATGAAACTTTCCACCTCCTCTCCTGGTTTCTTTGGGTCCAATTTTCATCCTCCTGCCAGAGAGAACAGTTTTTCAAATGAACCCAGTTATGTCACTTCCATTTGTCAAACTCTTCAGCTGGTTGGCAGTGCCTGAGGGCTGCCGTCTGCCCTCATTACCTGTTTCCTACAAGCAGCCTTTCAGGAAAGCAGCGTCAGGGCTAGATTCACCTGTAGGATTGGGACATTTGATTGTGCTTGTCCAGCATCCTTGAACCTCAAGCATCTCCCAGGTACCAGAATCATTTTTCTGAGGGAGAGAGAGAGAGAGCTCATCAACTCCAAGGCTCATGACTTTGGTTAGCTGCATTCATTCATTCATATTTAAATATTTACAGAGCACTTACCAGGCACTCTTCAAGGATTCAGAGATCAGCAAATAGGAGCTTAGGATACAAAATGATTCCTGCCCTCATGAAGCCCTTTGTTTCTTTTGAACTGTTGAGGGAGGCAGAGGAAAACAGCAAGCACAAGAAGTGAAAGGAATAGGACTTCAGAAGGTGGCAAGAGCTATGAACAAGAGCAGTGCAGTAGGATAAGTGTGATGGAGGAGAAGGGCATAGAAAACGGTACTGGACTGTTCCAAGTGCCACCTTGAAGAAGAATAGAGAAGTATCTGCAGCTGTGCTGAGGAAAGCAGCCGGTGGCCACCCTTGGTTTTCTGGTGCGGAAGCAGCTTGGGCAATGCAGGATGGGACAGAGGCAAGGCAGTGTGTCTGGTGTAGAGTGGGGAGGACTCACAGTAGGAGGGGAAGTCACTGGATTGGAGCAACCAGCACAAGACCTGTGAGCCACAATAAGGACTGGCCTGCCCATCTTGAGGCCTTGCATCACCATCCCTGAGCTGGCAGGGAAGACCTCCCTGCCCAGCTCTTCTTCTTCTTCCAAGGGGACAACATGGGCCAGGGTGGGACAAGCAGAGGCAGTGGGGTGCTTCATGTAGACACTGCTGGGCACACAGGGAGTTGTGTAGCCAGTTTACTCTTGGTACTGAGGTTCTTACCTGAGAAGGGGCCGCGGCTACAACAGCCTGTGGCTATGATTTCTGTCACATGGAAAGAGCTTGTTTAAAGATATAGTTATTGGAGAGGAAAATCATTCCACTATAATGACAAAGAATGAATCTCTGATACATCATTTGAGATCTGGTGTCCAGTGATGGCCAAAGCCAGGCCCTACGTTGACAGTTAAGGGAAGTTTGCTCATTAGAATTCAACTTCCATCACGTGCAACCTGAAAACCTCATGAGCCCATCTCTCCATGGTTTCAGTCCACTATCTGATTTTCTACCTCTGTAAATTGGGAGCAGACACTCACTTGCACACCCATCACCTGCTTCAGCACTTAGCAATCATGGCCAGCCTTTCATCTATAGCCTCTCCCACTGTGTATGCCAATCGCAAGCATCATGTGATTTTATCTGCATCTCAGTGAATTGGCAAAGGATAAGAGCTCTTTTGAAAAACATGGCCACAAATCAGTACACCTAAAATAACAGCGATGATTCCTTAATAGGGTGCATTGATTTAGCAGACTGATATTTTGAGGGGTGACAAGTAGGCTCTATCACGATTCCATTCCTCAGGCCCGAGCTCCAAAGCCATGAATATTTTCCCTTTGCTCAAGTGTCTTTCTGTGCCAAAACTATCTGATCCCATTGATTTGTAGTTTCACTAGAAGTATGAAAAAAGAAACTCCTTGATATTGATTTATAGGAAAACTATAAGGTTAATTCTAATTAGGTAATTTAACATCTTTCTGTGGAATATGAACTACCACTTTCCTTGGCTGAGTTGCTGCAAGATTTGTACTAACCCAGAGCCAAAATGTTTTACCTGAGGAATACTTTAAGAAACATTCTTCATGATATTTTCCTACTAATTCTTGAGGTTGCTCCTTACTTGAAGTCTCAGAGAGTCTGTACTATAAATATTCTTGGGGAATTGTGACCTTGATACAGATAAAATGTGAGAGCCAATTATTAAAGTCAACAGAAAGCTTCTCAAGGACTATCGGGAGGAAACCCAAACACACTGGTTGTGATAACAAGGCCGGCCCTCCACCACTTCTTTAGCCACATGTGAAGGCCATGGTTCATTGATCTTTATAGCCCTAGATTTAAGAGTGCATAGTAAATGCTTAATATGTGTTGAAGGAAAAGGAATAAGAGATTAGTTGAAACCTGATCAGTTTTAAACTCTGCCTTGACTGCGGGTGCTAAAATCGGTTTCCCGAGATGACCATCATGAGTAGCTGTGTGACTCCTCTCTCACATCCTGGAGGGCAGCGTTCCCACGCAGCAGCAGGGGTGGTGGGAGGCTTCTTGGCTGGCTTGCTGATATGCCCCACCCCTGGGCTGCAGCTGCTTCTGCTGGAAGGGGCCAGCATCATGGTGCTGCCTTTGGCATTTGGTACAGCAAAGGCTGTTGGTATAGATCAACCCCCTATGTACCACAAAGAATGCTCATGGAGATACTTAAGGCCTGTATGATCAGAGCATTTATTGACATATTTCTTCTGACTGTCAACATTTAAGTCACAATGGAATCATGGGACTGCACCAAGTGAAACAAAGAAATGAATTTCCGGACAGCATTTGTGTTTGCCACTTCGCGATGAATGACCTCGTCTTAGAGATGCTATTCTCAGTAACGCTGGTCTCCACAAGTTTTGCTCCAGGGTGATTTCAGCACCATGCACTTCCACACATCAGTGGAAGGACCAGGAGACTGGAGCAGCCCGGATGGAGGAAGAGTGAGGAGAGAACCGCATCCCTGGGTGTTGTTTCTGCTCTCCATACTGACCTCGGAGGGACACAAAGGTCTGTGACATAGTTTGTCCTCAGACACCGCCAACTCACCGTCCTCAGGCCTCTCCCAGGAAGAAGGCAGGGGACAAGGTCCCTGTCACCAGGCTGCTCCAAGTAAGCGTCTCACAAAATAAATCTGGACCCTTTCACCTTGTGCCTTTTGTCCCTCTTGACTGAGAGAAAAATTCTGTTCTTTCAGAGTAATTATACACAAGAAAATCTTCACTTCATCATCATTTATTCTCTTTCCAGTAACATTTATTACTTTTTGTAGATGCAAGGTTCTGCCTTCATTATATTTCTCCAGCGCCCCTCAACCTCCTGTCACCTGTCTCATAGATTTTCCTAACGACAAAGAATTCCCTCAGATTTTTCCTGGGACAGTATTTGTGCCTCTCGCTGGAAGATTGCTTACTCTACAAATAGGGCTGCTTCTCCTTAGCTCACTGATGGCCTTCACTTCCTTCTTTCCTCTGTGGATTCTGGTGATAAGGTGGCGATAATTCTCACCTGGTCTTCTGCTGCCAGTGAGTGGTTGAGATCAACTTTCTTGTAATTATGTTTGCCTGTTTCCCTACCTGAGGAAAAATCAATTAAATTTCCCACTAAAACTAAAATTAAATATCAATAAATAACATTTTGTTCCCTGACTAAAGGTCATGATTGAGAGGGCCTCAGTGACACTGCTGTTGAAAATGAATGGTTTCTAAGTAGTACGGCTCCTTCTTTGGCTCCTTGAAGATTTCTTTGTGTTTTATTTTTAAATTTTTAGTGGTTTTATTTGTTTCGTGGTACTGGGGATTGAACCCAGAGTCTTTGCACTGAGCTGCATCCCCAGCCTTTGTTTTATAAAATTTTGAGATGTTAAGTCACTGAATTAGCCACATTGGGCCTGAATTTGTGATCATCCTGCCTCAGACTCCCAGAGCGCTAAGATTACAGATGAGCACCATCACACCTGTCTTAATTTTTACATTTTTAAATTGTAGTACAAATCACTTAACATAAAATTTACTCTTTTCACTATATCTAAGTTTTCAAACTTCTCTTTTACCCGTGCAGAGGCCTCACTAATCTTCCTTGTACCTTGCACTTTTTAGTATCTGTGCTACAAGGGAACACATGGCCTTTCACATGGCCTTTAGCAGTATGAGTAGGATAGACTGAGTGTGTATGTTTGTGTTGTGTCTTTGCATTTGCTGTTCGTTCTACCTGATAGTCTGCGAGATTCTTGGACTGTAGTTCAGTACCTATCAGTAATTTTGGAAAATTTTTGGACCTAATTTTTTCAAATACTTTTATTCATTTATTTTGTTTATTTGTTTACTTATTGACTTTGTTCATTTATTGACTCTGATTATACTTTATTGTTGTTGCCTTGGAACCATGAGCCAGTCAACAATGAACTAAATCTTCTGAAACCATAAGCCAAGTAAACCTGAACTCCAACTTGTTGGTGTCGGGTATTGTGTCAGCAACGAGAAAGCTGACCCATACACATACTATCTGTGTCATATCTGAAGGCGGTTCTGGTATGATCTTATGATCATGTTTCTCTTGCCTTTTTGCATACACCAAAATTTTTTGATAAAAGGTATGCATATTATATAAAATAGGAGACATGGAGGTATGCATTTTTCCACTTGGAGATGAATCCACCTTTTCTTCTGCATATGTGTATAACTTGGCAAGAGTTGGGTTGTTTTTTAAGTTTGTGTTGCTCCAGGAACTTTACATTCATCAAGACATGACCTGCCCACTTTACTCTGTGTCTTCCTCTTCTACTATTTCCTTGAGAAAGCCTGTTTCCTGCAGACTTCCCTGGTTGATCGTCCAACTTGCTTCATTTCATGGCAGCCAACATTAGTGGGAGGAAGGAGAGGGCACTGGGCTCTTGCTGAGTCTCAGTCTGGGGCAGGTGTCACAGAGCATGGGTCCCTATTCTTCTTCAAGATGAGATGCTGAGCCTAACATACATCTCTGCAACTTCCTTAGGCACAGAGCTCATTTTCCTTTGATTATCCCCAGCCATAGCAGATCTTCAACAGTGAGCTTAGGCTATGGCTTTGACACAGTGCCTCTGGCAGATTAGTATTTTTTTTTTTTTAGAAATAGATAAAGACACAGTCTGGTTTGAGTTTCAGTGGTGGCCTGTAGGGTGGGAGAACTTTCTCAGAATTCTCCCCTCTTTTCCCTTTGGGTTTTGTTATGGTTTAGATCCAAAGTGTCCCCTCAAAGTCTCCAGTGTGTGGAAGGTGATTGGATCATGGTGAACTGTGTTCATCAGTGGATTCTTCCGTGTGTGAATTCATGGCTGACAGCGCTGTTAGGAGGTGGGGCTGGTTGGAGGTGGTCAGTGTGAGGCAACCTGGAAGGGTGTGTTCTTGTCCTGGGCTTTTCCACACCTCTCTGCTTCCGGACTGCCATGAGTTGAACAACTTTCATCTCCAGGCCCTTCCACCATGGCCTTACTGCCTTGGAGCATGGACTGAAACCATGGCCAAAGTAAACCTTTCCTCTAAGCTGCCAGTGTAGGTATTTTGTCCCAGTGATTGGAAAGTGACCACTGCAGTTTTTAAGGGGCTCCTGGCAGAAGTTCCTCCAGCACAGCCTGAACTTCCTTGGTCTGACACCTCCAGCAGCAACACTCTCCTTGTGTCCCACACCCAGTCTTTCACAATTCCTGGAAAAACATTAACTGAGTGAAATATATTGACTTACATGGAATTTGATGACACCCATCCCAGGAAATAGAGGTGCAGGCCTTGTTTCTTGCTTCCAATGTCTGTGTCTCCCTCAGTTTCAGATTAACTGTCTGCCGAAGATCTCCATTCTCTTCTTGGTTAAAGAGAAGTCATTAATTTGCGTGTTTTTCTGGGTTTTTTATCTTAAGCATGAGATTGATAGTATTTTCAACTATCTGCATTTCCAAGATGAAACTGGAAGGCTCACTACTATTTTTGAAGGATATTTTCAATAGATAATGAATTCTGGGTTGACAGATTTTTTTTTAAGCAATAAAATTATGTTTTCTCTCTTGTCTCCTGAATTTTAAGCAAAAATAAAACCAGCCAAAAAGAAAACAAAGAAAATGGTGGTGATTCTTACTGTTGTTCTTCTGCATATATTTTATTTTATTTTCTTCATGGCTACATCTATAATATCTTTATCTCTGAATTTCTGGAATTTGTCAGTGATATATTATGGTTTCAGGTTACAATGCCTCAGGTCAGCTGAGCTTCCTGGAGCACCAGAGTTGGAAAATTTGTGCCCATTATTTCTTCAAATGATTTTTCTGCCCCAATATCCAGCTCCTTTTCTTTTCATATTGTTTTTGTATGCATTTGTACTCCACCTGGTCTCCCTGTTCACAGAAGCTGTGTTTATTCATTGTCCTCCTTAGTCTTCTTTTTCTTCTCTACTTGGAGGGAATGTATTACCCTGTCTTCGAGTTCATGGATCAGTGAAACTTTAGTTTACACAGAGTCTTTTGCCTCCAGAATTTGCATTTGACTATTTTTTATGTCTTTTATGATCTTGTGTATATGCATGTTTCTCTTGAAATCTTTTAACATAATTGTAAGTGCTCTGCAGTGCATTCCTGTGCTAATCCCTTCATGCCTGGAATTTTCAAGACCATTTCTGTTGAGTTGTAATTGTCCTGTGTGTGGATTACATCTTCCTGTTCCTTCACATAGTTAAGAATTTTCCATTACACACTTGTCATTGTGCATTTTACTTTCTAATTCTTTTGTGTTTTAATTTTTTCTTTCAGATTTTTAATTTATTGTAAGTAAGCTTCAGTGTTCCAAGACCTTAAAAAAAGTCGTTGTCTTTGGTCAGGAGCCAGATTGACCTTAATCCTATGTATGGACTTTCTGGATTATCTCTTGGATTATCATGGATTAGCAAAGTTTCTACCTTCTGTCTGCTTGGAGCACAAATATTGTCTTGTGCGTGTCTTGATCATTTTTCTGTCCACAGGTTCCTAGTAGTTGCTCTTTCTTTGACACATTTTCTTCACCCACCTTGGGCACTCTGAATAGTCATAGCTCAATTCTAGAAGTGGCCTTTATTTAGAAATCTGAAGCCTGTTGCAAATTCCAGCTCCTTCTGTAGCTGCAGACTCTGCTCGGCCTGTTTGTTAGCCTCGCCCGGCTGGGCTGGGTCTCCCGTCCTGGGCTGTCATCTCGTTGCCTCTGGGCAAACTGAGGAAGTCATGTTGCTTACATTGTTTGCTTCTTCTCTCTCAGATTATTAGAGTCCTGCACGCCTGTTAGCAAATGTTTGAACTCATTGTTTCGTACACTTTCTCTAATTTTCTAGTTTCTTATGGAGAAAACACTTGGTGTTAAGATTCACTCAACTGTGGTCACACAAGGACAGCTGCCCTGGGTGTCGCACCAGTTTGCCTCATGCCCCGTGTCTACTGGGTGTTGGGCTTCCTAATCTGAAGCCTGACCTGTTCATTGGGAGAGGAGTAATCTGGTCTTCAGACCACTGTGGCAGACTGAGAAGGCCAAAGTCAGAGCAGGGAGTGACACGGAGCAGGCATCTCCCCTTGTGATTGACTAGAACATACTCGGAGCTGGCCTGAACCCTGTGTGACCCCCAGGACCATGTTGAATGGGGCCGAGGGCCAGTGCAGCCTCCATACCAATGGCTGCCACAGCAATCCAAGTCCTGACCTGTGAGGCTGGAGGGCTCCTAGTGAGAGGACTGCAGCTGAGGTCCATGCTCTAATCCACATTCCACCCCAGAGCTGCCCATCCCTTACGTGTTTTCAGAAATTTAGTAGTCAACCATAACGAAACTTTGCTCAGTTCTGCAAGTGTGCATGATCCTCCTTTCTGCAAGCCTTGCCTGGGTCAGCTGATATCACCAGATGAGAACTTCCATCCTATTCTTATCCACACCTGTGTAATCAATAAATACCCACAAACCTGGCTGCTTGTGATTGTTGCCATATGCTTGGGCTCTTCACCATACGTTTGGCTTGGCACATCCCAGAGCCCTGCTACCTGTTTAAGTCTTGTTTCTGTGTCTTTCTCTAGCCTTGTGTCATATTGCCTTGCAGGAGATCAAGGACCAGATAGATCACCACTTCCCCAAATTCAGTAATAGCTCCTCTTTATCAACAGAGGGTCTACTATTGCATTCTTCTTTTCAGTTGGTTGTGGTGTCTTTCTGTGTGCAAGAATTTCAGGTGGCAGAGCAGTTTTCCTTTATGAAAATAGAGGGGGAAGTAAAACTAGGGTGGCTTCCTGTGTTCTTCCTAGGCCACTAATGACCTTCTGGAAAGTATCTCTGGAGCTCCCTGATAATATACCAATTGTACAAATCCTTTTTTTTTTGTTTGTTTCATAGGCTTTTTTTCTCCTTAAATTCTTTCATTGATGCATTTTGGGTATACAATACATTTACGTTTATCATTGGGAACTTGTACATTTACATTACGTATCTTGGTTTTTATTTCTTTCCCCATTCCCCTGCCCTCCCTTTACCCCCTCTTCCTGTCCCTCTTTACAAAGACTTTGTTTCCATTATTTTCATTTTCTCATACTTTTTCCTTCCCCTTTTTTGCTTTCTCCTACCCCTCCCACTTCCCCTACCCCTTTAGAGCTTTTCTTCCTATTTCACATTATCAATTATTCATTTTCATCCTTATTTACACTTTCAGTTACTCACACCAGGGAAACTAGTTGGTATTTACACATGTGTGTCTTATTTATTTCACTTAAGAGTATGGCCTCAATGTGCATCCATTTAGCTATAAATGACTCTAGTTTCTCATTATTTTTGGCTGAATAGTACTCCATTTTATTAAAAAAACCCCACATCTTCTTTATCCAGTTTCCAGTTGATGGGCAATTGGGCTGTTTCCAAGCTTTAGCTATTAGAAACTGTGCCGCTATGAACATGGGTGGACATATATCACTGTGGTATGATTCTTTTAATTCTTTTGGAAAGATACCAAGCAGAGGATTAGCTGGGTCAAATAGGATTTCCAATCCTAGTTCTTTGAGGTATCTCCATACTGATTTCCACAGTGGTTGCCCCAGTCTGCACTCCCACCAACAATGCAGAAGGGTTCCTTTCTCCCTACACCCCTGCCAGCATTTGTTATTGGTTGATTTCTTGATAGCACCTATTCTTTCTGGGGGAAAGGTGAAATCTCAGTGTTGTTTTCATCTGCATCTCTCAAATGACCAGTGATGTTGAACATTTTTTCATGTTTATTTGCCGCTTTTGCTTCTTTGTCTGAGAAATGTCTATTCATTTCAGATGCCCATTTTTGAATTGGGTCTTTAAATTTGGGAGGTCTGGCTTTTTTCAGTTCTTTATATATTCTAGATAGTAGTCCTTTGTCTGAGGTACAGCAGTTGAAAATTTTTTCCCACATTGTGGGTTGTCTCTTAGCTCTGTTGGTGGTTTCTTTTGAAGTGCAGAAGCTTTTTAATAAGATGAGATTTACACTAGATTAGAAGCTTTGCAACAGATGGAGTCAGCTGACTAATTTGAATTTAAAAAGTATGGAGAAAACTATTCCAACAGAAAGAAGTCTGTGGATGTCAGTAATTGACATATAGATGATAATCAAGCACTGTTTGGTTAATCATGTGAGTTAGGAAGAAAATAATGAATATGGTGGAGAGAAAAAGTGCTTTAGGTGCTCAGAGGAAGAAAACACAAGAAGCAGAAGTTTCAGTGGATATTCAAAAAATGCTCTAATTTAAGAGACATGTATTTGTTACAGTAACAATGTTATTTGTACTGGTTTACTCTCAGACAATGCTTACTGTATAGGTAACATATAGTTAACTGTTATAAAAATGTTCAATAGTGCATGCCAGGTGTTTTATTAGGTGCTATATGGGAATGTTTATGTGGTTTGGATCTAAAATGTCCCTATATTTGGAAGGTGATGGGTCATGGGGCGCTATGCTCATCAGTGGATTCATCGTGGATGAGTTCAGGTCGGCTGTCAGGGGCGGGTCTGGCTGGAGGGGTCCCTGGGGTGATCTGGGAAGCTCTGCTCCTGTCCCCAGCTCCTTCCTTTTCTTCCTGCTTCCCGGCTGGCTGCTGTGTTTAGCACCTTTTCCTCTGCCCTGCTCCTCTGACTTGCTGCTTCTGCCTTGGAGCCAGCTGACCACGAATGGAAATGTGAG
The DNA here is from genome assembly GCF_053883595.1 of Heterocephalus glaber. Taxonomy (NCBI): domain Eukaryota; kingdom Metazoa; phylum Chordata; class Mammalia; order Rodentia; family Bathyergidae; genus Heterocephalus; species Heterocephalus glaber. The sequence goes on from NW_028258381.1 coordinate 12,067,356, forward strand.
CCACAACTGATCTCTCCTTCCCTAAGATGCCGTATCAGGCACTTTCTCCCAGGCGCAGGACAGTGGCTAACGCAGCATTCATTTGGTCTTGTAATTCCTTTGGTGTCCTTCACATATCACATCATCATTCACACATTACGGACAGAGTAGCCACCCAAACGCAGTTGAAGCTTCAGGAATAGATGGAGGTCACTCAGCGGGTGGGTAGTTCACCTGAAGATGCAGATGAGTTGTCGGCGAGTGGGGCTCTGCCGTGGGGTGGCGCGTGCCAGTGAGGGCACTCGGAACGCGGGTTGGATGCTGTCACCGTCCGGTTTCCGGCTGTGCTGTCTCTCTGCCTGCCTCCCCAGCCAGGCCAGGGCCTAAACTACACAGCCATCTTCTATCACTTCGCCTGGCTTTTGCTGTTGAGTGGCTTCAGCTCCTTTGCACACGGGCCCTATTTAAAAACAGTAAATCCTGACAGGGCCCTAGGAACAAATCAACAATTAAACACTTAGTTAATACAACATACATAAAATTTAGTAAAAAAATACAACAGAACAAACAATAAAATGGGAAGAATTATTAGGGCACATCTAACACCCACACACCCTCTCTCTCCCATAAGCAAACAGCCTCAATAAATTTTATATGTAGAAAAAAATTAAACGATGGGGAACTTATTATCTAGTTATCCTTCAACAGCTGTCTAGGAAAAATTTCCCTCTGATTTTGTACTCACAAAAATTTCAATTAAACACAACATAATTATAACTGCAGAGGTAAAAATCTCCATAAACAGATGTCAAATGATTTTAATAAGATATTTTGTAATTCATCACTCTGCCACATATCCATAAAAAATACTGGCAGTCTTTCAAGTTCTTTCCTTTGCCATGAGCCTTTATCCCTATTCCCACTGTTAATGATTTTTGGTTTATGTTTTCTGAGCTGTAATGTGGTTGTTTCATGAGAATTGTCAATCAAACTGAATAAAATTATATGCTAAAATGCATTTTCTTAACTGCAATTTATGTCTTTAAAATAATGTATTTATGGTTATGGAGTCACTTAAAGTCACAATGTAGCCTCATGTTCTGTGTGATGTACAGTAAAATAAATCTGTAATTTGAATATACAAATAGGAACATAATTCATGCGTAATGCAAAACAAAGCAAAAGTTAAAAATTAACCACGATTTTATTGTAGAAATAAGACAATTAGGTAAGCATGAGCACTAGGATACCAGAGTCAATTCTCATGAGTAAAATGTCCTGCTCTTGTCAATATAAATGCATATATTATTTTAGAGTTTAGTTACGATGGGTTAAAAGAAAATCTTGAAATTCTGCTCTAATATTCATTTCATTATTCTAATTTGTTTCTTATTTATAAGAGATACATATTTACCACAAAAATGGACTAGTTCACAAAAATATATTAGCAGACTCAGGTAATAAATGCTAATATCTTTGTGCACTTTCTTTTTCCTTTTCTTTCCTTCTGTGGGTTTCCTTTGTCACGGAAAATTTCAAGCAGTAAGAAGTCCACATCATGGGTGCTCAGGTACTTGTCATTCAGCTTCAGTCACTTTGACTTTGCTGCTCTCTCCACCCCTCTCCCCCAAATCCCGGTGGGTTGTGGAAAAGCAGTTTCACGACATTGCATTGTTCCTTCACGAATGACTCAGTGTCTACTTCTCAGAGATAATGTGTTTCTTTCTTTCCAACTTAGTTTGCTATTATATTTGTGTAGAGTGTTTACATGTGACCGGAGTATAATCATGAGAAACATGCTTTCAGGAAAGTGTCGCTTTCTCCCGGTTCTCTGCCCACCACTTCATTCCTCCCTTCTCCTGGTGAGGAAGCCAATCATTAATTTATGGTTTATCCTCCAGTTTTGTTTTTTTTGAAAACATAATAAATAAATAAATAAATAAATAAATAAGATACTGTCGATAAATAAAACACTGTCAAATTTTGCTAGTTTAAACACTAGCTCTTTCTCAGTAGTACAGAGATTTTCTTCATTTCCTTTTTATAGTTCTTAATATCCCCCATTGTGGAGTGACCACATTTTCATCTTGCTCCCCAGTGGAAGATGTTTGGTTCATTTGCAATCTTTAGCTTCTACATACAGTGCTTCATGCTAGAAACTTAGGCATTTATCATCTCATATACTTGCCAATTTACCTGTGAGATGCATACCCAGAAGGGGAATTCTTCAGTGCAAAGGTGATTCAGATGATATTTTGCTGGACAGTGGGACGTTCTCTTTTGGTGAGTTAACCTTTCATATGATAGTTTCTGTTTTCCTATAGCCTGGCCATCAGATTATGTTGTTCAGTAGTTGGATTTTGGCCAACTTGACATGAGGGAAATATTATCTGGTTGTAGAGTTTTCCTCTACCACCTCTAAAATGTATAAGCTTGACATATAGACAGATTGCAAGTCATGATTTGTCACAAGTAAGCATACAGGTATAATCAGCCGTTTAAGGATTAGAACATGGTTAGCAACAAAGGAGCCCTGTAGGTCTCACTGCATGACCCACGCAGACACACAGAGAAGTGTGCTCCACCAGTTATCACATGGATCCCCCAAAAAATCAGTTTGACTCTCTGCCCTATCAGCCATATGAGCCAACTGCAATCATGAGGACTGAATGAAGCCTCAATCTCAGCTCTTTGTGGCGGAAAGAAGCTGCAGAGTACCAGGGGCTAATGCAAGAGCAAGCAGACATAAACGACTGCATGAAGAACAAAACCTGTGAACTCATCTGCCAAGTTTCCTCCTAAGTGCATGTAATTCCAGTGTCAGACATGTAACAGATGCTCAATAAAATACAGTGGACCCTTGACTTACAAACTTGATAGGTTCCCAAGGGCTAGTTGTAACTCAAGTTGGTTGTAAGTCAATACAGTTGAGATCTGGATGTTTACCTGCTACACGGTAGAGATAACAAGAGGCAGATGAATCTTCCATTAACCTAATTAACCCAAGTTGTTTGTATGTCAGGCCAGTCATAACTTGAAGGCCCACTGTACTGATTGATTGAATGTCTGCAGCAGTCTCATTTCCATACATGGACCTGGAGCTCCTTAAGAGCAGCCGCCCTCCAACACTCATCACACTGTGTTCCTTCCACTCCTGCTGTTCTAAAATGTCTGACAGCCACAGGGTTTTGCAGAATGAATAACCCCAGGTGGAACTTTTCCAAGAGTTTCATTATTCTGCACAGTGTTCTCTCATTTCTTCTTCAGTTCCTATCCACCATTATCTCAGTGATGGATGTCCGTTATGTACATATATCATTTGATAATTTTTTTATCATAAAGCACATTTTTGTGTTTCTTCTTTTACAGTCTACAATTTAAACAACAGGTTTCAACCATTTACCTCACACTGGTCTTTAATTTCCAGGCATCTTCTTTCCCTTTTGAAAAAGCGTGCTGTAAAATATAAGAAATACATGAATCAAAATGAAGGCAGGCACCAGGTAAGAAAGAGAAGGCATCAGAGGACGAGATGTCAGTCGGCCCTTATGATAGCCACACTGCAAGTTCCAAGTGCAGCAGGTACAGTCCTGTGGAGGTGAAAATCCAGGAGGAGAGCTCAGAAGCTCATGAAGGAAAGACTCTAAGTCACATGTGTCTTTAAGAACCCAGAGATCCATCCGGTATGTACTTGTTCTCACTTTCATTCTAAGGGAGGAGCCAGACTTGAAGATTAGCATGTGTAACACCATGTGTGAAATTCTACCATAAAAATATAAGCAATATGGGAAATGAAGAAAAGAATGGCCAAGTGGATTGCTCAGTCTCTTGGCTCTGTCACATGTTGACTGACTGACTGACTGACTGTGATACTGCGGATTGAATACAGTGGTCTTTGCACCAAGCTACATACTCAGCTTTTTCTCTTTTCAAAAAAATTTCTTTTGAAATAGAGTCTCCCAAGTCACTGAGTTGCCCAAGATGGGCTGAAATTTACAATCCTCCTGCCTCATTCTCTCAGAGTGCTGGATTACAGGCATGAGAACTTCACAGCAGGAAATCAATCCTCTGTCAGAGGTGAGGCCCATCTGGCATCTCACTGCCTCTATCAGGCAGCTTTCCTGTTGTTGGGGCAAAATACCCAGCACCTACAAGGTAAAGGAGGAGAGATGATTTGATTTGGCTCATGGTTCAGGGAACTCAGTCCATGCATGGTCTGCTGGACACTAGGCAGAAACATCCTGGTGGAAGGGCTGGTAGAGGAAAGCTGCTCACCTCATGGCAGCCAGAAAGGAGAGAGAAGGGAGGCACCAAGGACAAGAATGAGCCCTTCCAGGTCATGTCTCAGCCACACCTCCTAAAAGCACATTTAGCTGTGGACTCACCCATGATGAATCCACTGATGACCACAGCGCCCCATGACCCAATCACACATGAGACATTCAGGAGACACTTTTTATCTAAACTATAGCACACCCCTTTCTCTTGTTTTGACCTAGAAGGAGTGTACCATGTTCTCACTGGCAAATTTAGAGACAGTAGAGTAGCCACAATTGTGTTAGTGCCTCATTTCTCTCTAGGAAGTATTCATGGTGGCCGCGAGAGGATGTCTGATCCTACATCTGGTGTAGGTGTGGGTACTGTGGGGCCGGATCTCCTGAGTGCTTCAGTCCTGTCCATGGGCCCATCTGTTTCCATGCTAACCCTACTGTTCCCACCCCCACTTAGACTTCACTGGGAATAAAGATCTTATTTTATTTTATAGCTCATAATTGGTCTTGTTTTCCAGTTTGTAGAATATTCAATAGGGAAAGAGAAGTTGTATTTTTTGGATGCTTTTACCACCGAATAAAACCACCTATGGGAAAATTGGGAGCCAGGCCTGGTGGCACATTCTGTAAATACCAGCATTCTGGGAAACTGAGGCAGGAGGATCTCAAATTGGAGCTCAGTCCAGGCAATTTGGTGAATTAGCATGACCTTGTCTAAAAAAATAAAAAAAATAAAAAAGGGCTGAGAAGTAATTCAGCATAGGCCTTGGGTTCAACCCTCACTGTGGTGGTGCAAAAACAAAAACCAAACACTCCCCCCCAAATTTGGCTTTGCAGTAGAGCTACCTGGACAGTCTCTTGGACAAGGACGTTGAGTCTCACCTTGTAACCCGGGGTGGGGGGTTCTCTAACTTCCCAAGGTGTATTCTTCTACGAGCTCAACCATCCCCTTCTGCCAAGTACACCCTTTCAGCAGGGGAAACAGATATTTCCTGCTCCAGTGTCTATTAGTTTCCTTAACCAATGACCACAGACTGGGGGATTTAAGGCAACAGAAATTAATCTTTCACAGCTTTGGAGGTCTCCCTTTCCTTCCCCTAGGGTGTATTAATATTGGATTTAGAGTCTAACTTAAACCTAATGTGTTTTCATCTTGAGATCCTCAATTTAATTACATTGTGAAGACCATATTGTGAAATCAAGTCACATTCACAGACACAGAAGGTTAAAACTAAGATATAACCTTCTTCGTTTTTTTTTTTGAGAGAGACACAGTTCAGCTTACTACCAGCACTAACTTTTCTTACCAACTAACTGCCTTATGTACATCTTCATGAAATTTATGGGCTCCTGGTATATTTGGGTTTTTTCTTTTTTTGCTAGAATCTTGCAAATAGATTGAACTGAATAGGAAGTATCTCTTTTGGGGCTGGGGGTGAGACAGGGTCTCACTATGTCATTCAGGCTGGCCTTGAACTCACTCTGTAGCCCAGGCTGGACTTGAACTTATGGGGATCTGGCGAAGCCCAACCAACCTCCAAGCCTGCTTGACAAAGTTCCAGCTTGGGGAAAAGAAGGGTGGAACACATCGTACCCTCATGTTTTATTTTTTTCATGCCATAATGTTTAAAATTGTTACTCTGGTCACTGGAGTCATTGTGTTTGTGACTAACAACAAACTCTCCATAAGGCAAATTGGCAATGATGTATTGAAATCTGATCTGGCTCAAAAGTCCCAAATTCCTGTTTCTCTTAGTTCTATTGCCACATTCACCTCTAAAGAAACCTCTCCTGAAACTCTCTCTGTTTTCCCAATACTATAACTCCCCCCTCTTATTGCTGACATTCTTATTACTAAAGGGGTCTTATGAAGAGGTTGAAAGGACAGACTTTAGATGTAAGAAATAGTGGGAAATAAGAAATAGAGAGAAAGTTGGGACAGGTAAATGCATTAAGGAGGCAAGTTATTCAATATTTCTCACAGTGCTGAAAATATCTCCTGCTCATGAACTATGAACCCAAATGACAGTTAGTTAAGATAAATAGAGGTATAGAGAGGTAGAGAGATAATAGCAAACTATATTAACTGTTGTGCAGTTTCTCAAGGACTAGCTGGTGACCACAAGTTTGACATTTAATTAATTAAATCTTGCTTGTACCCCCGCTGCTATAGAGATTTTAATTAAGTTACCCTCTGGAGATTTTGATTAAGTTACATTTTGTTCTACTTAGGTATGGGAAAATAAGGGGACAATTGTGATTTTTAAGAAATGTATTCATGATGTTCAATGAAATGAATCAGCTTAGAAAAATATATTGTTTAGTAAAAATAACCTTTACCTCACTAGATGTTGCTAAGGCAACCTAAAATGTAAACATGTTCCACCCAATGCTCCCTAGCTATTGCTTAAAGATATAAAAATAAATCAGACCCTGAGACTTCTCAGAGGGAACCTGCACATTGCTTGCGAAGGTTCTTTTCTCACTCACCGGCCTAGGACCTCTCCTCTTCCTACCCGGCATCGACTGCAGCTGGTCTGCGGCAGGGATCTTCCTACCTCAGCCTCCTGAGTGCTGAAATTGCAGAGCATGAGCCACCATGCCCAGCTAGAAAGTATGTCTCATGCCCCTGGGTTTGAATTAGGGAATTTGCACTTAATCTCATTATAGATTTGTAAATATGGCAAAAGCTTCTATAAAAATATTCTAGATGTCTGTATTAGTCATATAATTGGGGGATTTAAATATGTTTAGCATAAGGATTGAATAGGATTATGACCATTAAAATATGCAGCACAGTACCTGGTAGATGGAAGACACCTAATTCATGTGGGATAGATATATTAGTGCGTGAATGTATGAATCAAAGAGTACCAGAGAAGGGAATGAAAAGATCTGAGAGACTGAGGAAGGGAGGAAAACTGAACAGGTGTGGCAGTGATACAGAATGAGGTGTGGAGGGCTGAGACTGGAGTGAAGAGACTGTGTCAGCTCCGATTTCAAAGTGTTTCTAAGGAAACCTAATTCAGAGGCATGGACCAAGGGGTCAGGAATAGGTGGGCAGGTCTTTGAGAGCAAGTCTGGAAGGCATAGATATTGGAGCATTGTCAATTCTGTTGGAAGTGGAATTATTGAGGATGAGTGACAAATAGGATGTTTTGAAAGGCAGGCAAATGTGGGTGAACTTGTGCATATTTTGTTGAAACACTGGAGATGCAGAGTTACACCATCGGTGAGAAACCCAGGTACCGGCTGAGCTTTGTCTTCACATCATTGCTGATCCTAGTGACGGGGCTACTGGACGCAGGCACTGCACTGGGGAGGTTTACCATGTTACGCTGTGATTTGTTATGCTGTGTTACACAGCGGTCCTCCCTCATTGTTATTTTGTCATTGGTATTGTGCTTCCTGAAGTTTCAGTTACCTGTAATCAACTGTGGTCTGAACACATTAAATAAAAGTTTCAGAAGTTAGTAAGTTTTAAATTGCATGCCAATTAACATGATGCAACTTGCACCATCTGCTGTATTCTGCCTGGGGTATGAATCACTGTCTAGTGTAACACACTATATGTGATACCTGTGCTTATTATCACAGAGAGACAGGGTCTTGTTATGTCACTGAGTTGCCGATCTTGAGGTCCGCCTGCCTCAGCCTCCCAGAGTGCTACAGTGACAGGCCTACACCACTATTCTCAGTCTATGTAAATTTTACATGGTTTCTCCTAATAGTAATGTTAGGAAATACTACAATACAATATCACAACAAGGACTGACGTCACTACAATCCAGTGAATTTAACTTGGGTTTCCCTAGTTTTACATGTACTCATGTCTGTGTGTGTGTTTGCAGCTCTAGACATTATTGCTGCTTGGAGCTATCACAGCTGCAGTTCTACAGTGCAGGACTTCTGTAGTTATCCTTTGTGATCACTCCCAATGCGGCAGAAGGTTTGTGAGATCCAGCTAAGAGAAGCTGAAAGAGATGCACTTATGCTAAACTTCAATACACACTTACACAGTTTTCAGCCACACACTGTACAGTTAGCTCGTTATCGTGAGTCATCTCAATATAAGAAGCTTTTCTCAAAATACTCCCAGAGTTTAATGGCCTAGGAAAAAGAAAAGCTAGGATGTGAAGGAGACAACACAGAGGAACACTCTTTCTACACATTGTTGGTGCGAGTGTACATTAGTACACTCATTATGGAAAACAGTATGGTGGCTCTTCAAAAATTGAAAGTGACCTACCATATGATGCAGCTATCCTGCTCTTAGGTATATATCCAGAGGAACTAAGGCTGGTAAGTGGAAGTGATGTCTGTACTCCTGTGTTAATAGCAGAGTTATCCATTATAGTCAATACAAAGAAAGAAATCCTGCATTGCAACAGCATGCATGAACGTGAAGAGCATTATGTTAAGTGATGTGGACAGAGAAAGACAAAATACAGCATGACTCACTTATATGTGGAAACTTAAGGTAAATTTAGAGAAACAGAGAGCAGAAGGTTGGTTATCAGGGAAGGGGATGAGAAGATGTTGGGCAAATATATATACATCTGGAGACTCAATGTCCAGCCTGGCAACTGTAGTTCATAATAATGTGTTTAATGCTAGAAAGTTGCTAAGCAGGTAGATCTTTATTTTTTTTTGAATTTTAAATTTAATTTTATTGGTACATTTTAGGTATACAGTATAATGACATTCATCATTGGAAATTTGCACCTTCACATAATCTCTCTTGGTTCTTATTTTTTTCCCTTTCCCCTGCCCTCCCTTCAACCCCTCCATTCCTCCCTATTTCCAAAGACTTTGTTTCCATCTTTTTATTTTCTCATATTGATTCCATCCCTTCTTTCCTTTCCCCTACACCTCCCAGTTCCCTTTCCCTTTGCCCCATTTCTTCCTATTTCACATTATCTATTATACCTTTTAGTCCTTATTTACACTTTGTTTTTCACAATAGAAATTATTTGGTATTTACATATGTGTGTCCCATTTATTTAAGGGTATTGCCTCAATGTGCATCCATTTAGCTCTAAATGTCTAATTTCTCATTTTTTATAGCTGAATAATACTCCATTTTATAAAAAAACCACATAGATCTTAAGGGTTCTCACCACACACACACACACACACGCACACACACACACACACACTAATCACATGAAATGATGGATAGGTTAATTGGATCAGTGTATGTCAGAACATCACATTGTGCACTTTGAATTTGTGTAATTTTTGTTAATTATACCTCAATAAAGATAAAAGAACTAGGAAAAATGGTGACGATCCAGAGATTTTATCATCATACCTGTGCTGTGTAGCAATCAGCATCAGAGCCATATTGATTAGGTTCTCTAGAGGAACAGACTCAATACACACTACATATGAGGTGGGCTTACAGGACCGGAAGTCGAAGAGTCAAAATGGTGGTCAGCAGGACCAGGCAGAGAAGAATCCACAAGGGCAGTCTGTGCCCTGGTGAGCGGGAGAATCCAGAAGGCCTGGAAGGTTCCTGTAGAAAGCTGAAGAACCTGCCCTGGAAGTAGGAAGGAACAGGAAACCAGGGTTGGAAAGTAATGGTGAAAACAGCAGCTCCTCTGAAGAAAAACGAAACATTCTCTTCCTTTTTTATTCTGTCCAACCTACAAGCCCATTGACAGGTGACATCCACAGCTGGGGTGGGGCTTCCCCCTCAGTTTGCTGGCCTACATGTCAGTCATCCACAGACACGCCCAGAATGTGCTAATTTGCTTGGCAGTTCTTGATCTGGTCAAATCCATAGGTCACAATTAACTATCACCGAGCCCTGTGGGTAATAGAAGGTCCAACAAAGAGGAAAATTGCTGAAGCTTGTACTATCGGTAACATGACATTTTATGGGCTCTATGTAATCAAAGATGTGACAGAAAGATCCAAACATAAGGTGCAAATTTGTGCAAGAAGTTGATAAAGCACTACTGCTTCATTTTAACTGCAATATACAAAGATAGTTTGAACTATTTCATCAAAACTTGAGAAATTGAAAATATAACCAGATTTGAACATGTATGTAGATGTCTTCTTTTGACACCTTAACATTTATTTATTCAAGTGCTGAAAGAAAATCCATATCGAGATTTAAAACTTTAAATTTAAATTGGAAAGAAGAATAATGAGGGAAGTGGAAATCAGTCTCTTTTGAGAAGTGACGAATAATGATTTTTAGATTATACTGGGAGAATTAGCTTACTGGGAGAATTAGCTTACTCAAAGGAAAATATATATAGTTCAAACAGAAGCAGCAAATAGTTTCTTAGGTTGTTTGATGATTAAATTAATGAAGAGGAGTGAATTCTATTCCCATAAAGAGTTAAATTTACTGCAAGCATTATTTGAAGAGTGATATTAATGTTGCTAAAAAATAAACCAGTGTCATGACTTCTATAACAGAGAAGTTAATGAGAAATCCAGGAGTCCTTACAGTTAGTTGCTTATCAATAGGTCTTCAAATGCCATAAATATTACAACTTATTCATAAAAGAAACTTAATAGACATTTTTCCAAATTTGGCAAAGTGACTCAAAAGTCTACAGACCATCAGCAACAAATGGTAGTGCTGTAAGGAAAAAACATAAAGCTATAGCTAAACTTGTACTACCTTTGTGTTCTCCCTTGAGAAAGTATATAATGATGCTATAGTGTTATAAAGACCAAACGAAACAATCCAGCAAAAATACATGCATGTGAAAACTCAAAAACCAATTAGAGAAATGGATCAGCTAATTAGTGAATAAGAAAATTTTTCTAGATCTGTGATATTGGCAGCATTTTCTGGCTTTAAAAAATATATGTTACAGTGTAGTATCTTTTTTTCAGGATAAATAAGTGTCCGCATAGGTACCCAAATTAGTATTCATGAAATTGTATTCCAGGATGTCCCCTGCTGTCTCTCAGACACTGACTAGCAGTGATTTTTCCTGGGAGACCCCTCTCAAGTTCCAGGGTCCCTGGCTTTTCCCTCCCTTCCACTCTGTCTTCCAGCAGACACAATGTTTGGGCTGCGGTCACCACTTTATGGATATGTTGGTCCTGGCTTGAATTAAGACTCTTGACATTTTAACTTGCTCTTCCCACATCTTTATAATGGCTGTGGGTGGGAACAGAGGTGGTGGCAGAATACCGATTCACTTTGCCCAGAAATCTTAGGCTATGTAGGTTATAAATTTCATGTATTGCTGTGTGTTGGTGGGGGCGGGGGGCGGTCACAGGAGACGCAGCTTTGGTGCTGCCCTGAGTAAAAGTCCCATGCGGCTGTGGTTTTGTATAGTGGATTCCAGCCGTGGCAGCAAAGTTCTGTGGCCTGGCTGGTAACCACCTTGCCTTCTGGGACAGCCCCTTGCGTGTGCGGCACAGCGCTCCATCCTGTCACTATAGCCAAGCGGCATCTGCAGTTCTTCTGGAAGCAGATTCGATGCATCGCAGACTTCTTTCCTTTGAAGCGTTCACCTAAAGAGTAACAATAAGTGGTACTCAAGGTAATCCCACAGAACGGAAAAAGGTATTTTTATGTGTCTATAAATTGGAAGTACACAGAACAAACTCAAGAAATGAATTATTTAGGGCCAGGGATTTAGCTCAGTGGTTCTGGCGCCTGCCTCTCAAGTGCAAGGTACCGAGTTCAATCCCCGGTACCAAAAAAAAAAAAAAAAAAAAAAAAAAAAAGAAATGAATTATTTAACAAAATCAAGAAAAGAACAAATTCAAGAAATGCCAGTTCTTTAACAGATGGTGCCAGGAAGTCTTTCCCCAGGTTTCATGATTTCTGATGCTTATATAATGTGGAGCCATTTTAAGTAAATGAATACAAAATTCAGAATATGGTTTAGAGCAGGAAATAAACTCAAATGTGGCTGTGTTAGCATTAGAGATATGTAGCTCATTAATATTTCTTTTGGTCCCTCAATCCTGCATGTGTATGTTTTATGACTCATTACTTTTTCTTCTCCCCTTTATTTCTTGAGCTTCCCTCCCTCCCTTCTCCTCTCCCTTTCTTTTCATTTTCTTTCCTTTCCTTTCCTCCCTCTTCCTTCCTTTCTTTCTTTTTCTTTCTTCTTCCTTCCTTCCTTCCTTCTTTCCCTCTTTCTCTCTCTTCCTTCCTTCCTTCTTTCCCTTTCTCTCTCTTTCTATCTTTCTTTCTTTTCCTTCCTTCCTTCCTTCCTTCTCTCTCTGTCTCTTTCTTTCTTTCTTTCTTTCTTTCTTTCTTTCTTTCTTTCTTTCTTTCTTTCTTTCTTTCATACCAGGGATCGAACTCAGGACCTTGCACTTGTCAGGCAGGTGCAATGCTGCTGGGCTACATCCCTGGCTCTTTCTTTGGTTTTCTTGAAACAAGGTCTTACTGTGTAGTCCAGGCTGGCCTAAGACCCATGACAGTCCTTCTGCCTCTGCCTCCCAAGTCCTGGGATTCCAGTAGTGAGTCACCATACCCAGCCTTGTCTGTGTCTTTATTAGTATGTTTAATTAATTGATTTTGTTTGATTGTTCATCAAATAGTTTCTAAAATTCACTCTAGGCTAGGCACAGTGTTGCATGTATTCACAGAACAGCTACTTATTTAGTAGTTGCTGTGTGTCAGTCAGATGTGTTTCATGGTGGTCTTATGGAGCCTTTTCCACAACCTGGAGAAGTCTCAGGCTGTCATCTCCAATTTGTAGAAGAAAATGAAGGGAACAAATGAGCTACGGGACCACGATTACACAGGGAGTAACTGACAGGGCTGGGATCTCAGTTTGAGAGGTTTTTCTACTTCCTAACCCCCTCAGATGCTAAAATGCAGAGCTGCCTACTCTGGATGCTCTGACAGTTTGCAGAGGCTAAGTCATACATGTAATATCTGGGTGCAGCCAGGTGCAGGTAGAGTCCTGAATCCAATGCAAATCAACAGAGAAACCTTGGAGGGTGGGGTGGGGGGACCTGTAAACAGCATAAAGGATAGCGTGTGTCTAGCATCCTACATACAACAATGAGCTTAATAAATACCTAGTGGAGAAATGAATGAAAAAGTGCACAATGTAAGACACACCTGATGTGAGGTCACAAGAAACTGAATGATTTAGATCAAGAAAGAATATGATGAAAAACGAAGTACTGGCTTCAACTATTTATACTGTGATCATTTCTCTAGAAATCTATACTTCCAGTCATCAGAAAACCAAAATGGGCTGAGGTGTAGCTCAGTGGCTGTTTCCAGGGTTTTGTATTATATTTCCTTTCTTATATCACGTGGCAGGCCACATTTCTCTCCTTCATCCATTCCACAGATCACAGGGAAACAAGAGCTAAGAATCTTTGAGCTGTAAGAGCCTAATAATGAAGATTTCAAATTAAATCTTTAACCAAAGTGTAAAAAATATACAGTAGGTAATCATTGTATACTTATTCAGTTTTTTAACAGAACACAAGAACTACTTCCTGTCCAACAATAACTTAATACCACCAAGAGTTCTGGAATAATGTCACATTTTAACATGTGACTACTAATGGCAAAGTCCTTAAACAGGGCTCCCCAAAAACCAAGGGGAACATCTTGGAAACATCCTTTTGAAGCTTCAATGATAACCAAGAATCTGCTAAATATCATCTCTAGGTTCAGTGATAGCCCCTCACTTAGACATCAGATTGTCATTTTGTTAATAACATTTTGTTAAGCATTTTCATTTCTAATGCTTAAAAAATCATTGTCATTCGCAGGCAGAGAGGACCGATATTCAGACTAAGGGAAGTCTAGACGAAATGTGGACTCAGAATTGAGAGAGGTTGGAACTGGGAGTTGGAAAGACTGAATTGCTTTGCCAGCTGCCAGATTTACCAGTCTTCATCCCTGTTCCTGTCGACTGACATCAGGTGGGGGACTTGCAGTAGGAGCTACGACTCGAACCAGGGGCACTGATTTTCCCTGATATGGAATTTGGAGAGGGGACTCCGGGGCCACTTGGCAGAAACTGGCGATCTCCATGGGGCTGTCATTTTTAAGGGCAAGGATGAACTGCTAAAATTCTTTACCTGGAAGCTAAGTATGCATATAAACATATGCATTTGTATTTGATTTATTTCTGACACCAATAAATGTATTAGAAATTTCTAATGAGTTAATGATGCTATACACTTAGGACTTATTTATTTCTTTATACTTTGTATCTTCTAGCACCATGATCAATTTATAGAATATATTTCATCAGACTCTCACAGAATGTGAGAATTGTTAATACTTGTTGCTCCATTAAATCAACAGCGATTCCATTGATACTAAGAAGCCATCATTTACATATAGGGAAAGGCACAGTTGTACCAGATATGTCCAACTTCACAGAAGGGTTGAAAGCAGAGACCCTCCTCTACATGGAAGAGGGAATGAGACTGTGAATAAGTGTGGAAGGAAATGCGCAGCCCACCCGTGCATCTGCAGGTTGACCTGACTCGTTCACACAGTGTGTCCAGCTAACGGAGACACCCACGCCTGTGACCAGACTGTCAAGATGGTCTAAGCATGGGCATTGTCCCCAGGCAAGTGTGCTAAGTACCCTCCCTCTCCACCTACAGCTCCATTGCTTCAAAATTTTGCAAAGGCTGTAGTCAAAAAAGACTTAAGCAACCCTTAACCTCGTGTCCTCTGGAATGAACAAAATGTGGCAGCTGCAGGGATCAGAAGGGAGGGATACTTTGAAGAGCTTTGTCAGTATGCTGTGAGTCCCGTGTCCCCTTCACTCAGAATTCTGAAGAGGGTTTCAAGGACACTGTTTGAAGAAGAGAAAACGCATTGCCTCTGTTGTAAGGGACACAGGGACAGGCGTGACTGAAGCAGATTCACTGACGAAAGTCTGATTGAAGGGACCACTGGGTTCTTAGTATCTGAGAGTCTCTAAAGACATCACAGTATCTCCTCTTATATCCCTCAGGTAGCAGGCATGGATCTGAATAAGCAACAGAAAGGAAGGATGACGCTGACAGGTGACTGTAGCTGTCAGGTTACTGCCACCCCAGTAGACAGGATTGAATCCTGCCAGTTCACCTGCCCCCATCCTACCCTTCATCGTGTGGAGATCTTAACGGTAGCGATTAGGATGAACTGGAAACTAAAGGATGCTCATGGTGCCCTAACTCATCAATGATGCAAACTTACAGACAGACTGCAAGTAAATCTCCATGGGGATGGTCAGCTAAGGCAATGTGCTCCCAAGTTCTGACTTTCACCATAGCTCATTTTTTGTTCATCTTTCTCCAGAAGCTTCTCGTTTCTTCAGTTTCTGAGCTGGTGGGTAAGATGAACCTTTCATCACACAACATCTGTCCACTCCACATGTTAGAAAGACAAAAAAGAGATTCTGAGGTAGGAGCTTACATCTGTCTCATCTAGACAAATGGGGTTTCTCTAGATTCTGCTGACAGGGTTCATCTGAATTTCTAGACTCAATGCCTTACTCCTGGGTTTGAATCTAATGCTTTATTTTGAATAAATATCTCTTTCTCTTTCTCTCTCTCTTTCTCTGGAAGAGTAAAAAATTAGGGTTTTAATTTGATGTCTATTTATGTTTCAGATAATCTATTAATCATCTATCCATGTGATACTAATTATCTTTTAGAGCTTTTTCATAACTTTATAAACTTGGTTATGGAAAATTTAGAAGAATAAAGTTTTGAAAAATTTAGTTCACTATAATAATACTGAAGTCCTATTATTGGATAATACTATCATTTCCCACATGTTATATAGTCATATGTTGTAAAGTGAGTCAGATTCATGATGAAAATTTCTATTAGGATCCCTTTCTTTCCTTAACATTAGCATATTTTCAGGTAGAGAGTTTAGAAACAATTTAGTATTTTGACCCATTTCAGCAACTTGAGGACAAGAATCAGTGAGACAGTGAAGGGAAGTGTATCATCTGACTGACACTTAGCTGACAGCAGGGAATGGGGAAGCCACTTCACGAAGGGGTGGACTGTGACAGCTCAAGGTGAAGAGAAGGACTAAGGGGCACATGTGGCCATTGTTGCACAGTGGGCAGGGAAGCCACAGATATGAAGAAAAGTGGCAGAAGTCAGACTGTGTAGGTTTTTGCCACGAAAAGCAGAGCCTCTGAAAGGTGAGATGCAGAGAAGTGGTTCGACTTAACTCTTACTTGGAGGAGTCACAGTCACTGTGCTGTGAACAAGTAGGAGGAACACTGGACTGTCACAGTCATCTAAGCAAGGGATCATACTAAAGTAGGGGAGACAATGATGAGAGAGTTTTGTCCTGATCCATGGAAGCAAGGACCTGGCATTAGCTGAATGGGAGCAAAAATTTCATTTGTTAAAGATTATTTTTGATATTCCTATTTGATAGCCAATAGAACTACTGAATATGCAGAGAGATATATGAAACTGGAGCCAGATAAAAATAACATGGACCAGAAATAGATTGCCAGCATGATTACATTGATTAATTATAAAATTTCAGAAAGCTGGACTTACATGTCTGAATATGTTTCCAAAACTGAAAAGATGTATGCACCAATGAGAATATTATTAGAACCCAGTCACTCACCTCATGCACCTCTCAAGTGAACTACCCTCCATAGAAATAACCACAATCCCAGCTTTTCACACCACAAATAAGACTTGTCTGTTTTACCAAATGCACTCATTTTGCCTGGCTCCTTTTCCTCAGCGTCACGTTTATTTTGGACAGCCGTGCCATTGTAGTCCACTCATTCTTCATAGTAAGAGTAAGGGTGTAACAATCAACTCTTCTGTTCTAGTTTTGATGGACATTTGGTGAGATCTGATTGTCTTTGTAGGTAGTATATTTCTACAAGTAATGAAAGTAAGGAGATCTTTTTCAAATGGGATTGGGAACAAGAGATGGAGCAAAGGAGGATGGAGTGGAAGAAAAAGGGAATGGAAAAAAATAATTGAAGAAAAGAAAATGCAAGTAGAGATTTTACAAATGGGAAGGGCACCAAGAGTTGGAAGAAGCAGGGAAGAGTAGGAGATGAAAAAAGAATGAAGATGTGTTATGTACATGTACCAACTCCCCACAATGAAAGTACTCATCATGTACTGCAAATGTGTACCAACAAAAAATAGAAATGACATGGTTTTCTAGATTATTGAATCTGATGGTATATAGGTGTTCAAAGTGCTCTTTTGTAATCCTTTTAATTTTTGTGGCTCTTCTTTCTGGCAGATTAAGCAAGTTTCCATCTGTTTCTAGCTTTCTAAACTTTGTCTCTAATTTTTGATTTTGCCCAGTCCTTTGTTTGGTATCTGTTGAGGTAATCATATTTTTGTTTTTAGTTTTTAATGTGAATTACACTGATTTATATTTTTAATATTAAAACATCATTTGAATAGACATCATTTAATCACAACATAGTTTAGTTTTATGCATTACTAGACTAGCTTTACTAAACTTTTATTTATCATTTTCATATGTATGTTAATGAGAGACATGCTCTGATCTTTTCCTTTCTCATAATGTCCTTCTCTATATTTAATGTCAAGGTTATACAAGCTTCAAAAAGCATATTGAATTTTCTCTGCTTTTATATTCTTGGGGAAGAATTTGGAGGAATTCAAATGTGAATTTTAAGAATTCATGACAGAACCTTCCCAAATGGGAATTGTCATTGTGCAGAGGTTTTAAATGACACAAAATCTTTTACAGGTACAGAATTGTCAAGATTTCCCATTTTTATATCAGATTTTGATGTGATATAAGGTATAAATTATTCATTTTGAAATTTCAGTGATATTGGGAACTTATTTGTAATATGGGAATAATTAACCAATATTATCCATAGTCACAAACATCATTTGGTGAGATTCAACATTCGTGTTTGGTTTAAAAAATTATAGAAAAACAGGTATAAGACAGTTTATATTGACTTAAAAATGTAAACCTTGCAAAAATGCCTGCTGTATATACTGTAACTAATGTATGTACTTGGAAATATTAAAGACCATATGCAATGTTATCTTATTATGTTTGTTCAATATTCTACTAAATCTTAAAGCATAAAATTAAGCATTAATAAGAAATAAATTCACAAGGATTTAAAAGGTAGAAAAATGTTATTTCTGTTTATGACCTTTAGTTTTTGTCTGATGACACACATCCAAAAGAATGTAAAAATCATTAGGATTAATAGTTGAGCTTAGGAGATTTGCTAAAAAATTATTGCTTAAATTTCTCAAAATTTATATTTCTGTACATACATAGCAAACAGCAAATAGATCATTTAAATATATTATTTATAACAGAGACAAAATGTTAATAATTAAGAAATAAATCTATGAAAGAGCACACAACTGCTTGGAAAAACTTTAAATTTAAAAAATTTTTTGAATAAAAGTAGAAATATAACATGCTCATTGGGGAAAATATCGAGAAACATTGTCAATGTAGCTGGTATAAAATTAATTTATATCAGCAATTCTTAATCTTTTAATTTGTATGAACTTTTAAAGTCTTCAAGATTATTGAAGATCTCAGGAGCTTTTTTTGTTCATTGCATCCCTTAATATTTATCCTATTAAAATACCCATAAAGACCAATGAAACAAAATACAGAACCCAGAAATAAACTACACACTTCCAGCTAAATGACTGTTGACAAAGGTGTCGAGAACACACAGCTGGGCAGGATATTCTTTCCAATAAATGGAGCTGCAGACACTAGATGTCCACATGTAGACAAGTGAAATAGACCCCTATCTCACCACATATAAAAGTCAACCCAAAGTGGTTTAAAGACATTAGTGTAAAACTCAAAGTGTACTACTCCTGTGAGAAAACAGGGAAACATTCTGACCTTGGTCTGACCAAGGACTTTTTGGGGGGACAAAAACATAAAAGCACAGGAAACAAAAGGAAAAACATAGATAAACAGGATTACATCAAATTTCAAGCTTTCTGTACAGCAAAAGAAATAATGGAAAAAAGAGACAACATAGAGCATGGGAGAAAATATTTGCAAACTGTTTGTCTCATAGGAAATTAGTATCTCGAATATATAAAGAACCCCAAATATTCAGCAGCAAAATTCCAAATAATTCAGTGAAAAATGAGCAAATTATCTGAAAAGACATTTATAGAAAGAAGCTACACAAATGGCCAACAAGTATGTGAACAAAATGGCACTAATCTTCAGGGAAATGCAAATTGAAACTGAGATATATTTCAACTCAGAATGACTACATAAAAAAAGGCAAAAATGATAAATCCTATCAAGGATGTGGAGAAAGAGGAACTCATACATTGTTGATATATGTAGATTAATATATCCAACATGGAAAATCATTATGGAGTTTCCTCAAAAAATTGAAAACAGATTGACTGTATAACTCAGTAATCTCACTAGTGGATATATATCAAAATAATATAAAATCAGCATATCAAAGAGATAGCTGCATTTTAATGTTTATCACAGCACTGTTCACAATTACTAAGATATTGAATCAACAGGTATGCCCAGTAATGGATGAATGAATAAAGAAAATAGTATGCACAATAATATAGTATTGAGCCACACAAATGATGAAATCTTATCAATTGTAGCAGCATCCGTGAGCCAACAGATCATAATGTTTCCTGAAATAACCCAGGCACAGAGAGGTTAATATTTATGATTTGCCTTAGGTGAAATCTAAAAAAGCTTAGGTTATAGAAGTAGGAAGCAGAGAAGTGATTGTCAGAAGTTGGAGAGTATAGGGGAGAGGAGAGGAGGGAGAAATACTGGTGAACAGATCCAAAGCCACATCTAAATAGCACAAATAAACAACAGGGCCCCACTAAACAATAGGGTGATGATAATAAAAATATTGTGTAATTCAGAATAGCTGGGGGAATATTTTGAATGTTCTATTCACAAAGAATTGATAATGTAAACAATAAATAGACAATATAAATATTCTGACTTGGTTCATACACCATAAATAAGTGCACCCAAACCTCATAGTGGGCTCTGAAATGACGGGTCATTATTGTCTATCTAAAACAAAGAATTCAAAGTTGAATTTTTAGTTTATTGTAAATGACAAGAATTGTCCTGTTCTCAATCTGCAATGACTTTTTGTTTTTGTTGAAATATATAAAGAGAGTTATGCATTTCATAGCCATGAGTTGGTAAAGGGAGAACTTGGAATACCTTCTACACATGTTTTAGGACACTTACACTTCTTTGATCCTACTTTGGAACTGCTGATGTACACATTAAGTTTAATTCCCAAGTCCCAAGCAGTGTTGTTTGCTTGCATGTACATGGAGGTGGAGAGGTTATGTATTTTCATTTATTTATTTATTTATTTATTTAACCAGAACACAAAAGTTTGATCACTAGAACTATAAAAACGTATACTCACATGATACTGTGGGGATACCTATACAAGTTATTTTAGGGAGTAAGCTCAGTACTCCACTCTTACACCCTCTGAAAAGAAGCAACAAAAGAATTTCAATTTTACCCTTTCCAATATCTAGACCCCTTCCTCCTGCCATATACAAAAAGCCTGCATGGCGGTGGTATTCTGCCAGACGACAAGCATGCACCAACAGACGTGTCCGTTGGTCACACTATTGACAAGAGGACAGGCAGGTATTAAGGAATTTTCCCAATAGTGGTTATTACAGTCAGCACCACAGACTTCTGTGAATTAGGCTTTGAACAAAAGTGTAACATGTGGACTTGATAGTCAAAGAGAATTGTGTTTGAAGTTCATCCAAAGCAAAGGAAAAATGAATTGGGACTGGAAACTAGGCTATTGACAGGTTGATATCCCAATGTTGGAAACATAAACTAACTCTCCATTTTCAGGTAAACAGTTTCATCTACAGAGAAAAGAACATTTTTCTACTCCCAAGAGCAATGAGTTTATTTTCCCCACCCTTTGGCAGGATATGTGTATAACTTCTTCCTTAAGTATCTTGGTCTAAATGCCCTGCATGGCACAGGGAAGATTCTTCCTTTCCACTCATCTGTCCAATGTAGCCAATGTGGTCAAAGACAGAGCTGCTCAAACCGGCACTCCCTCTACCACAGCAGCAATGACCACGTGGTCTTCCACAAAGCTTTCCCCATCGCGCCTGGTATTAATTCTGCGCTTGTCTTTCTGACTCTCAAACAGCTCCTGAACTGAAGTTTGTTTAAAGAGAAGCACTGTTCCCTTCCCTGAGCAGTACTCTAAATCCACTTGATACCACAGTGTGCACAGATATAAAAAGAATTATTTTTTAAGTGTCAAATTCAGGTTAGCTGACCATATTTATGAGCATCAAAATGTATTAGATTATAACCTCAAATTCCACTTGATATACTACTTGGACAAAAATGCTACTTTAATCAGTCCCAAGAATAAGCATGGAATTGGAGAGTTGAACTGGGCAAACCAGTTAGTGTGAGAAAATAAACCACTGGGCCGGGGATGGAGCTCAGTGGGGCCGCGCCCCTGCCTTGCAAGTGCAAGGTCCTGAGTTCGATCCCCTGTACTGGAAAAAAAATCATTATCAACCATTCCTTCAAAAGAACTCAACTATGATTCCTCAAGATCCAAAGATTTCCACTCATTTCCTTGCTAATGGAAAAAACACCTGTGAATTTGTCTTTATGGAATAACATGGAGTGGAGCTAGGAAAGGGGACATGCTTTACAAAGCAGGACAAATCTGCCAATACTGAGATCAAAATTTACCCTCGAGCCCATTTCTCTGATTGCCATCTGAGGCGAGGGTGACTGAAGCTGCAACAAGTCACCACCGAGTACCAGGGAAGCTACACATTCTAGCTGGGGTAGAGGAGGCTGGAAAAAAGAACTTCAGGCTTTAGAACGCAGTATTGATCCACATAGCTGCTGAAATCTATGCTATAGTGGAAACCCAGCATGGCTTGGACTTCGGGTAACATGAACAAACACCTTCACAGTTAATGTCCCATTTTCTGAGCACTGCAGAAGAAATTAAGAAGGAGCATTAGAAAGAAAGAGCGAGGTTTGCCAAGAGAGGTGACAAGGGCCAGTCACTGTCAGCTTGGTTCTAATGCATCCATCCTGATGTCATTGTTAAGCCTGACTATTGAGCACCCTACCTGCCCTTCTCCTTGCACACATGATTTGAGGGGAACATCAATAAAGGGGAGCAAATGAAGGTCGTTCAAAGCCCGTGTCATCTGGGCATGCAGGCCTTCTGTCCCGCCTACTAGAAATAGAGACTACATTTTTCAGACCAATGAATTCATTTAAAAAGTGTTCTCAAAGAAGAGGCCAAATCAAATCACACAAATAAACTAGAACTCATGAGTACTGTAAAGTGTGTGTGTGTGTGTGTGTGTCAGAGGAGTGAGTGCAGACTGGTGTATTAAGAGATTGTTATGAGCACATGAAATGAGGCTAAAGTTGATGAGGAGACATTCAACTGTATAAAACATAACCTAGGAAAAGCCCATGGGTCATTAGGAATGTGAGATTTAAGATTATAATCCCTTAAGAAATAGAAGGGCAGGGTGGGGATGCTGACAGGTCATTTACTCTACGGACACAAACTTTTTGTTAAAAAAGAAACCTGAGCAAAGTCCCTAAACAAACAGATTAGCCTGTAACACCCCCAGCACAGAATTCACAGCCATTCAGAGAGCCATAGTTCCCATCCACGTGGGCAGGAGTTTTCCAGAGTTCTTTCTGTTATTATTTCTAATTTTATCCTGGTGTGGTAAAAAAAGATACTTGGTGTGGTGGCAGTATTTAAGGTTTGGTTTTTGTAGGATACTAGTCTATCCAAGAGAATGATTAATGGGCATTTAAGAATATGTTGGGCTGTTTATATATATATATATATATATATATATATCTTCATAATATATATAATTATATTACAATATATCTAACTTTATATATATATATATCATTACTTTATTGATGTTCTGCCCAGTTGTACCCATTATTGAAAGTAGGTCAATATGGGCTGTGCTTATTTTTATAGAACTGTCTATTTCTCCTTTTAATTCTTTTTTTTTGTTTAATAGAAACGAGCTGTGGTGTTCACCATGTGTTATGTTTATAGATGTGGTATTTTTGATGGATGGAGGCTTTAATTATCATGAATGTTCTGTCTTAAAGTGTGTTGTGTGGGCTAGGAGAACAGTTCCTCTCCTCATGTCCAGTGGTCTCCTTTCATGGACCTCTCTACCCTGTCACTGCCTGCCGATTTATATCACTGGATGGAATATGAGTATTTTGTAGACACCCTATGGTTGCAACATTATTTTCATCCCTTCAGAAGATTTTCACCTTTTAATTAAGATGTTACTCCAATTTTATTCAAGGCAATTACTGATAAGGTAATACTTCTAACATTGTGTATTTACTTTCTGTGTCATATCATTTATGACCATTAGTTCTTCCACTACTACATTCTTTTGTCATTATTTTTTCTAGTGTGCCATTTTGGTTACTTCTTCATTTTTTATATTTTAAATTTAAATTTTATTTTCTTAATGGTTAGCTTTGAAATTAAAATTACCACCTTAAATTTGTACAAATCTAGTTTGCATTAATGCCAACTTCATTTTTCTTTCAGCTCCTTGGACTAGATAATCTCAATTGACCTATCTTTAAATTTATCTATTCTTTCTTCTGCTTGGTTAAATCTGCAGTTCTACCCTTGCAGTTAAATTTTCATTTGTGTTGTGTATTTTAATTCCAGAATTTGATTTCTTTAAAATTTCTATTTATTGATATTTTCTTTTTAATTATTAATCTCTTAGTTTCCTTTAGCCCTCTTTCCACTTTTTAAATCTTAGACCATATGCAAGCCTATTGATTTAAGAGCTTTGTTTGGTGAATCCTATGTCTGTGTTTTTGTGGGGAACTGTTTCTATTAGTAATTTATTTTATTTTATTTATTTTATTTTATTCTGAGGGGACTGTACATTCTTGTTTATTGCCCACCTCAAAATATTCTTTTGAAATCTGGACATTTAAAATGTTATGCCTTGATAATTGTTCACATTGGATTACCGTGGATTCCCCCCTCATTCTATTGAAGTATAATTAACAAAAATTATATACAAGTAGGGTATAAAATGTGATATTTAAAAATATGTACACATCTGGCTATTTTGTGGTAAGAACACTTGTGATCTCTTAGCAAATTTTAATTATATAAAACATTATATACAACACTTATGATACATTATTACATTTATCTGTCAGTATACTAGGTCTCTAATACTCATTCATCTTATATCTGAAGCTTCTATACTTTCATAAATCTCCCCACTTTCCCTCTATACATCAACTCCTGTTATATTAAATCTTTAAAAATGGATACTATTTTCCTATATAGCTTATAGTATTTATCTTGAGTGCTTTTAAATATGATTTGTCAGAAAGCCAATCACATATTCTTAAAAAAGTCATTATCAGTAAGGGACTTAGATAACTACTTTTTTCTGTATTAACATTCAGATTGGTGCATTCTGAATAATTGACCCCATGGTAGTATTATTTAGTTTTTATACCATTTATATCTTTATAAGGGGTTTACATATCTTTAACGCTGATCCTATTCCAAACCTTAATTTCCGTTGCAAAAATTATCTTGCTCTTAAGAATGGATTTACTCTTTCATAAATTTTTGGATGCAGTAATTATATTTTTCAGCTGAAAGTACATGCTTATAGTCGCACGGAAGACATCGAATCAGCCTGCTGCAGACAGGAAGGTCTGCCCATGCCCTACCGAGGTACCCAGCCTTGCGGAATATGCCAAATCAGCCCACTGCAGACAGGCAGGTCTGTGCACACCCTACAGAGGTCCTGAGTTGCACGGAAGACGCCGAATCACCCCGATGCAGACAGGCAGCCACCTGGTTCCACACTACAAGGATGCAGAGGACACCAGATCACCAGACCAAGGTACTGAGTCCCACTGCTCCTGGCCCAGAGGTAGGGGCTTCTGAGCTGCCGTCCCACTGCTCCTGGTCCAGAGGAAGGGGCTTCCCAGTCACCATCCCTCCCGCTGCTCTCAGCCCACAGGAAAAGACTTTTGGGTCACCATCCCTACTGCTGCTCCTGGCCCCTGTCCCACCACTCCCAGCTCAGAGGAGGTAATCCGTGCAGGCACTAACAGCCCCCCCGCCCCAGTTGAAATGAGAAAACATGTAAATAAGTCTCAAAACCAGACTTTCAGATCACCTACAGCAACCCCAAAGGGAAATGAGATGGAACACTCTGATACTCAACCACCTGGACCCACTGAACTGGCAACAAAAGGGGATCTGGAAAAACTGAAATCAGAAATAATTTTTCAGATAACAGGAGAAATTGTGCCCCTAGTGCAAGACATGATTAATAAATCTAGAGAGGAACAGAGGAACATGATGGAATCCCAACATAGGAAACAAGTGAAAGCCATAAAACAGATGCAAATAGATTTCCAGGACATGAAAAACTCCATTGAAAGTCTACACAGCAGAATGAGCCAATGTGAGGGCAGAATTTCAGATATAGAAGATAAGATTTCAATTAGTGACCAGGAAAAAAAAAATTGCTTCAAAATTATAAAGGAACATGAGAAATCAATCCAGCAGCTGCTAGATGATGCAAAGAAGAATAATATAAGACTGATCAGAGTCAATGAAGTAACAGGAGAGAGTGCAGATGACATAAAAGATCTCTTCACAGAAATAATGGCAGAAAACTTCCCAAGCAGGGGAAAAGAGCTTGACATACAGATAAGTGAGGCATATAGGACTCCAAATAGCCTTGATCAAAAAAAATCTACACATAGGCATATAACTGTTAAGATTCCAGAAACTCAACAGAAGAACAAAGTTCTACATGCAGTCAGAGTAAAGAAACAAATCACATACAAAGGAAAGCCCATCGGAATCACAGGAAACTTCTCAACACAAACCATCAAGGCAAGAAAAGCTTGGAGTGACATATTCCAAGCCCTAAAGGAAAACAGCCTCCAACCCAGATTGATGTACCCTGCAAAACTATCTTTCAAAATTGATGGAGAAGTAAGATACTTTCATGACAAAGAGCACCTTAGGAACTTCGTGAATACCAAACCAGTACTCCAAAGAATTTTACACAATATCCTAGGAACAGACATTGAGGATCACAATCCCAGGAAGCAAAGCAGAATGAACCCATCTGGCATGACAAGAAATTAAAGGTAAAGGGGGACAACCCAACAAAAAGAAAAAGTCATGGCAATGACAAGTCAATACATTTCAGTTATAACCATTAATGTTAATGGTCTCAATTCACCAATCAAAAGAAATAGACTGGCAGAATGGGTCAAGAAGCAAAATCCAACAATATGCTGCACATAAGAAACACACTTAATTCAAAAGGAAACTCATAGACTGAAAGTTAAAGGGTGGAAAACAATACTGCATGTGACAGGAACCCGAAAAAAAGCAGGAGTAACTATCCTCTTTGCAGATCAAGTAGATTTCAAACCAACACTGATTAAGAGAGATGAAGAAGGACACTACATCCTTGTAAAGGGAAGAATCCAAGAGGAAGAGATGACAATCATAAATATCTATGCACCAAACACTAGTGCACCCAGCTATAGAAAACAAATGCTAACAGACATGAAAAGTCATATATGCACTAATATAATTGTAGTGGGGGACCTCAACACCCCAGTGTCACAAACAGATAGATCAACTAGACAAAAAATAAGTAATGAAATACTAGAACTCAATTGAACTCTTGAACAAATGAACTTAACAGATGTTTACAGAGTCTTCCACCCCACAAAATCAGAATACACACTCTTCTCAGCTGCACATGAGTCGTTCTCCAAAATAGACCACATACTCACACATAGAACATGTTTAAGTAAGTGCAAAGGAAATGAAGTTATCCCCTGTATATTATCAGACCATAGTGCGATGAAATTGGAGACCCGTCGCAAAAGAAACTCAAAAAATTTCATAAACATGTGGAAAATGAACAACACACTTCTGAATAACCAATGGGTCACAGAGAAAATTAAACAAGAAATCAGATAGTTCCTTCAATTAAATGACAATGACAGTACAACATATCAGAATCTATGGGACACAATGAAAGCAGTCTTATGAGGGAAATTCATAGCAGTGAATACTCATATTAGGAAAACAGCACTAGCCCAATTAAACAACCTGATGCTGAACCTCAAGCTTCTAGAAAAAGAAGAGCAGGACAACCCCAAAGCTCATACAAGGGACGAAATTATAAAGATCAGAGGAGAAATCAATGCAATGGAGACTAAGAGAATGATACAAAAAAATCAATGAAGCCAAGAGTTGGTTCTTTGAAAGAATCAACAAAATTGACAAACCTTTAGCCAACCTTGTCAGAAAAAGGAAAGAAAAGGCCCAAATTCATGCAAGTAGGAATGAAAAGGGTGACATGACAACAGGCCCAACAGAAATTCAGAGGATCATCAATACCTACTTCCAGAACCTATATGCCAATAAGATGGACAACACAGAAGAAATGGACAGATTCCTAGATACATATAAATTACCAAAGTTGAATGAAGAAGACCTAAAAACTCTGAACAACCCAATATCAACCAATGAAATTGAAAATGTAATTAAAAACTTATCAACTAAGAAAAGCCCGGGCCCTGATGGCTTCACTGCTGAATTCTACAAGACATTTAGAGAGGAACTACTGCCACTACTGTTTAAACTCTTCAATGAAATTGAAAGGGAAGCAATACTCCCAAATTCATTCCTGGAAGCAAGCATCACCTTGATCCCCAATGCAGAGAAAGACCCAACTGAAAAAGAGAACTATAGGCCAATCTCACTAATGAACATAGATGCAAAAATCCTTAATAAGATACTGGCAAACAGAATGCAGAAGATCATCAAGAAGATCACACACCCTAATCAAGTGGGATTCCTCCCAGGGATGCAGGGATGGTTCAATATATGCAAATCAATCAATGTAATACACTATATCAATAGAGCCAAGTACAAAATCCATATGATTATCTCCATAGACACAGAAAAAGCATTTGACAAAATCCAACATGCATTTATGATAAAAACCCTACAAAAAAATTGGAATAGATGGTCTCTACCTCAAACTGATAGAAGCCATCTATGAAAAACCAACAGCCAATATCATACTAAATGGTCAAAAACTGAAATCCTTCACACTAAAATCAGGAACAAGACAAGGATGTCCACTATCACCACTCTTGTTCAATATAGGTCTGGAAACATTAGCCACGGCAATTAGACAAGAGAAATAAAAGGAATAAAAATAGGTAATGAAGAAATCAAATTGTCATTATTTGCAGATGACATGATACTCTATATAGAAGACCTCAAGAACTCCACCAAAAGTCTTCTAGACTTAATAACCAAATTCAGTCAAGTAGCTGATTATAAGGTCAACACACAAAAATCAATAGCTTTCCTCTACACCAATGACAGATGCACTGAGAAAAATAGGGCAAATAATTCCCTTCACAATAGCATCCAAAAAACTGAAATACCTAGGAATCATCCTAAGAAAAGAAATCAAAGACTCTTCTCTGAAAACTATGGCACTCTGAAAAGGGAGATTGAAGATGATATCAGAAAATGGACAGACATCCCCTGCTCCTGGGTAGGAAGGATTAATATAGTGAAAATGGCCATACTTCCAAAACTGCTATATAGATTTAATGCAATTCCATTTGAGATCCCAGCAGCATACTTCATAGACCTCGAGAAAACAATCCAAAAATTCATTTGGAGCAAGAAGAGACCCAGAATAGCAAAAGCAATTCTAGGTAACAGAGACATGGCAGGGGGTATCACTATCCCTAACCTGCAACTATACTACAAAGCTACTTGATAAAAACAGCATGGTACTTGCAAAGAAACAGACTTGAGGACCAGTGGAACAGATTAGAAGATGCAGAAACAATGCCAGACACATTCAGCCATCTCATCTTTGACAAAGGAGACAAACATCCTCACTGGAGGAAAGATAGCCTCTTTAATAAATGGTGCTGGAAAAATTGGGCTTCAACTTGCCAAAGATTAAAACTAGACCTATATCTCTTGTCATGCACTAAACTAAAATGAAAATGGATTAAAGATCTAAATATTAAAATAGAAACTCTGAACCAGTTGGAACAGAGGTTAGGTAGAACCCTTGAAGACATTGGTGTAGGAAAAGATTTTATGAACAAAACCTCAGTTGCCCATGAACTAGCACAAACAATCAACAAGTGGGATCTCTTCTTATTAAAAGGCTTCTGCACAGCAAGAGAAACCACCAGCAGTGTGAAAAGACAACCCACAATGTGGGAAAAAATCTTCACCTACTCTTCCTCAGACAAAGGTCTACTATCTCGAATCTATAAAGAACTTAAGAAGATCAGATCTCCCAAATTTAAAGACCCATTCCAAAAATGGGCATCTGAAATGAACAGACATTTCTCAGACAAAGAAGTAGAAATAGCAAATAAATACATGAAAATATGTTCAACATCACTGGTCATTCAAGAGATGCAAATGAAAACAATGCTGAGATTCCACTTCACTCCAGAAAGAATGGCAGCTATCATGGGAAATCAACCAATAACAATGCTGGCGGGGCTGTGGGGAAAGACGAACCCTGCTCCACTGCTGGTGGGAGTGTAGACTGGTGCAAGCACTGTGGAAATCAGTATGGAGATACCTCAAAGAACAAGGACTGGAAGTCCCATTTAACCCCACTATTCCACTGCTGGGGATCTTCCCCAAAGAATTAAAAGAATCATACCACAGTGATATATGTGCACCCATGTTCATAGCAGCACAGTTTGTAATAGCTAAAACTTGGAAACAGCCCAAATGCCCATCAACTGTAGACTGGATAAAGAAAATGTGTTTTTTTATAATATGGAGTAATACTCAGCCATAAAAAATGGGAAATTAGAGACATTTATAGCTAAGTGAATGCACATTGAGGCGATACTCTTAAGTGAAATAAATAGGACACACATGAATAAATTCCAAATAGTTTCTCTGGTTTGAGAAACTGAAAGTGTAAATAAGGACTAAATGTGTAATAGGTAATGTGAGATAGGAAGAAAAGGGGCAAAGGGGAAGGAAGTGGGAGGGATAGAGGAAAGGATAGAAAGGAATGGGATTAATATGAGAAAATGGAAAAATAGGAACAAAATCTTTGTAAATAGGGAGGACTGGAGGGGTTGAAGGGAGGGCTTGGCAAGGGTGAAAAATAAGAACCAAGAGAGACTATGTAAATGTGCAAATTTCCAATGATGAATGTCATTATATTGTATACCTAAAATGTACCAATGATTAGAATGAATAATCGAAAATGTAAAAGAGAAAGAAAAGGTTCAAAGGGGTAGGGGTAGTGGGAGGGGAAGGGAAAAGGAAAGAAGGGAAAGGAAAAATGATGAGAAATGGAAATAAAGTCTTTATAAATAGGGATGGGTGGAGGGGGTGAAGGGAGGGCTAGGAATGGGGAAAAAATAAGAACCAAGATGCATTATGTAAAGGTACAATTCCCCATGAGAAATGTAATTGTGTTGTATACCTACAATGTACCAATAAAAGATTTTAATTAAAATAAAGAGAGATGTGTGCTTCAAGTACAAATTTACTCTTTTGGAAATAAAAATGCATCTCCAAACTTAATACCTTTTTTTTCACTTGAAGATTGGAAAATGAAATTTTGTTTAATCATAAGCAAACTGCATTAGGATTCTTGATTGCAAGAATGTTAAAAATGTTAAAAATTATTCTGAAAGTAATTTTAAAAATAAGAAACTTTGAGCTAGCAGTGAAGCTTAGTGATGGAGGAGTTACCTAGCAGGAGGCCCTGGGACTGATTCACGAGGGATGAGTGTTAAATTCCAGATTCTAAGGGACATTTTATCATGAACTGTGGGGAAAGGCAGTGAAGGATCTGAGAAAACATTTATCTATGACTCTTTCCCAAAATATTTTGTTTGTTTCTACTTAGATCAGTGTATACTTTTACTATGTTAAGATCTGCTGAATGCTTATGTCTAGAGAGATATTTTTAAAATATCACGTTTAATTTACAGTTTATTTTTCCACTGAAAAATATCACTTTCAATATTAACTTGCTTCCGAGTATTGAATCAAATCATGTCAGATATTTGATCCAATCAATTTTATTAATAAGGTACTTTCTGTATCAAAATTACGGAGGGTATGAGAATATTTCCAGAAAAGGTGCTCACTGCTGAGAGTTCCTGGCCTTTCCTTCATAATTTATGGCACTGTAATAGTCAGTTGTAACACTGCTTATATTATCCTTACTTATAGATAATGTATATGACAGAGGTGAACAGCTACTTTTAGGCTTCTGTGATTGTTTTGCTCAGCTATTTCCTTAAACATATGTATGTAGATTAATTGGAATATATATCCAAAGATTCAGTCAATTAAAAGTTAATAAAATAAAATAAGATGAAATGATATCCTAAATAAAATTTTATATAAACTGAAAAAAAAGAAAGTACATACTTGTCATAGCGATAGAAATGAAAATAATTCACAGAGAAGCATATATTTATAATAGAAAGAGAACGATTCAATTTTGTCTAGAAATTAAATACCCTTTCAAATGCCTTTTAATAGGCAAATCAAGAAAACCGAGGGAATGTCATATGTTTCATACATTCCTAGAAATCATGGAAATGAGAAACCAGAAGGCTGGCAATCTGGACATTTGCCTGTGAGACTATAATTTTATTACTCAATTTGATCTAGCTATGTGAGTTATTTGAGGTCTAGCGTTCTCAAATACAATACAAATGTAAGCAACCATAATTTCATCCAAGAATTGTTAAATGAAATTTGTGTGAAACTGTTAGACTAAAAAATGTTGTATAAATAATAAGCAATCCTGTGGCCTCCACAAATTAATTGAAAATATTGCCTTACGGTGCTTACTTGGGAAAAGCTTAATGGGCAATGTTATAAAGCTTTCCAAGTGTACAGGATACAATGATATCTTCCATCTCCACTACAATTTCCACTGCATGGTTAAATCTCCTATGTGTGATAAGGTTTGAGCAGACTTTTGCAAGAGGGAAAATTCTAGAGAGAAAGTGGTTTCCCGCTGAGCCACCAAATACGCTGATGATCTTTTGCTGTTGTGTTACCCTTGTAATGGCAACATCTGTCATATTTATGAATTAATTAAAACTTTCAAAACAGGTAAAGAGGAAATGCATAACTATTGTAAGGAATATGAAATATTGAAAATGTATTTGATTACTGGGCTTTTACTTCATTATACAAGTATTCTTAGTGAGGGTTACACTTTCCTTTTCTTTTAGAAAAATAAACCACAAACCTGATCATGACACATAGATAATCTGGATGATGAAGGACCCCAATACACATTTTTAACCAGATTTAAAAGCTATTTTAATAAATTCAAGCTTTGAAATATTACTTTGCATAGAAACAATTTCATCAATGGCATTCAAACTACTGAATTATTTATTTGAAAATGAATTGTAGAAGATACCCAATATAACTTAAACATTCAGTTTAATATTTTAAAATACTTTTTGTTTGGAAGCCAAGTTTCTCAAAGTAAATTTGTCCATCCCTTTTACGTATTTCTTAATAACTAGATGTAAATGAGAACGGAATGAGGTCATCTATTCACCTCTGATTCAAATGAAAGGAACTTCGACTCTTATTCTTGACCTTTCTTGCAGCACTTAGAAAATTTTAATTCAAGCTTTGTGTAAACACCGAGAGAGGCTGGACAAGAACCTTGTGGAGCTGAGTCCTAGCTTCCCTTGGACTGCAACATCAGAGACAGTACTTCCTAACAACCAGCAAAAAGTCCCAGTTCCTCTTTGTGTACGGACGGTAACTGCAGATTTCCTCAGGCCGGCGTGACCTATGTATCAGGCACCCTGCAAGAGGTAGGGTGAATCATTTCAGCAATTCCAGCTTCACAGGACCCCATCAGGGCCAAATTGCTTTCCCCACAAACCAGAAGAGCATTTGAGAGCCATGCGGAAAGTAGGTTGGAATCATGTCTGTAACATGCCACTTAATGTTACTGAGCTAATCACTATGTTTTTTTGCAAACGATATCTGTCTAATGATACAAAATTGTACATGCTTTGTAATTCACTTCCTTTAGTTATTTTGTTTTGGGTCACCCCCGCCCCCCAAGTAAAAGTAGAGATAATGAACCCCTGGTGTGAGGCACACACATGTGCAGGTACACACACTCAAGCTCACATACATGCTTTTATGTACACATATATTTAAGAAAAATTTTAGCCTAGAAATAGTTTGAATTTCACTTATTATTTAGTCTACACTGAATTATAACATTTGTATAGCACTTACTGCAATTAAAACTTCCACCTCAGTGAAAACAAAGATTGTTATGACTGCAGATACTGTGTTGAGCTGACTGCTGGGAGACTGGTGCTGGGCCTGGGAAGTTGTGTATTATTCTCTGCTTCCTCATTGCAATGCAGAAAGCTGGAGACATTTTATGTATCAGAAAAGGCCCCAAACTCATACATAGTCATTTATTAATTAATAGAGAATCAAATGTGCATTTTGTCAGATTCTGTGGCTTATTAACTATTCATCATATTGCACTATGCTTTTAAATATTCCTCATTATGTTTTAAAATGTTATTCTTTTAATCACCACATTAGCTGTTTATCCTGCTTCTTTTACATATTAGTAAACCAAGTTCCAGAGCATCACATGTAACACTGAAGGCATCATGAAGAAAATATCACAAGAGTGGCCTGAACATTTGTCTTTTGATTGTAGATGTTTGGTTCTTTGTACTATGTATGAAAAGCATTTAAAAATGTATGTACTAAGATATAGATTTAAGTGATGAGAAAACTAAACAAAAACAAATGAACAAACACAAAACAGCTTATTAATAGGAAAGGTAACAGTGTAATTAATGGGCCCTCAAGATCATTGCCTCTCTGCCTCCTGTCTAGCAGAGAATGAAGCTCAGCAAGTTCATTTGAAACAGGAGTACACATATTTTCTTCCATGTGGTTTTCATTAAAAAGCAGCCTTTAGATATAGTCAATTTCTTTTCCATGAATAAATTTTAATAATAAAGTTTAAAAAGGAATAAACCTTTAATAAAGTTTAAAAGAAATCTTTCCAGGTAAAAATCCTACAGGCTATGTGCAAAGGTGTGAAAATAAAGCTGGCTTATTCAACACCACTGAACTGCACCAAAAATGTGCATTCTGAGGTTGGAGGGGAAAACTGTGCTCAGCTCATGTAATTATGTTTTACAAGAAGTTTCCCTGCTTAGCATTTCCAGGTAGTGCAGTCCTTCTTTGTTCATATATAATCCAAATACAATGCACATAATTTGCATCTTTAGGAAGCACATTTTAAAAAATACATAGTTTTTAAAAACTTAATAAGATACTTTAAACAAAACACTATGGAGAGAAAAATGATGTTACTCTCAATTCCAAATGTAAGCATCAATTCATCATAAAGGCTAATGTTTTAAAATTTGTCCCAGTGTACCAAAGTTTCTTGATTGTTTTTGAGAAGTATGAGGCTTTGTGAACTGAGAGGAAGCGACTGTCTGTTGATAGGTTGTTAAGGAGTAGCTGATGCTTCAGCCTTCTACATTTTAACCTGGTGCTCTGTTATACACAGTGCTTATCTTGGACCAGGAAACTCGCTGGAAAAATTTTTATTGTTATCAACACATTGAATTTCTTGACAATCAAAAATAGGAATTAGGTGACTGTTTTATGTTAAATGGCTGTTTTATGTTAAAAGCCCTGAATAATGATCTATAATAAGCACCTAGAATTAGATGCTAGAATAAGGGATTTAGACAGCACACAAAGGTGAAAAAAACAGTGCTCTCTTTCTGAGGAGCTGGCCTTAATATGTAGTTTAACATATTAAAGAAAGACAGCTTCTGTCTAAGAGAAACAGAAGGCACCCCGGAAAGTGGCTTGCCCCCCTCTTTTTAAGAAAATATTGAAATAAAGACAATGTCTTGACCAAGTTTCTGATGATGATAGAAGGAATAGACCTATATGTCAGTTTTTACTTATACAGTTGCTATGATGGACTGAATCACAACCCTTCCAAGTTCATACCTATATTATAGTGCTTCAAGCTTCTGCCCCCAGTATGACTATGTTTGGAGATGCAGCCATGAAGAAGGAAATAAGTTTAAATGAGCCCATGAAGGTGGAGCCTTAATTTGATCACATTTGTGTTTCTATAAGATGATGCACTGGGTCCCAGTCTCTGGTTCTCTCTCCACACGTGAGAAGAGAAAACGCCGTGCGGGGTAGAGTGGGAAGGTGTTGTCCACAGCCAGGAAGAGAGCTTCATCAGGAACTGGGTGATCTTGGATTTCTGGCCCCCAGAACTGTGAGAAAATGAACTGATGTTGTTTAAACCATGCAGTGTGTGGTATTTCAGCAGCCGGAGGAAACTAAGTCAATTGGTTCATGGTAGTAATTGTATCATTCACAAATTTCATAGTCAAGATTATAAAATGTCTTAAACATTTACAATAAACAATACAGTAGATGCAAAAGAATCATACAGTAGCCTAACATCAGCTAGATATAGGAAGATGGGTGTAACAATAAATGCTTCATTCATGACATCATGGTTGTTACCCACAATGTGTTAAGCAAAATACCCAACCAAACTGAATCATGTTCTTTTTCTAAAAGGAAATACAGTCATGCATTGTTTAGTGAGAGAGATGTGTTTTGAGAAATGCATCTGTAGGTGCTTCTGTTCTTTTGTGGCCACAGTAGTTTTTCATGAACTAACACATTAATGACATCACAGGTAATATAATCTTATGGGGTTACCCTCATATTTGTAGACTGCCATAGGTCCAAATGACATTATGTAGCTCATTATTGCACATGACAAAAATATGACATAGAGAATTATATTTAAGTTATATGCTAAATTTCTGTTAAAGATGGTAAGATAAATATATGAATTCCCTTTTCCTCTTATAACCCCATAAAATTATAACATTTACTAATTATGCAAAATAGAATTGGGAATAGGCTGAGGAGTATGAGAAGGAAAATAGAAGAGGGAGGGTGTGATAGGCTTTCCAGTGGACACCCGCTGGTGTCCAGCTTCCCAATAGCATGTTCTGGACAGGAGACAGAGCTCGAGTGAGCCAGACTCCTGCAAGTTGTTATTTATTCCTAGGTATCATTTCTTGCCAAGGCAAAATAAGTGTTCCAAAATATGTGAACCATAATATGTGTCCCAGGAAATTGAAAAGCAACCAAGAGCAGGTGAGAGTTGAGCCTGGAGGAATCAGTGAGACTTGTAGAGGAGCAGGGGACAACATTCCAAGAATGCTGGGAATGTCGGAGGGAGGTTGGTCCAGGGTCAGGATAACGCACTTCAGGCTGGAGAGAACACTGGGTGGGAATGTGGAGGGCGAGCCCCTTTTTTCATCTGATGGAGCTCAAAGACGTGGGTTATCATTTGCAGGCTTCCCCTGGGTCAGTGTGGTGAAAGACAAGAGAAATGCCTTAACTATCCTTCTAGATTAGAAGAGGCTGAACAAAACTGAGAGCTAAATGCAATGCACCATGAGTATTTGAACTTTGAATTTGGAAAAAAGGAAACAGAACTATATGACTCATTATCATAACTATCAGGTAAACTCAAGTGCAGCTCATTTATCATATGAAGACATGGTGTCCATGTTTGCAGTAGTGAAATAAAACCGAGGTAATTGCTCTGTAGTTATATGTGAAAACTGCATTGTTCCTAGCAGTTCCATGATGTACCCACAAAGTAGTATTGCAATACTGTACAATACAGTGTTTCCACAATTCTGGTCCCAAACCAAATCAAATTTCCCCATAAGGTCAACATTGAACCTAACCATTGAATTTGATTTGGTTTCAGACCAATATGGTCTGCAACTAGAATCATGGAAAGAGTTAAGTTTGTGAACTGAGGCATGATGTTGAAAGGGCTTATTGTGTGTTTGTGTGTGTGTGTGTAAAACAGAGAGAGAGGGACCAAACCTAGCAAAATGTTAAAATAGCTGGTATAGGTGAAAGTACTTTTGTGTTTATTGCATTATACCTCCAAATTTTATGGGGGTTTAACAACTCCCAAAACAAATAAGAGAGTTGAGTAGGGTAAAGTAAAAAAATGAAATTAAGCAAAATAAAATATCCATCCCTAAAAAGTGAGTGTGGTAAACTGTTTGACTCTCAGTACACAGCATTTAATAATAACTATCAGTCTGTGCATTTGGTTTATTGATTCAACCAAAAACTATTGATTAAATTTCATTGGAAAATAAGAGTAGAGTAGGCGGGCCGGGGATTTAGCCCAGTGGTTCCATCGCCTGCCTCGCAACCACAAGGACCTAAGTTCGATCTCTGGTACCAAAAAAACAAAAAAAAAACAACAAAAAAACCCCAAACAAACAAAACCCCCCCAAAAACAAAGAGTAGAGTAGGCAATGAAATGAAACTAAATTTTTGTCTTTCAAGTTGGAAAATGAATAAGCAACGTGTAAAGCAGCAAAATCAAACAATAGTATTAGAGGTACATTATTTTGATGGAGAGGTACAATAATTTAGAAGAAATAATAAACAAAACTGCAATTGGCAGCTGCTGGCAGGGTACGTGGTGGTGGCAGCATCTACTTAAATTTTTTCCATAAACCTTTTCATGCCTTTATGTTTTGGGGTGGAGGTAGCTACTGGAGCTTTAACTTAGGACCCTTACACCAAGATACATCCCAGCCCTTTAAAAAATATTTTCTTAGTTTGAGCCAGGGTCTTTCAAAGCTGCTGAATTGCCCAGGCTGGGCTCAAATATATGATTTTCCTATCTCAGCCTCCCAGAATTCTTTTCAATGCATTTCTGTTTATGTATGTCATTGATTTAAATAATTTTAAAAAATGAAATTAGCATGGATTTTTCAGTAGTTATATTAGTCTAAAATAATTCTGAGGATAGGGAGCATTTCAGTGGGACCACCATGCCACAGGAAGAGCAGGCTCTGAGCTGGATATCAAGAGCCAGGTTTACTCCATGCTCAGGGAGACAGAGGCCTAGAGTTCCTAAGTGGATGTGTTGCAGGTTTTGCTAAGGCAGGACGTGAAGTCCATGCAAGGGCAGTATTCTGACTCAGACCAGGCTTCGAGGGTTGAAGAAATGTTGGCAGGTTCTTAGCAAAGTGAGGAAGGGTAGAGGTGCTGAGTCTTCACCTGCTTGTGGATGTCAGGCTGCGTGGATTCCCGGAGGGCAGTGTCACCAGGTTCCTGGACAGGGAACAGAGGGCATTGTGAGGAGAGGCACAGCAGCTGTCCCGAGCTTCATCCTTTTCAGAAAATAGCTTTATTCAGATAGAATTCACAAGCCATACAATTCTCTCATCTCAAGTGCACAATTAAAATACAGCATATTTTCAGTTCTCAAGACCAGTGTCACAGTCAAGAACATGTTTATTGGTTCAAAATAAAACCCAGAACTCTTGAGCTATCTAAACTCACTTGTCCTGTTTATTCCCCTCTTTCCAGCTCTAAAGGACCATGAATACACTTTCTGTCCCTGCAGGTTTGCCTACTATATATTTTCACATGAATAAGTTACAATATATATAAAATTTAATAACAAATTTCTTTCCCTTGGCATACTGCTTTTTGAGCTTGATCTATGCTATTGACCTATCAACACTACATTTGTTTTTGTGTTCAAATAATATCCTATTGTATAGATATAATGGAATTTTTATCCATTTTATTTATCTGTTGACAGAAATTAGTTTTATTTCCACCTTTTGGCAGCTATCATGAATGCTTTTATTAACTTTTTAGTGCAAATTTTTGTGAAGACAGTGGTTTTCATTTTTCTTGGGTATCTATTTAGGAGTGGGATTACTGGGCCATGAAATAAGTCTGTGTTTAATTGTTGAGTGATTATCAGGCTGTTTGTGACAGTAGTTACACCATTTACATTTCCACAAACCTTGTATAAGTATTTCAGTTTATCCACACCCTCTCCAACACTTGTTATGATTTGAATTTTTGATCTTAGCCATCTGGATCTTATGACATAGTATCTCATGGTTTTAAGAGTTATATTTCTAAAAACCAGTGATTTCAGGGATCTTTTCATGGACAAATTAGCCTTTTTGTTATTCCTCATTGGAAAAGTGAATATTTAAGTTCTGACAATTTTTAGATTTGGTTCTTTTTCTTCTTCTAATTGATTCATTAGAATTCTTTAAATGTTGTAGGCACAAATTCCATATCAGGTATCTAAATTACAAATGCTTTCTTTCATTTTGTAGTTTGTATTTTCACTTTCTTTGAAAAAATGTTTTTACTTTTCATTATTTTAAGGATCCAAGCTTTTAATTTTGATGAAGTCAAATTTCTCTATTTCTTTTTATATCATTGCTTAGAACTTTTATAACATATTTAAGAATCCATCACCAAATTCAAGACTGAAGTTTTTTTATATTTTAAAAATGTGATTTTGGCTAGTTAATTTATGTTCACTAGTTTATTCTTCTTTGTCAAGATTATTTTGTCAATTCTCTTTTGAGTTCCATGTGAATGTAGAATAAGTTTGCCAATTTCTATAAAGAAAGTTGGAATGCTGTTCATTCTGTAGTTCAGTTTGGGGAGTATTACTGCCTAAACAGTATTAAGGCTGATGATCCATGAACATGGGATGCTTTTACATTTATTTAGATATTTCTATTCTCTTCTTTTCTTTTCTTTTCTGGTACTGGGGATGGAACTCAGGACCTTGCGCTTGTGTGGCAGGTGGCAGAATCACTGAGCTAAATCCCCAGCCCATAGATATTTATTTTCTTTTAACAATATTTTGTAGTTTTCAAAGTAGCAGGCTTGCACCTGTGCCGTTAGGTGTATTCCTGCATTTTTGATTCTTGAAGTCACTGAGCATGGCAGTTTTGAAGCTCCTGTTGGCTTTGCTCCCCTCTGTCAATGTGACCCCAAAGGTTGCTGCACAAACAACAGATGAGGAAGCCAGCTCATCTGCCCAGCTTTGCTCTGGAGGAAGATATTTCAATCATCCTGAATGGCAAATGAGTCTGCCCTCTCCACTGGAGGAAAAGCTCATTTCT